>NC_138861.1:59359292-59894854 GCF_965194805.1 Balaenoptera borealis | reverse complement strand
GTGCCTGTTAAATGCATAAAAGCACAATATAAATAAATAAATAAATAAACAAACTTAGAAATTAAATATATTTACATTCAGATTTGTTCACCTGCTCTCCTTGTCACCCTACAGCTTTCTGGAGTGGCCTCTTTGGGACAGTACAAACAGTATGGGGACTAACAGGGGTCTCAGTCCCAGTCTCAAGAGATGTGTCAGATGGTGAGGAGCAGGAACCTTAGGGTATTCAGCTCATCTGGACCCTGGAGATCCGAAGCATTAGGAAGAAGCAGGGATACCCTCTAATCAGATGAGGACTATTAGAACCAATGCTGACACGGCTTTTGTCTAATCCTTCAGCTGTAGGTCCTTGACCTTTCTACATGTCATAAGTAGGAAGGAAGAATGACTGCAGAAAGTTGTCACTGAGCAGTTTTTAATAGCCTAATGCTGTTACACTATTTTCTCAACTGTCCAAATAGGACACTGACCTAGTCCGGCAACCACTTTTCCCACCTATTCTGCTTCTCATCTTAAACCGCTCCAATCATGTGTCTACCCTCCCTATTTAACCTCACTTCAGACCTTAGTTGGTAGTTCTGCTCTGGTGAAAGTCCCCTACCTAGATTTCTGTCCTTGCCAACATGATTAAAGCTCTGCTCACTTTCTATTTGTGGTCCTTTTCATTGGATGAGATGATACTTTGGGGAAAGTGTGAGAGCATTCATTGCAATGCATCAAGACCTTAGACGGAGGGTAGGAAGACTCCTCCAGGGGTGCTGACTGAGGTCCATCTCTTCCTCTTCCTGCTAACCCTGGAAGAATATCCCTCTTTATGTTTATTATTTCATTGTTAGTCATGGCATGCAGAAAAGTACCTACAATGAACAATAGGAAATGATTCATTTACTTGTTTCATTTAGGCACTTTTACCTTTCTAGTCCCACTTCATGTCATGCCTAATAAAATCAAATAGCCTGTATTTCCTCAGAAATGCTACACGGTTGCACCTCCATGCACCTATGCATGCAGTTTCCTATATCTGAAGCACCACCCTTCCTCTATTTTCATTCGATTCATTTCTTTTCATGCTTCAAGTCATCTCAGCTGCCCTCTCAACTAGGTAGCTTTCCCTGTGTTAAGTGACCATGATAAGTTAACCAGTACATACTTCTTTCCTTATAGTTGCCATATTGAAAATTAACTTTGTGTGCATCTACATTTGTCTTTAGATTGTACGTTTCTAGATAACATAGAAAATATCTTTATTTTTGTACTACTAGAAACTAGAAAATTTCCTAAGACATCGTTTGTGCTCAACAAATACTTTTTCTGTCTGAACTGAACCACTTGCCCTGATCTCAACATCAAATTTTGAACTGAAACTTGCAACTTTTAAGAGTCATAAATGGCACTGTCTAGTAGCTGTCTCAGGGCCATCCAAAGGGAAGATTTAATTCCATTGTAAGTATAATGCTGATAACACAACACATAATTTATATCAGCTTTTTTCCTTATTCATTCTTTTGAAAAATGTATATTGAATCCCTTTTATTTGTGCTACAAGCTAGATAGGCAACAATGAAGAGGTAGATGCCATCTTGGCATTCCCAGACCCTAATTGGAGGCAAAGAATTAAACAAGCAATTGCAATACAGTATAGAAAGTTCTAGGTGTTGAGGAACCACCCTACTGGGCACCTAAATCAAAATAAGGTAACATCCTGGTATAAAAATTGGCAACTTGGCATAGAAAATGCCCTGTTTGTGATGTAGTCAAGCTGTTTGCCCAGGGTGATAATTGTAGCTCATTCACTTATTAACTGTGAGCTTAGGAAAATTTCTTAATCACTCTGAGCATCAATTTCCAACTTTGTAAAGTCCATTTTATAAGTTGGTTGTTAGGATTAAATAAAATAATTTATGACATTTATAATTGGGAAGGAAAACAACCAATTTTGGTTCATAAATAGGTATTTCCAATCTTATAAATATGGAAGTCTTGGCATTCATGTTTGCTTAAAATGAAATCTAGGAATTTGGGAAGTAGATATCCTGAAAGTATCTAGAATAGCTGTTCCCCTGACCCTTGGATGAAAACCAAGGAAGAGTCAATGCCTTTTCTTACTGTTCTCACATAGTAAAAATTCTTATACACATTTCCAATAAGAAAAATAGTTTTAGTTCAGTGAGTAACAGATCCAGTCTCATTTATAATCAAACTACATCTAAAATTAAAACATTTTCCCTCCCTCAACTTAAGCTTATTGCCACATGCATTGTAAAAAGAGGTGCGGTCAGCTGCTTCTCTCTTTGCTCACATAGCAACAACGCTCCTCTGCCTGCAGACGTCTGACCTCTTGGTTGGTATGGTGAGTCTAGCGTTGGTGCTCTCTGCACATGAGAGGTGTTTAAAGCTGGCACGTTTTTCTCATGAGGTGCCTTGAGGAGCAGCTCCACGTTACTGTGTATCTATAACTGCAATTCCCTTGAGCTTGCAAAGGCATCTCTTTCCAGCTCATTGCCTGTGACTTCCTCTTAACTCCTAAGCAACCAGTGCCTATACTTCCTGATTCTTTTTGTTAAGACTCCCTGTTTTACTAGGTGGTTCTCTTGGGCAGGATCTAAGTAATCCCATCTCAGTCTTGCACCTCACCCACATCATGCCCATGACGAATACTCATATATCCTTTGTTTCAACACCCTGCACTTTCCCTCCACTTTGGATTTATAAGTATGACATAAGTCCATTCTGTCACACACTTTCTTGGAAATGCATACCAAGCTCTCTTGTCATGTTAAAGCCCATTCCTTTAGGATTTAGTTGAGGGAAAAGATCTTTCCCTCTTTCCACAGAGCAGGGAGTGACTCATAACACATCAATACTCTCTTAAAAATTCTCTCTTTTTTTATCCAGCTCCCAACCTTATATACTCAGTGTGTGGAAGGGGTTTAAACCAGTTACACCCACCTCCTTTACAGATACTCAAAGGTAGTTTCACATCTTATTTTTTTTTTTAATATCTTTATTGGAGTATAATTGCTTTACAATGGTGTGTTAGTTTCTGCTGTATAACAAAGTGAATCAGCTATATGTATACATATATCCCCATATCCCCTCCCTCTTGTGTCTCCCTCCCACCAGCCCTATCCCATCCCTCTAGGTGGAAAAGACATCATTTTTTAAAAAGGGAAAAGTAAAACCTTAGTCTGAAATATTATTTGAAACATATTTAATCATCAAAGCGTTAATATTCAGAATATATGAAGAACACATAAAACTCAATAAGCAGCAGAAAAAAACCTAAAAAATAGGTAAAAAATATGAACAGACACCTTAGAAGAAGGGAGAATCAAGTAGCTAATAAACACACGAAAATATATCTGGCCTCACTAGCAATCAGAAACATTTAAATAAAAATATTATGCCTTTTTACATCTATGACACACAAAAAATAGAAGATCTGAGAAATGTTGATGAGAATTGGTTTGGTTTTTATTTTACTTATTTTTTTATTGAAGTATAGTTGATTTACAATGTTTCAGGTGTACAGCAAAGTAATCCAGTTTTATATATATATATATATATATATATATACACACATATATTCTTTTTCAGATTCTTTTCCATTATAGGTTATTACAAGATAATAAATATAGTTCCCTGTGCAATATAGTAGGTCTTTGTTGCTTATCTTTTTTATGTATAGTAGTGTATATCTGTTAATCCCAAATTCCCAATTTATCCCTCCCTCTCTTTCCACTTTGGTAACCATAAGTTTGTTTTCTATATCTGTAAGTCTATTTCTGTTTTGTAAATAAGATAATTTGTATCATTTTTTAGACTCCACATATAAGTGATATGATATTTTTCTTTCTCTGTTTGGCTTACTTCATTTAATATGATAATCTCTAGGTCCATTCATGTTGCTGCAAGTGACATTATTTCATTCTTTTTTATGGCTGAGTAAATATATATATATATATACTGCATCTTCTTTTTCCACTCATCTGTCAATAGACATTCAGGTTGTTTCCATATCCTGGCTATTGTAAATAGTGCTGCTATGAACACTGGGTGTATGTATCTTTTCAGATTGGAGTTTTTGCTTTTTTCTAGATATATGCCCAGGATTGGGATTGCTGGATCATATGATAACTCTATTTTTACCATTTTACACCTATGACATTCACAAAAAAATAGAAGAACTGAGAAATATTAATGAGAGTTAGTTTGGTTTGGGGTTTGGGGTTTTTTTTTTTTGGTTTTTAGAAGATCCCATAAATGACCCTTGTGTTCTCCACTATTTTAGCTGATACACTTAGTATTCAGGAAGATGGAAAGAAAAATATTTCCTTTATAGGTAATTGTGGAAAATGGAAGTATAATTTCCCAATTATTTGCTTCTTCCCTATGACAGGGTTGTATGTTCCCACTCATTATCATGTAAGTTTTCGTTGCATCATTTGGGAAGAGTTTATGTCCCTCTCTTATTGACTTTGGGCTGGGTCCTGGGGTACTCTTTGGCTAATGGGATGTAATCAGATGTGATATGTGCCATTTTTTAGTAGAAGCTTCAAGTTGTATTTGAGAGGTTTGCCCTCACCTATTAGAATAGCATGCCTCAGATAAGGGATAATACAAGTGCCTGGATCTCTGAACTGAAAAGACATATGACACCAAGCCAGGCTGAGTCAAGCTATAGCCAGGCTCTGCCAAACACAGTAGAGCTGAGCAAAGGTACAGCTGGCCTGCAGCTCCTATGTAACATGAGCAAGAAACAAATATTTGTGGTTGTTATGCACTGATGTATTGACATTGTTTGTTGCCACAGATAAAGCTAACTAAGACACTGATAAAGCTGAATGGTATTCTACAATGTGACCTAGTGTTAGAGCTGTCATTCACGAACCAGATAACTCAGTCCACCTTCTTGGGGAGGAACAAAGGGTAGGACAACTGGTCACCTGTGTTTAGGCAAATCTTTCCTCCTGGAAGCTAGACAAATGGGGAGCAAATATTAATCTATAACATACCCAAGTCATGGCTAGTCCACTTGGAGTAAGAAGTGAGCAGTCTGTTAGGACAATTCTCTTCCAATCTTTATGGGGTCCTTCCTCAATACCAAACTCAATCTGATGGAAATAAAGATAACTCTAAACCCAGAAATTGTTCTTCTTAAATACATATTGCTAATGTTTAAAAGTTGACCATGTTGCTAATTATAAAGCCAGTTAAAATAAATATCAAAGAATCAAAAACATACAAGATACATTTTAGGACTTTCAATATTATGTTGAATAAAAGTGGCAAGAGTGGGTATCCTTGTCTTGTTCCTGATCTTAGAAGAAACGTTTTCAGCTTTTCACCATTGAAAAGCTGTAGGCTGTAGGTTTTTCAAACATGACCTTTATTATGCTGAAATATGAACACTCTCTTCCCACGTTGTTGAGAGTTTTACCATAAATGGATGTTGAATTTGGTCAAATGCTTTTCCTGAATTTATTGATATGATCATGTGATTTTTATTCTTTGTTTTGTTAATGTGGTGGATCATGTTGGTTGATCTGTGGATACTGAACCATTCTAGCATCCCTGGAATAAGTCTCATTTGATGATGATATATCATCCTTTTAATGTAGTGTTGAATTTGATTTGCTAATATTTGATTGAGGATTTTGCACCTGTGCTCATAAGGAATATTGGCCTGTAATTTTTTTGTAGTGTCTCTGTCTGGTTTTGGTATCAGGGTAATAATGCTGGTTTCATAAAATGATTTAGAAAGCATTCCTTTCATCTTCAATATTTTTGGAATAGTTTGAGAAGGTTATGTATTAACTCTTCTTTCAATGTGTGATAGAATTCACCTGTGAATTCATCTGGTCCTGGATTTTTGTTTGTTGGAAGTTTTTTGATTACTGATTCAATTTCATTACTAATAACTGGTCCGTTCAGATTTTCTATTTCTTCCTGATTCCGTCTTGGAAGATTATGTTTCTAATCTTGGAAGATTACCTATTGCTTCTAGGTTGTACAATTTGTTGACATATACTTGTTCATAGAAGTCTCTTAGAAGTCTCTTAGACTTCTCTTAAAGTCTCTTAGAAGTCTCTTTGTATTTCTGTAGTATTATTTGTAACTACTCCTTCATTTCTGATTTTGTTTATTTGGAAACTCTTTTTCTTGATGAGTCTGGCTAAAGGTTTATCAATTTTTTATATCTTTTCAAAGAATTAGCTCTTAATTTTACTGATTTTTTTCCATTTTTTTAGTCTCAATTGTATTTATTTCTGCTAGATCTTTATTATTTCCTTCCTTCTACTAACTTTTGGCTTTGTATGTTATTCTTTTTCTAGTTCATTTAGATGTAAAGTTAAGATTGTTTATTTGAAATTTTTCTTGTTCTTGTGGTAAATCTGTATTACTATACTATTTATTCTCTCTTAGAACTGCTTTTGCTGCATCCAATAGATTTTGGAAAGTTGCATTTCCATTTTCATTTATCTCAACGTATCTTTTGATTTTCTCTTTGATTTTTTCTTTGACCAATTGGTTGTTTGGTATCATGTTGTTTAGTTTCCATGTGTTTGTGTATTATCCAGTTTTCTTCCTGTAATTGAGTTCTTGTTTCTTATCATTGTGGTCAGAAAAGATGTTTGATATCACTTTAATATTTTAAAACTTATTGAGACTAGTTTTGTGGCCTAGCATGCTATCTATCCAGGAAAAAGTTTCATATGCACTTGAAAAGAATGAATATTCTGCAGTTTTTTGATGGAATGTTCTATAGATTTCTCTTAAGTCCATCTGGTGTGATGTGTCTTTAAAGACCAATGTTTCCTTATTGATTTTCTGTCTGGATGATCTATCTATTGATATAAGTGAGGTGTTATTTAAAGTCTCCTACTACTCTTACCATTAGTTTCTCCCTTTTGTCTGTCAATATTTACTTCATATATTTTGGTGCTTTTATATTAAGTGCATAAATATTTACAAATATTATATCCTTTTCTTGGATTAACCCATTTGTCATTATGTAATGCCATTCTTTGCCTTTTGTTTCAGCTTTTGCCTTAAAGTCAATTTTGTCTGATATGAGTATTGCTTCCCCAGCTTTATTTTCAAGTCATTTTTCATGGAATATCATTTTTCATACTTTTACTTTCAGTCTGTGTGTGTGTTTATATATGAAGGGAGTCTCTTATAGGCAGCATGTAGATAGGTCTTGTTTGTTTTTTCCATTCAGCCACCCTAGGATGTTGATTAGAGCATTTAGCTTATTGACATTTAAAGTGATTATTGAAAGGTATGCACTTATTGCCATTCTGTGAATTGTTTTCTGGCTTTTTTTGTACTTCTTCTCTGTTCCTTTCTTTTAGTCTTTTCCCTTGTGGTTTGATCATTTTCTTTAGTGTTATGTTTCGGTTCCTTTCTCTTTATTTTTTGTGTATCTATTGTAGGTTTTTGGTTTGTGGTTACCATGAGGTTCATATATATCAATCTATATATACAGAAACGTGTATTAAGCTGATAGTCACTTAAGTTCAAATGCACTCTAAAAGCACATAAGATTTTTACTCCCCCATCACGTTTTATGTTTTTGATATCATATTTTACTTCTTTTTATTTTATGTATCCATTAAGTACTTATTGTAGTTAAAGTTGATTTTACAACTTTTGTCTTTTAACCTTCATACTTGCTGTTTATGTGGTTCTCATTTTTCTCCTGAGTTTAGTGAGACATTAATTTGATCTCTTTATCAGGTAAATTACTTATTTCCATTTCATTAGGGTTTTTTCTGGGGTTTTATCTTGTTCTGCCATTTGGAACATATTCCTCTGTCTCCTCATTTTGTTTGACTTTCCATGTTTGTTTCTATGAATTAGGCAAAACAGTTACCTTTCCTTGTTTTGAAACCATGGCCTTGTGTAGGAGCATCACTTATACAGACTATGTGTTCCAAGGGCTAGAGAAGGCACGGGTCAGGGAGGTTGTGGAGTGCAATAGGCCATGGTTACCTTGGTGAGATGGCTGGAGCTTGAGTGGGTACATTTGAGAGGTGTCATGGCAGGCTGGCTAGAGCACCAGGTGCTTTTCAAACTGTTGCCTCTATGCTGTCTCAGAGTGAATGAGTTTGTACATGAGTTCTTTAAGAGCTGAGTCTGGGTTTCCTATAGCCCTTTAGCTCTCCCAGACATAAGCCCCACTGGTTTACAAAGACAGATGTTATGAAAGCTCTTCTAACCATTGCCTGTCCCCAGGGCTTAGATGCCTGATGTGGGGCTAGAACCTTTTGCTTCCTAGGGAGAACTGCTGTGCTTGTGATATCTCCTCCTATTTGTGGGTCACCATGCCAGGGATGTGGGTCCTGACTAGATTGTGTCTCAACCCCTCCTATCCATCTCAATGTGTCTTTTTCTTTACATCCTTAACTGTACAAGAGCTGTTCTGCTAGTCTTCAGGTCATTCTCAGAGAGTGGTACTATATGTAGTTGTAGTTTGGTGGGTTCATGGGAGGATGTAAGCTCAGCATCTTCCTACTCTACCATCTTGATCCTGTCCCTCCTCCTATAAAGTTTTAATAGTGCCTGGAGTGTCTATACTCAGTGGCTACCCTGGAAATGCAAATATAGTTGAGGACCCAATCTGTCTGCTACCTGGCATAGGCCTTGGCACATAGATTTTAGAAACACCACAGAATTCCTGGAACTTTAATTTTAATTTCATCTCTCATATGCTGGAGGAATTGGACTACCTCTTAAACCAGGTGATTTCTGTGCCTCAGTTGCCTGAAATTAATTTTGTGAGCCACACTCTTTGTATGCTAGAAATTCCATCAAACAGTTGAAGAACCATTCTTCAGAGACCTTGTGCAATTTCTGTATTTATAGGAGTACAAGGCGTCAATAGATTTTCCCAACCACCCATAGGCCTTTCCTTGAAGATCTCATGAGGTACACATCTTGTTCCCTTAGATGCTTAGGCCCCAGTCCTCATTCAGATAAAAACAGATTCTCTGCTTTATCCTTCATTCATTTATTGAAAGGATTATTCTTTTTATTTGCTCTCCATTCACCATATTTGATTGAAGTATTATGTATTAAAGGTGAGATATTTCTGTTAGAACACACACCTGTCTCATAAAGTCTTCTAAAGACTAGTCTGTCCTCTGAATGACCTTGGAGATTCACAATTTTCAAAGTAGATATTTGATACTTCGTTGGGAAAACTATTCGTACTGTGAGTCATCAAAATCATCACTTATTGCTAAAATAAAATACAGTCCTTGGTCACTCCTTGTCATTTGTCCTCAAAGCCCTCCGATTTCTTATCTTATAAGTTCTGTTCTTCCTAGTTTGGGTGGGGTTGCAAAAGATACATGCTACTCCTACAGAATCATTTAGTGTTTCCTTTTAGTTACTCTAGTATACCAGACCATTTTTACAACTAGATTTTGTTCTCAGGTACTTTGTCCATATCTGTATGCTTCAGATTAGGCACATGACCCAGCATATGTTAGGAGTATCTCTTTCCTATATTCCATCAATTTCTTTTTGATAGAAATTTTAACCAGTGTGATCAAACTATATTTATCAGGTTTCTCCATAGAAATAGAACTAATTATAAACTATATATATATATTAGTATATATATATAATTCCTATATATGTATATAAAATAGGAATTGGCTCACCCAGTTATGGAGGCTGAGATGTCCCATAATCTTCCATCTGCAAGCTGGAGAACCAGGTAAGCCAGTGGTGTAATTCAGTCTGAATCTGAAGGCCTGATAAGTAGGGGTCCAATGGTGTAAGTTCTGGCCTGAGTCTGAAAGCTTGAGAACTGGGAGCACCAAAGGCAGGAGAAGATGGTTGTTTGGTTGTTTCAGTTCAAGCAGAGAGCACAAATTTGCCCTTCTTCCATCTTTTTGTTTTATTTAGGCCCTCAACAGGTTATATGATGCCTATCCACAATGGTAAAGATCTTTACTCAGTCTACTGACTTAAATGCTAAGTGGCACCAGCCTCCTAAGCACACTCAAAAATAATGTTTGCCAGCTATCTGGGCATCTCTTAGCCCAATCAAGTTGACATAAAAAATTAGCCATTACATAAACATTACAAATTTTGTGGGATTCTAACTTGATCATAGACCTAGTGTTATCCTGACCTTTGTGTGGAGGTCATCTATCAACGTCCTATGCCCTTTTAAGTGCCTGACTCCAAAGGCAAATTATGTGGGTTCATCAGCAAGATAACATCTCTGGACTTATGGTCCCTCCTAAACTTCACTATTATTACTGCTGGTGGTAAAACCCATCTGAAATGATTACTAGCATAGATCAAGGGCCTTCTTATACTCCTGAATACATTGTCAGGATTGGTTTCAAAAATGATGCCCAATTCCCTTTTTTTCTCTAACTATGCTGTTTTAAAGTTAACTATCTCTGATCCCTGAGCATCTTCTAGGGTCCTTGGTAATGCCAGGTACTGCTTTCCACACAATCTCCCCCACCCATGTATATTACCTACCTTAATTATTAAAACACTTGTATTTCTAACAAATGTTGAACAATCATTATTCTAACATACAGTATCTCCTTAAATCTGTTGAATTACTTTGCCTAATGGATGCGTTGTTGAGGTTTTATGAGGACCCACCTGAATGGCCTGAATATAGTCTTGCCCAGACTGTAAGTTCTCATAGTTGTTTCAAAGTCTGTGTAGAGTCTAAAGATAGAATATACCAGGCAATGTGGTTGTTACTGAACATCCTTATAGCATTTACTTCTATGAAAATAAAAGGAAGGGGTTTTGGTAGAACAAGATCTGGATATGTTGTACCCATATTCTCAACCATCAACTTCTAACTTGTCCCAAATAATGTACAAATAGGACTTTTCACAACACCAATATTTCATCTCAACACAACTAAGCACCTATGAGGCATAAACCGCAGGTCTTCTTTCTTATGATATATTTGCTTTAGGACTATGGCTACTGTATAATATGAAATTATGGTAGCTTTTACCTAGTGAACTATTGTTAAACTATTATAAACTATGACTATGAATACATAGCTGCAATTTATAAAATGCTTCTGATTTATTTTTAAATGTAAAAAAGAATATTTGCCAAATTATACATACACAGTGACTATATGTGGACAAGGATTTGAATGAAATATAAAGAAAAATAGTTTAGTTCGTAACAGAATTATGGGTAAACATTTTAGATTTAAAAATATTTTAGTTCCTACCATAATTACAAATTATTATAAGAATAAACAAAGAAAACCAAACAACATCTTGTTCAAGGAATTCTATTTAATTATAGTTAAATCTGAAGAGCAAATTCATTAAGTTTAGAATGTGGCTGGATGAATAAAATTTTGCAAAGCAAGATCTTGGATTTATATAAATGGGGAAGTATTTTAAAGCACAAGAGCAGATAAATGAAATTAACACTCACATCATTGTAGTGATCAAGGCAAAATACCCTTATGTAGATTTTTGGAATGGAACGATATCCATCTAGCTGCTAATTCTATTTCAAAGAGAAAATCCAAGGTGAAGGTGAACCAAAGACATGAACTCTTCTGTGCACAGCAAAGCACGTTATTTACGCTCACCAAAGAGACATAGATTCAGGCTCTCATTTTACCATTTACTCTCTACTGCTCTCCACCAATTGTTCTATGTAAGATGATTTTTAAAATGCAAACTTGTTTTCTTGATATCCAACAGCAGAAAGAGGTAAAAACCCCTGATCATGGGCATGATTGTTTGATCTTTGAAAATTGCATCAAATATCCCTTTGAGAGTCTTTCAAGCTAGCAGAGTGCTAGCCGAAGAAGTACACTGTAACATAATCTTCTCAAGGTCTCTTATTTCAGAGAGCAAGAAAGACATTTCTTATGACAATACTTTTTCTAATCCTATTACTATAAATTTGCAAAGAGAATCCTTACTATTCATGAAACATAATATCTAGAATCATCCTCAGCCTTTCCCACACATTACCATCATTTTCTGGCAAGACAAACCCATCTCAGCCTTAAACTCAACATTCCACAGCATCATCTCTAGGAGATCACACCATCTGTAATCATAAACATTTGTGCCAATCAAAAATTTTTTCCCGAGGCCTTAAATGTAGTGTAGTAAATGAAGTGTGCAAAGATGCCTTTGTAAAGAAACCATTCTCTGGAATCTGTTTATATTAATGTAAATTACTTGGAAACACATGATGAATGAAATAATATTGCAAATTCCCTGTTAATATTTCTGATGTCCTATGTGTGCAACCCTAGTTTATGCTCACAATTGCTTATTAAAGAATGTGAAAAGCAGTATGAATAATACAAATCAGCCCTTCTAAACCCAAGTAGCTAACAATTCCAACTCTGGCACTCTTTCCAAAATAATTAATTTGGCTTGTGCTACTGGTGATATTGGTAACTCAGGTACGTAGAATAGCTGTGTTACATTGCTACAGAGTTAATCTGGTTAATACATTAATAATAAAACTTTAAAACATAAGATTCGGTGCTTTTTGATGGATTCAGTCAATGTACATGGGCAGTACCTTCTAAATATGTTCTAAGATGGATTAGACCAAATATCACAACCATAATATTTTTACCTATGAAGTTTCATTAGAATCTCTTGTGAAATTCCATGGGATAAACTGTGGATGGAGTTATGAACTACAAGCCTTTGTCTTGGTTGCTTAGCTCAGCTGGTTAGAACACAGCACAGAGGAGGATAAGAATGTGGTAATGATTACAGGAAGGATTTTATCTACATAAAATAATGACACTAGGCTTTTGGAATACTTTAGCAATTAAAGTTAATGTGGATATGTAAGTCTGGGGATTATTTTCAAATCAAACAAAGCTATACCATGAAACCTTAAAACAAAAGATGTGACAATATTGTTATGTTCTCCCTACCACCTTCAAATATTTCCCCTCCATAAGACTCCCCCTTTCATTGGGGAGGGAGCAATACTTATCAAAATATTAAATCTCCTTTGGTCCTTCCAGCTCAAATTTTTCTCAGTGGGATAATAAAAATAAATTAATAATAATGATAATAATAATACCAGTTTACATCCATTAAGTACTTACTATATGGCAGCATTACAGCAAGAGTTTTAGCTATTCTCTCTCACTTGAATCTAACCAAACTTTCTTGAGGTAGGTACTATTGTCAGCCCATGTTCAGATGAAGAGACTGAGACCCCAGAGAGGATAAATAACTTGCTGGGATCACTTAATAAATGAGAACACAAAGGTTCAAATCCTTTCTGACTCACTTAAACAACCCTTTTGTATTTACTAGCATTTTATGGTGCTGAGTAAGCTCTAGAAAGAGAAACTTTTAAAATGACATTAATTCAGGAAAACTTTAGAGTCTCACTCTATCCCTGACTCATGTATAGTCAATTGATTCTCACCACTGATCATTTAAATATTTGTTTCAGATAAACTGTACTATATACTGGTGACTAACAGTGTTGATAATGACCTTTTGGCTAATGAGAGTAATGTACTGTTCTTTGAGAAAATGATGCTACTGAGATGATCCAACCACAAAAGGACCATGAACTTTATGTTGATTTCTTAATTGTAGTCATGCAATAGCTTTGATTTCCCCTGAAACATTCACTTTATTTTAGGAGGGTATAATCTTCTCTGTTTCCATTGTTGATACAACTGTGCAAGGTTAAAGTAAATGAACTGACCCAAATAGATTCTACCCACATCCTTCCCTTCCTCTGAACCGTGTTTTGACCAACTGAATTGAGCAAAGCCAACCAAAGAATTCTAGTTAATAATTCCACCCACTGCCCACACTCAGCCTGGGACTTTTGCAAGAGAGTTTCTAGTAAAATTTCAGATACAATGTTATAGTTATAAAACTTAATATTGTTTCAGTCCATCCTAGGATTTAGAGTTTGCTGTCAATGTGTATTATCTGTATCTATCAAATACTAATCAATTTATTTTAGAGTCTTATGATGAATAATGAATCAGCAGTAATCCATTTCAGCCACTGAAGTTATCTCAAATACCAAATGATGATGTTACCAATAGCAAAAGGCAAATTTCTTCCTTGGAAAAGGTATTGGAATTGAAGTTGAGTTGACCACACAAGTCTAGAAGGTGTCATTTTGCCTTTTATTAGCTGTGTTATTTTGAGTAGAACATAAGACAGATGTCTCTGTAACTCTTCAACTATGAAATGGGTGTGATAACTACCTCTTAAGATAATAATAAGGAACAGATGGATAAAAAACAGAGAAGTGCATTAAGCATTGTGAATAATTAAAGGAGATTATTATAATATTGGCTTAGTCTAATAGATATTTAATTATACTGCAGCTCTGGGAATTCTGAATGAGTTTTGGGGTCTTTGAAAAATAGACCAAGAAGGGCACCTGAGAGTCAATGATGATTTCTTATTGGTAGGAATTCCAAACACGTGTATTTCAAATCTTTTAAATCAAAGAGTTCTTTTAGCTCAACATTATTTACAGATTTTTTAAAAAATCCCCAAGATAGGCCAATAATTTGGTGATGGTATTTGTGTATACAAACAATGAATACTCCTGTTCAATAAATTCTACTTTCCACAGAATGACATAGGTGGAAAATGTTGAAATTTTTATATTTTAATCTGTTAAGTCTGATCCAGCACTTCAAATGTCCTATATTAAATTTCTATAATTATTTGACTCTATTTTTGGATAGATTTTGGAACTGCTGGTAGTGGTTGAGAATATAGTGATGTGTGAGAAAAAATATACAGAGAGTAATATGCTTAACTAGAGGTAAATTTTTTACTTTATTGGTCTATTTTCTAATTCAATTTTTCCAAAATTGCACCTTTGGAAATCTCTTTATTTGAAATGGTTAACTAAATTAACCAAAAGGATTTTGGTGTGATTTAAGGGCAGATATCTAGAAAATAAAGGCTGAGATTTTTCTAGAAAAGAGTTTCAAAGAAAGTTGTGCTATCTTTAAAAATAACCTCTATTCAGACCCACTTAAAACTGAGAGAATAACTGCCAGCTATTTACCTTGTCTTTTGATAATCCCTCAATGCTTCTTGTACTTCATTCAAATTAAATTACCTGTTCTCTAAACAATCTGGTGAATCTTTTTATCTGATATTCCTTCTGTAAGAAGTATCCCTCCTCACTTTTTCATCCCAGCAACCTCTTCCTTCAAATCGGTGCACCAAAGGATTCCTGTTTCTCCCAGGCAGTGTTAGATGCTCACACTTCCATACTTCTACTTTTCAATTAATGCATCAATCCATCCATTCGTTCATTCATCAAGCCTTTTTTGAGTACCTATTATTTAATAGGCACTGCGTCAGTCACAGAGGATACAAAACAAATAATACGCAGTCTCTATTATAAAATGTTTAAAGTGTATGCAGGGCTTTTTAACGTGGGAACTTCTGAATCTGAATGAGCTTTTAGGGTTCCATTTAGCTTGTTGAAATTTAATGCACAAATTTGTGTGTATGTGCATGTGTGAACTTCTTAGCAAAGTTGGTTTTTAGATGTCAGAAGATTCTAAAAAATATCAGAAATCCCAAGAAGTTTAAGACCATTGATTTATTGGAAAAGACAAATAATCAGTCAATTATAATAGAGTGTGTAATCAATGATAATATGGTGGTATGCGTAGGGCCAAATGTGTTCTGTATGTGATAGAAACCAGAAAGTGGTGACCTTATCTGAGAAAGATTTGGGGAGGAGGTGTTATCTGATTGAGTCTTAAAGGATGTGTAAGAAGAGTTAGCTCTCTCTACTTTTCTTCACTCTCAAATTTCTGGAACTCTTCTTTATTTTCTCGTCACTCATTTATCTCTCAACCTACAGAAGCCTGGCTTCCAGACCCACCACCATGCTGAAACCACTCTGGTGAAGGTCATTAATAATGCCTTTATTTCTAAAATCAATGGAAGTTTTTCTGTTCTTATCTTGTTTGACTCTATGCAACATTTGAGTCTCCTCCTTTTGAAAATTTCTCCTTTTTTTCCATTGTTCCTCACTCTTGTAGCTTTCCTTTCATTTCTCTGGATGCTATCTCTAAGAATTTCATCAATATTTTTCCTCCTCTCTCCTCCTGGCATTCCATTTCCAGACATCTTACCTTTTTAATCTACCCTCTCTTTCTAGCTGATCTCATGCACATTCATGGCTTTAGCACTTCTGTGCTGCTCTGTGTCTCCATCCCAGATTTCTCTCCTAAGGTCCAGAACCATCTACCCAATTACTTACTATACATCTTCACTTCATTTCCATTCAAGGTGTTCAAAACTAAACTCATCATCTTCTCTATGAATATATATCAATAGAAAGGATTGTCAATAAATTAGAGAAAAAGAGAAAAATAATACATGAGAATTATTCTCTAAGAAACAGTAAATAATAGCAAGAGTACTGGAGTTGTAATGGTAAACTATATAGACAAAATTTTGGCCTTCATAGAATTTACAGTTTACCGAGAAATAGTGACAATCACAATATTGTATGAAAAGTATTATGAGAGAGAGAGTACACAGGCTGCTATCAGAGCACATAAGGAGACCCTTAACCTAGACATGAGTAGTTAAGACACAGGAGGTGATATGCAAACTAAACTTTGTGTTTGGGTAAGCTGAACTCATTGATGATCTCTTCAAGATTCTGTCTTTATTCAGAAAAGGTGGAGTGCCTGGTATTTTCTTACTCAGAGTCCTTAAGAGCTTTCCTGGAAGCTAGTTGAAGCTACCTCAAAATCCTGAACTGAAATGTAGTCATGCGTTGTCTTTTAGGAAAGCAGGTGAGAAAACTGGACTGTGAAATTTCAGAGAGGAGAGAAAAGAACATGTCCTAATTTTTTTGTATCTGTCATGACAGCTGGCTCAAATGATATATGATGAAATAAATGTTGATTTCTATAGGGGCTTCCTGTAAAATAAAATTAACATTTTCTGTGTGTTAGGACGTCAGTGGTGATTATAATATTTTATTTATTAGATCATTAAAGTCAGCTTTTAAGAGTCATACAGTAAAGTCTCAGTGAAGTAACACAACAAAAATTTATTTCATGTTATGCCACAGTTCCATGTAGGTCAGGCAATTTTATTGCACTATCTTTTACTTGCCCAGGAGCTCCCATCTTTCAACTCCATCATTTTGGGTTCTTCATTTGCTGCTACAGAAGATTGCCCTAATCTTAACTACCTTCAACCAAAAGTGACACACTTCATTTACATTCATAGTTCACTGACCAGAATTAGCCACCTAACCCCAACTCAACTGTAATAAAAGTTGGGAAGTAGAGAAGGCCCATGAAATACTTGTTGAACACTAGCAGTCTCTGTCACAGTCTGCTCTTCTAGTCTCCAAATACACTTAACAGCTTCCAGGGGAGAAAACCAAAGTCTTAGCAGTTACGACACTGAGCTTAAGCTCAGGATCTCTGGATAATTTCTGCAGGTTGGTCCTTCCATGAGTAACAAATATGACCCCTCATAGGTTGAGAAAATTGTGAAGTTATCTGTCCCTCCTCCAGCATAAGCACATCCACACTTGTTATACAACAAGGACACAACAACTGCAATAAGCATTCTCATTCAGAAAGGAGGACTGTGGGGCGACCTCCTTCAATCACTGGTCCATAGCAATTCTGAAATCCTACGGGACAGACTTTATGAAGATTTTCTCTTTTAGGGTGAGGAATATTCCTTGATTTGATCTTGATACTGTTCTATAGAAAGAGTTTTCTTGACCAATGTCCTTTATGGTTATTTATTCTTTATTCTCTTTGGCCATATCTGATTTTGTGTTAAGAGATTATCCTTCTCATGGATGAACAACTTTCTTTTCTCCTTTTACTATGAAACTAAAGATTCTCATTAAAAAATTTCATATAAAGTAAAACTATGTAATTTCACAATGGGGATTCTAGTTGAACCTAAGTTAATTGAAGAGCCTTGGTCAAAGCCACCCTGAAAGACTTAGTGCATACTGCCAACACATATCGACTAAACCCATTAAAATTTCGAAATCTAATGTTTTACAGTTTTCCTGTTAATATAATGACAAGATTAACTATGTAGCAGTATGGTTCACCATTTAAATTCTCCAAAATGTCAAATTGTTGTAACACTAGCACTAAAAGGAAAATTTATTATTTTAGAAAGAGTGCTAGAATAGGTTTTCTAATATCGAGTGGCAAAATCAGTTCCAATTTCAAAGCTTTAATCTCAATTGCTTAACATAGCCTAGTTGGTCTCTTGCTCATGTAATAGCCCAGTGGGGGCTGGGCAACTCTCCTGCACAGCTCTCCTTCAAACAATGACTCAGGGACCCAGGCTACGCCCATCATGCAATATCTCTCCCTTGAAGTCCTTCACTTCCAGCCACAGAAGGTAAAGAGAATGTAGATTTTTAAAAGCATGGATAGAATCACACATAATTAACTTATGAGACTGAGACATGTGGGAAGTTGAACCACTGAGTCCTCCCTACCACTGCCACAATATTTAATATTTTGTACCATGTCAGCCATTGTGCCTATATTTTCCTCTGTAATTTAATAATTTTCTGGGCACTCTAACTGGGCTAGCTGCAATATTAACAGGGATTTATGCTTCTTTTGTAACCTCCCATGTAAAAAAAGGAGGATCTGGGGGCTATGTGTGGTTATGGCTGGGAAGCCGTGATCATAAATGGGAAATATACGTCATTAGAGATTTAATGCCAAGGCAAACAAAATTTCTCATGTTGAGGTCGATCAGCTTTCATTGATTAGACAATGAGAACTATATAACCCATTATCTTTCCATTTATCCTCAATAGCTAGTAAGCTCCATTACATCTATAAGCATAAATAGATTGGACTCTAATTTGAAAAAAGCGTATGCTTTTCATGTTATGTTTTTGCAGTACTCACAGTTACATAAAATCTAGGAGATACATTAATTGTTTTACTACCAATTATGTCTGGGTGTCTTTTTTTTTTTCATTAAAACTGTGCCTACCAATACATAGTGACAAGCTTACAAGGTAATGGCTAGAAACCCTTAAAATTTAATTGTTTGACCAAATATCCCCCATACACTTATGTTCTAAATCAAATTTACCTTCTATTGTTATTTACCAAATTCTCTCAATTTCATAAACAGGTCAGAAGTTGGGTCCCATCATCTGACAAAGATGAGTACATTTATTGACTTGATAGAACAGAAGATTTGAAATCAGAAGTTATAAGAGAGGTAGCTGTTCTTCCCATGTCTGGCTAACCTTGGCAATTTAATACACATGCAAGTTAAATTTAATAAAAATTCTCTTTTTTTGTCTCAAAACTTTTATGGTGTTAAAAGACTAGGTTAGGAGAAAATTCTACATAAAATGGTAAGTTAAAGGTGGAAAGTTTTATTATGTATGTGCCTCTGACTGGGGCAGACAAGTTTACACAGCCTTCTAGCTCACATTGATCTTTCACATGCCCAGGGTGGGTACCCTGCCTTGTGAAGGTGTCATCCCATCTGCCTTTGCCTTATATCGTTTCTCCTCCCTCCCAAGGAGAGATGGCAAAGGACTGTCTGGGAACTTCCTGAAATCTACCTCTTCTTCTACAAGAAAACCTCCTCCTCCTGCCCTTGGAGGTAAAAAGGCCACTATCACAATAACAGAACCTCAAGCAGGTCATTGGATTTCATAGTTTCTGGAAATAACAGGCTTGTATTTGGGACCAGGAAGCTAGAGTTCCCTGCTGCCTCTGTGGCATTGGGATAAAGAAAAGAGCAACCATATTTTATCCCCCAAAATGGCACAAAGGAAAACATAAACAAATCGGTTTCCCACATGGCAGCCTGCACAGTGAAAGCCATTGTTCCCTGGGAACTTCAACAGACACACGCCCCACTGTGCCGGATCAACTGGCTCGTCCTCAGTTTCCAGGCGTGAAGTCACAGCAGTGAAGGCTCCATCCCTTGGGTGATTTTCCTCTTTGCTTGCACTGAGCTCTTTCCTGATGTACCTGATGTACCTGAATTCAAAACAGTAAGGAGGAGAGAGAATCTTGCTGATATACTTATTTTATCCTTGGGAGAAATCAGCTCTAGAGAAAAGTTAAGAAAGGTGCTGTGAACTGTATCACAGGTCATTTATAGATAGATCACCCAGGAAACTGACAGTGTTTTGGTCTGGTTACTGTAAAGCAGTTAAAAATATGTAAAGTAAATCATCACAATATTGATTCATTTATCCATAAAGGCAGAACATTCTCTTAAACACTTAAGAGAAGTGTTTACACTGCTTAGGAGATGCCTTGGAGGTAAATTAAAACCTCTGGGAGGAATACATCAGACAAAAGCGTAACCAATTTTTAAGGAAATGAACTTTTGCTGGTGTGCATGCCTGAGTCACATTTATTAGCCAAGTCAAACAAATGAGGTCTATTCACTGCTAGGGACAGTGCCCAATGCCACATGGCACCTCCCATGCCCCAGTGGCTTTTTTGTAGTAAGAGCAGAGCTGAGCTTTAGGAAGTTACTCCAATCTCCATTTTACTGTCTTACTGTCTAACAAGTCTTTCTTCCTTCTCCAATTCAAAACTAACATTAAGAAGAAGCAAAAGTGGTTATCAAAGGAGAAGTGGGGGGGAGGGATAAATTAGGAGTTTGGGATTAACATATACACATTACTGTATATAAAATAGATAACCAACAAGGACCTACTGTATAGCACAGGGAACTACACGCAATATTTTGTAATAACCTATAAGGGAAACATATCTGAAAAAAAAAAGAAATATATATATGTATAACTGAATCACTTTGCTGTACACTTGAAGCTAACACAACATTGTAAATCAACTATACTTTGATAAAAAAAATAAAGTAAAAAGAATTTTTTAAAAAAGAAGTAAAACACAATTTCTGTTTCAGTTCTACTGTCACAGGCAGAGGCAGTTCATGGTAGGCAGAGGTTTCTTTTTTCCAACATGTGGTGATATGATGGGAACAGTGAGAGATCCGAAAATATCACCCCCATCAGCTTGTCTCAGTGTCTCATCAATAAAAGCTTAGGCCGAAGTATCTATTGCATGTCTACCATGGGTCAGGCATTACACTATGAACTAAAGATACAAAGATGAAAAGGATACTCTTACAGTCCAAAAACTGCTATGCATTGCCATAGTAAACTGCCTTCTTTACTCTGCCTCAGAATTTATCTATCTGAAGCATGATTATTGTTAACTGTTAATTTTCTGTCTCTGCAGCTTTGACCGTGAAGTCACGGCCTCTGTGTAGGTAACCCCCATATGTAGTAGTGACTGATGCATTTCAGGGGCTCCATTTGTGAGTGATAGGTAATGAATAAATGACCAGCAATACAGTGTGCTTTAATAGTCATCTGAAAATCGTTGATTAGAGTCTTTCCAACAAGGAGACAGCTCTTGAAGAACAGTCTTATTGGAGGGCAGAAAAGACTGAGTTAGAGCCTGAGGCAGCCTTCAGAGGAGGGCACACTGGTGGACAGCCAGCACCTGATTCGGTCTAGGCCCCTGACAACAGCAGCCCCAAGAGGAGAAGGAAGCTCTAAGGGTAGGAAGAAGGTACCTAGGACAGCCTCACTTCGTCTACACCCGTGACAAAGCTCAGCCTTACTAGTGATGGCTTTGCTGTAAATAAATTTTTTTTTAAAAGCTAATGAGGAAGACAAGTATATCCATTGTAACTTCTCATAGAAGAAAATAGTTTTTAGGAGACATACTTTGGCCTATCAGTGAGGGGAGGCTACGGATTGAGCATAGCATTGACATTTGGAATTTGAATTCAGAAATCTTTTTATTTCTGGCATTTAAATAATACCTTTTTTCATTTGTGGCTCAAATGTGTTTGTTCATTGTAATAGAACATACACTTTCTGGAGCTCTTGTCTCCTGAACAAAGGCAGGTAGCAAACCTAACAGGCAGGTGCATTTCTCCTGGGGAGCACACAGTTTCCACTTCAGATATCCTTCCGAAGCCTGAGATTTTTGCAAGGTTAGGTCGGCCCTTTAGGACCACAGCCAACGAGTCAGCCTGTTGGTCAGCTCAGACTCAGAAAGGCTGTCAGTCTCTATCACACTGCCATCTTTTGGCAGTGAGAAGTATAACCAAAAAGGCAGAAGAAAGAAGGCCTTATTACCTGTTACTTGTACCAGTTTACAAATGAAAGCAAGGCTGATGCAACCAACCTCTCCATTGGTAGAAGTTCTTTGGAACTGACAAAACAAAACAGAACAAAACAAAATGGAGCAGTGCTTCATGAACTTACTTAATCATAAGTCACCCTGAAACAATTTCAGTCCATACTGGGGGCTCCATTGTTTAATCTGTTAACACTATAAGACTTTTAAAGTTCTCATTTTGTATAGAATCCTATAATATAAAACATACCGCATAGGTTACCTAAGGACCAGACATCCTGAGAGTCTTGTGGCACTTTCCACAATGTTGGATACATGTGTTAGTCATACAACAGGTGTTTGTGAGTCAAATGCCAGGTCACATAGTGGTGGCTGGGGGCACAACAGTGAATAAGACAGATAAGTTCCTGCCCCCATGGACGTTACAGGGTCAGGCTTGGGGAACAAACGTTAACATGGAAAGACACTAGGAGACCTAAGGGTCAGAGGGGAGTTTTATATGTCAGAAATCAAAATGTGCCTGCTCAGGAAGTAACATTTATTTTTTATTTATTTATTTAACAACTTTATTGGAGTGTAATTCCTTTACAATGGTGTGTTAGTTTCTGCTGTATAACAAAGTGAGTCAGCTATACGTATACATATATCCCCCTATCCCCTCCTTCTTGCGTCTCCCTCCAACCCTCCTTATCCCACCCCTCTAGGTGGTCACAAAGCACGAAGCTGATCTCCCTGTGCCATGCAGCTGCTTCCCACTAGCTATCTATCTTACATTTGGTAGTGTATATATGTCAATGCTACTCTCTCATTTCGTCCCAGCTTACCCTTCCCCCTCCCCGTGTCCTCAAGTCCATTCTCTACATCTGTGTATTTATTCCTGTCCTGCCCCTAGGTTCTTCAGAACCTTTTTTTTTTTTTTTTTTTTTTTAGATTCCATATATACGTGTTAGTGTACGGTATTTGTTTTTCTCTTTCTGACTTACTTCACTCTGTAGGACAGACTCTAGGTCCATCCACCTCACTACAAATAACTCAATTTCATTTGCTTTTATGGCTGAGTAATATTCCATTGTATATATGTGCCACATCTTCTTTATCCATTCATCTGTCGATGGACACTTAGGTTGCTTCCAAGTCCTGGATATTGTACATAGAGCTGCAATGAACATTGTGGTACATGACTCTTGTTGAATTATGGTTTTCTCAGGATATATGCCCAGTAGTGAGATTGCTGGGTCATATGGTTGTTCTATTTTTAGTTTTTTAAGGAACCTCCATACTGTTCTCCATAGTGGCTGTATCAATTTACATTCCCACCAGCAGTGCAAGAGGGTTCCCTTTTCTGCACACCCTCTCCAACATGTATTGTTCGTAGATTTTTTGATGATGGCCATTCTGACTGGTGTGAGGTGATACCTCATTGTAGTTTTGATTTGCATTTCTCTAATGATTAGTGATGTTAAGCATCCTTTCATGTGTTTGTTGGTAATCTGTATATCTTCTTTGGAGAAATGTCTATTTAGGTCTTCTGCCCATTTTTGGATTGGGTTGTTTGTCTCTTTGATAATGAGCTGCATGAGTTGCCTGTATATTTGGGAGATTAATCCTTTGTCAGTTGCTTCATTTGCAAATATTTCTCCCAATGTGAGGGTTGTCTTTTCATCTGGTTTATGATTTCCTTTGTTGTGCAAAAGCTTTTAAGTTTCATTAGGTCCTGTTTGTTTATTTTTGTTTTTACTTCCATTTCTCTAGGAGGTGGGTCAAAAAGGATCTTGCTGTGATTTATGTCATAGAGTGTTCTGCCTATGTTTTCCTCTAACATTTTTATAGTGTCTGGCCTTACATTTAGGTCTTTAATCCATTTTGAGTTTTTGTGTATGGTGTTAGGGAGTGTTCTAATTTCATTCTTTTACATGTAGCTGTCCAGTTTTCCCAGCACCACTTATTGAAGAGGCTGTCTTTACTACATTGCATATTCTTGCCTCCTTTATCAAAGATAAGGTAACCATATGTGCATGAGTTTATCTCTGGGCTTTCAATCCTGTTCCATTGATCTATATTTCAGTTTTTGTGCCAGTACCATAATGTCTTGATTACTGTAGATTTTTAGTATAGTCTGAGATCAGGGAGCCTGATTCCTCCAGCTCCATTTTTCTTTCTCAAGATTGATTTGGCTATTTGGGGTTTTTTGCATTTCCATACAAATTGTGAAATTTTTGTTCTAGTTCTGTGAAAAATGCCAGTGGTAGTTTGATAGGGATTGCATTGAATCTGTACATTGATTTAGGTAGTGTAATCATTTTCACAATGTTGATTCTTCCAATCCAAGAATTGGTATATCTCTCCATCTGTTTGTATCATCTTTAATTTCTTTCATCAGTGTCTTATAGTTTTCTGCATACAGGTCTTTTGTCTCCTTAGGTACATTTATTCCTAGGTATTTTATTCTTTTTGTTGCCATGGTAAATGGGAGTGTTTCCTTAATTTCTCTTTCAGATTTTTCATCTTTAGTGTATAGGAATGTAAGAGATTTCTGTGCATTAATTTTATATCCTGCTACTTTGCCACATTCATTGATTAGATCTGGTAGTTTTCTGGTAGCATCTTTAGGATTCTCTATGTATAGTATCATATCATCTGCAAACAGTGACAGTTTTACTTCTTCTTTTCGATTTGGATTCCTTTTATTTATTTTTCTTCTCTGATTGTTGTGGCTAAAACTCCCAAAACTATGTTGAATAATAATGGTGAGAGTGGGCAACCTTGTTTTGTTCCTCATCTTAGAGGAAATGGTTTCAGTGTTTCACCATTGAGAACGATGTTGGCTGTGGGTTTGTCATATATGGCCTTTATTATGTTGAGGAAAGTTCCCTCTATGCCTACTTTCTGGAGGGTTTTTATCATAAATGGGTGTTGACTTTTGTTGAAAGCTTTTTCTGCATCTATTGAGATGATCTCATGGTTTTTCTCCTTCAATTTGTTAATATGGTTTATCACATTGATTGATTTGCATATACTGAAGAATCCTTGCCTTCCTGGGATAAACCCCACTTGTTCATAGTGTATGATCCTTTTAATGTGCTGTAGGGTTCTGTTTGCTAGTATTTTGTTGAGGATTTTTGCATCTATGTTCATCAGTGATATTGGCCTGTAGTCTTCTTTTTTTGTGACATCTTTGGTTTTGGTATCAGTGTGATGGTGTCCTCATAGAATGAATTTGGGAGTGTTCCTCCCTCTGCTATATTTTGGAAGAGTTTGAGAAGAATACGTGTTAGCTCTTCTCCAAATGTTTGATAGAATTCGCCTGTGAAGCCACCTGGACCTGGGCTTTTGTTTCAAGATTTTTAATCACAGTTTCCATTTCAGTGCTTGTGACTGGTCTGTTGCTATTGTCTGTTTCTTCCTGGTTCCGTCTTGGAAGGTTGTTTTTTTCTAAGAATGTGTCCATTTCTTCCAGGTTGTCCATTTTATTGGCATATAGTTGCTTGTAGTAATCTCTCATGATCCTTTGTATTTCTGCAGTGTCAGTTGTTACTTCTCCTTTTTCATTTCTAATTCTATTGCTTTGAGTCTTCTCCCTTTTTTTCTTGATGAGCCTTGCTAATGGTTTATCAATTTTGTTTATCTTCTCAAAGCACCAGCTTTTAGCTTTATTGATCTTTGTTATCGTTTCCTTCATTTCTTTTTCATTTATTTCTGATCTTATCTTTATGATTTCTTTCCTTCTGCTAACTTTGGAGATTTTTTGTTCTTCTTTCTCTAATTGCTTTAGGTGCAAGGTTAGGTTGTTAGTTTGAGATGTTTCCTGTTTCTTGAGGTAGGATTGTATTGCTATAAACTTCCATCTTAGAACTGCTTTTGCTGCATCCTATAGGTTTTGGGTCATCGTGTTTTCATTGTCATTTGTTTCTAGGTATTTTTTGATTTCCTCAGTGATCTCTTGTTTTAGTGTATTGTTTAGCCTCATGTGTTTGTATTTTTTACAGAGTTTTTCCTGTAATTGATATCCAGTGTCATAACATTGTGGTTGGAAAATATACTTGATACAATTTCAATTTTCTTAAATTTACCAACGTTTGATTTGTGACACAAGATATAATGTACCTGGAGAATGTTCCATGAGCACTTGAGAAGAAAGTGTATTTTGTTGTTTTTGGATGGAATGTCCTGTAAATATCAATTAAGTCCATCTTGTTTAATATATCATCCAGAGCTTAAGAAGTGACTTTTAAAAAGGACCAGAAAGAGGCCAAAAAATGACAAGATGAAAGTGAAGGAGGATGAGCAAGGGCTACTTCTCTGGAAAAAAGAATGAATTTGTATGGACACAGCCCTACACATGTGAACTCATGGGTTATCCAGAAGGTTCTTGATTTGCATAAATCGCTTCACACTCACGTTTAAAATTTCTATTTTAAACATTTCTATCTCCTAAAATATAATATTGTACACTTAAGCAGAGTTAATGGGAGGTGGTAGAGTGGTTGTTAGAACATTGGGCTTTGAGGTTTCAGAAACTTGAATTCAAATCCGGTGAGCTCTTCAATGGTAAGCAGCTTGCTTTCCTGAAACTATTTATTTTTAAAATGAGAACAAGGCTGTCTAGTTTCTGACCAGGTTTAATATTGGTAAATGTATTCAACAGCCTAGCACAGAGTCACACACATGAAGATGCTTCATAAATAGTACATTGTCTCGCTATCTTAACTGCTTTGAGATCATTGAGACTTCCTATCTTTAGAAAGGTTCATTCAGTCACCTTCAGGAACATATTGCTCAAAAGACCATTTTGATTATAGTCGTATGATTAGTGTGTAACACATTTGATGTGTCATTAATTCCCTTAAATTTATTATTAATAAACTTGCTGGTATGTACTGCTTCAGCAAGTGATGGACCAAGCTGCTTTTGTCCCTCATGAAATAAAGTCTAAGCAGAATGGTAAGATGGGTGTATCCTTGAATAACTGAACGTTTCTTCTTTGACTATCCAGAATCACTCCATTTCACTTATAATGATGCCACTAAGTTAGCCTTAACTATGTAGAACTTATTACTTCCCAAATATTCCCCAAGTGTATGTGTGGTGAGGGGAGGGGGCAGATGCAGAGCTAGTACTTTTACCTACATTATAACATCTTAATATGCTTTTAAAATTTTCCCATTCTTATAGAGTTAAGCACAATTTATCAATCCAAAAATATAGTAATATCATTTTAGAACTTGGTGATAACCCACTGTAACTTAAGTGAATTTTATACAGTTTAAATGTCTTCCATAATATCTCCTGTGTTGAGGCATGAATATGTTAAAGCTGGAAGAGCTCTTAACCTCATCTGTTCTAGTCTATGATTCTACAAGTCAGAAACCTCAGGTTCAAAACGGTAGCTTTCCTAAAGTCAGTGGGTGTCAGAACAAGGATTCTCCTGTGGAAGTTCTGGTTCCCAAATCAATACATTTTCTACTTTTATAGAAAAAAGCATATAAGCACCCAAATTTCACACAAGTAATCTATGAATGGGCTCTTTCATCTGAAAAAAATGTCATGAAATACATTTGATTAAAACAGATTCTAAAATAGCATTATTATTCTAATTATCAATTAAGAATAATTTAAGTAGTGCTTTTCTGTTTCCAACTAGAATAATTCTTACCAAGTATTCCTTTAAATATCTTTGAGAAAAAGATTGTTAAGCATTCATTTATTCAATAAATATTTACTGAGCATATAAAGTTTGCAAGACACTGTATTAAGTAATTGATTCCTATCCTATTTTATTAAGCAAGGTAAATATGGGGGAAGGGGAATGTTTACAGGAACAAATCATCAAAATCTTCCCTCAGTTTCTCCGTATTCTGACCTATTATGATAGTGTCCATCTGTGTAACATTTTACAATTTCAAAGCACTTTCTCGTGACATGAATTTCCATATCATGTTGTTTTAGCCTCTTCTGGCTCTTAACACTTTCAGTTTGTTTTTACTGTTCTGGGTATTGATGACATTGATCTCCTCATTAGATTTTAAGTTCATAAAACCTGAAGTTATTATAAACACTACTGAATCTGCCACAGTGTCTAGCCCACTTTCTTGAATAAGGTAGGTGCCCAATATTTGGTGAATGAATGAATGAAATTTCATTTGATTCTCAGAAGCATGTTAGATAAGAAGACACTGTAGCTTAGAGAGATTGAGTCTTGGTTCTCACTGTTAGCAACCCTTAGAACTCCTAATGGGATCTCTTTCTTCCTTAACCCTTAATCAAAATCATGTGATAATTCTCACTAAGAATAGAAACATTTCTTTTTCTATTACCACAAATACAAAAGCTACTAAATAAAATATGTTGACATTTGTCAAACTATCTTATTTCTTAAGTCTGTGTTCACTTTTATTCCACAAAATCGTGGAGTAACATTGGTCTGTTTTTTTGGCTATAATTCCCAGTTTTATTGCTAGGAAAGTGATTGTGACAAGGAGAATACTAAGTTCTCTGGTAAAGAGTAAGAGATACAGAAGCTATATTTTATGTGTGTCATTCAATGCTGCTTTACTCATGTTTTTTATTTACCATAACTGACTTCTTCTTCACTGTGATGAGTTTCAAAATAATGAGAATATGACACCCCATGTCTTGTTCCTGGAAGTAGCTGAACTCAGAAGGTGAAACAACTCACATGGCTTAACAAGAATATCTGAATTCCAGTAAAAGACTTCCTTTCAAAAATAAAAACTTGCCAAGAAGACATCTAAATACGTAGATGGCTTAAATTTATGTAGCATTAGCAATAACAAAAGAACATAATCTTTTATGGACCAAGAAATATATTTTCCTTATGCCTCTTTTATATCCATGCTGTAGATAAAAGAATCTCTGAAAGAAAGCTTCAGTCATGTGCCCTGAACCTCCTTTCAGTACTGAACTAATTCTAGTCTGCCAAGACAATTGGAAAAAGCAAATTCATGCCTCCAAAGTGGTATAATTAAAATAAGAAGTAGAAACTACTATTTTTTTAATATGTAGAGGGGTTTTGTTTTATTGTTACCTTATTTAAGGAAAGTTAACACAGTCCTAAATTTTATACCATTGTTTCTTGGGGAGAAATTTATTGCCTTCATATGAGCAATCAGATGGTAGGTGACTGACGCCTAGAATTGTACTGCGCAGTATCAGAAGCACTTTCATACGTGTTATCTCACCTGACCCTTCTACCTGCCTTGTGCAGTTGGCAGGGAAGGTATTGTTATCTTCACTTTGCAAATGAGAAAAGTGAAACTCATGGAACTTCAGTTGTTTGCCTAAGGTCAAACGACTAGTAGTTGTAAATAGTAAAGTTAGGCCTTGAACTGAAAGCTTCAGTCTTCAAGCTCAGCACACTAAATGACGAGCAGTAAAGAGAAAAGAATTGCAGTGGAAATCCTACTACAACTTTGGTAACTAAAATCCATTTGCACTAAATGAATTCAAAATTTTAAACTAAATTACTAGTTTCATGGACAAGGTACTAGATATAAATATACATGTTAAAATATATAATCTTAATCACCAAGAAAAAATATTCATAGCTAACAGCTCAGTCTCAGTTAGAAATCAAAAGCTTCTGATAAACTGAGCAGATATAAATGTCAATCATTGTTGTTTAGACTGACATAATTGTTGACCTATGTATGTGTTCAATTATTTAGGTTGGCTTTGTGAATACAGATACTTAAATTCTATTTACCAGTCCCTTTTTTGAACAGTCAGCTGAGTTTGACCAATGGATATTAAGTTGACGCTGTTACTATATGCTTGCTTTTCAATATTACGCTTTCATACTGATTTATGTGTAGGATCCTATGATATATTCAATAATATGATGCTAAAAAAGATTAGATATAAAATTTCATGGTTAAGTGTGAGCTCAAGCTGTGTAAACTTGGTTAACTAACCTAACCTAAGTTTTTCAGCTGTAAAATGGATATAATAATAGTACACTTCTAATTGGCTTGTCATAGGATTAAGGGAATTGATACTATGTAAGGTACTTAGTTCTAGTATATGGTAATTATGAAATGAATTTCAGCTAGAAATTTCTGTAGAATTTATTGTGTCAATGTTTAATTATATTATTGTCTTGGTGATGAAGACACTGTACACAAAATTTAAACATTAAAAAAATGTCCTAATATCACAACAGGAAGGAAATTTATCCAAATTATTTAAAGCTGTGTTGAAAGTTCTATAGAAATTAGTTCTGACAAATTATTATAACTTAGAAGGGTTACTGGATTTTGTGTGCATTAGGCATCAATCTGATCAGAAAAGCAGTTTTTGCTTTGACAGCTTTCTTGCTGGCTAGCTTCAGAAATACGTTAATTAAATATGTCAAACTTTTCTTTGTAAGGATGGAGATAAAGGCCTAATATATCAAATGTGATTACTTGTAATAAGAGAACTAAAAAAGCATGTCTTTGCAGATAGTAATCTAAAGGAAAATAAAAATTTGGACTGCATGTCATTGACCCTTCTAAAGAATTCCAAACTGTATATTTACTTTTTATCCTGTTATGTGTGTGTGAGGTGGGGTGAGGAGAGAAAGAAGTTGAATATGTATAAAGAGAAAGTGAGTTTTCTAGCATGACTTATTTTGATTTATTTCAGCAAAAATGTTGAAAAGCCACTCTATTTGGAGTGTGGCGGGATGAAATTTTAAGTAATTTTAAGCCATACATTTTAAGTTATTTTAAGTAATAAAATTTTAACTAATGAAAAATGTTTAAAACACCTATTATGATTACTTCAATAGAACATCAAAAACAGATGAAAGGAAGAAATGCTCAGCTTCACAGGGACAACTGAGATGACTGCATGATTTTGTTTTGGACCCTACCCTACTGCGTTAAGATTTTCCCAGGTATGTTTGGCTATGTCAGAGGGATGAGAAGTGGCTTTCTTCTTGAGATGAAATCTTGGCTTCCTAAGGCCAGTTGTTTCCAGAAAAGGAGCGATGAAATTGCAGATGAGGAGGAGGCTGATGACTTAGAGGCTTGATGAGGCTCAGGAGTGGTACCGTCGGTCTCAGGAGCTGGCAGAGGAGGGAGAAGAAGATTGCAATCAGAGGGAGGAACCTCATGTTGAAACATGCGGGTGGAGCAGTGTTGAATGATGTTGAAGTCAACCTTATGGTGATGTGAGCAGGTGACTGACATGAAGTGGGTTTTGAGATCTCTGAGTGGACAATGCTGGGGAACTAAGAGACCTCAGTGTCAGACAGGTAGTTAATGCTGAGAACAAACTTTCTAAGCATGTTGACTGGGATTGGAGCGGAGCGAAACACAAAGGCTGGCACCACTGAGAAAAGTGAAGATAATAACACTCCAAAAGTCAATAAAACATATTTATGAGAGCGGCCACCACTTTGCACTAAAGTATATAGTAATGGGGCAGCAGGCCTGTGGAAACCAGAAAGGAGAGAGAGCTGTGTGTGAAAAGCTCTGCCCTTTAGTCACTTGGCGTTATTCTCATAACCTCCCTACATTTGGTTCTTTATCTGTGCTTTGGTGCAGGTTTAGAAAGATTTTTCAAGTTCCTACGTGGAGAAAGTGTTAGATAGAGGAAAGACACAAAGTAAGGAGGTAATTTAAGATAAAATAAGGAGCCTTCTAGATAGCAGGTAGGGTGCCTTGAGTTATGCTGGTGTCAGTGGAATGGAGAGAAGTGTGTGTTCTAGAGAGATTTTGAAAATAGAATCTAACAGAGAAGGGATAATCAAGGTGAATTTCCAGACTTCTGTTGCCCTTTATTAAGATGAGAATGACAGGAGAAGGAATAAATGGGGGAAAGATCAAAAGTTTACTTCTGCACTTGCTATGTTAGAAACATGGAACCGGAAATGTCGGTTAGGAAGTAGAATACAATGATTCTTGTGGTCAGAATAAAGGTCTAAGCTCACCATATAACTGTGACATTTATTATTCTCTAGATAGTGTTTAAAACCATAAAAACACATTGAATCATTAGGGGAAAAGTATAGGGAGAGAGAAAAGAACCTAGGACAAAGCCCCAAGGAGTTATGGCATCTAGAGACGAGGAGGAAGGCAGTCAGCAAAGGGCACTGAGATGAGTGGACTAAGGAAGTAGAAAGAAACCCAGGAGAGCATGGCATTATGGAAGTCAAGAGGTGAGAGGGTTTCAAGTCAACTGTTGTAGATGAGTCCAGTAAGATGAACTCAGGGAAAGGTAAGTGGACTTGGTGAGCTTGGTGTGAGCAGTTTTGCAAGGAGACTATTTAAATTACACCATTTGTTTCATTGGCTGAAACCCTGACGTTATGCCTTCAGGGTCCCAGCTAAAGACTGGAGTACTGTTCTTACTGGTGAACCCCTAGAACTACGGAATAGTTAGGAAAATTTATCTTTTGTTGGTTATACTGGAGTTGCATATACTGCCTTTAATATCTATCCCCGGGTGTGTTCATGCACTTTCAGTCGACACCAGATGATTGGACGGATCAACCACACATGTGCTCACCAGTCCCTGAAACTCCACAGAGGAGTTTCTGCTTCAGAAGTTTCCTTCACTTCATTACAAAACTTAAAATATTTCAGGGAATACGTCAGACAGTGCCCTTTCCACTTAAACACTTTCCCTTCATTGCCCGGTGTAATAATACAACCCAACAATATGTATAACGTATGAAGAGTGGAATGCTATATTGATGCAATATACTAAAAATAGCTAACCCTTCTATAGCACTTACATACCAGACAGTGTTCCAAGTGCTCTGTATACATTAACTCATTTGATCTTTACAACACATCTATGAGGTAGTGAGTTTCTATTATTCTTTCCATTTTACCCTGGAAGACACTGAGGTCCAAAGAGATTAAATAACTTGTGCAACTGTAGCTCCAGAGTAAAGACCTTTAAGCGTTAGGCAACACACACACACACACACACACACACACACACACACACACACACACACACACTCCTTATGTGAATTCAAAGCAATCTTACAAAAGAGAACCAATGAACCCAAGAGCCGGGGCTTTTAAATCACTCTGAACTGGCATTCACTAGCTTCAAACGTTCCAGTGAGGACAAAGTGTGAAAAGATATCAGCTGATAAAGACCTAGACTCTGATCAGCTCCACATCTAGGGCTCTTTCTGGGAACTCACCTCAACTCATCTACTAAACTCATTGCAGGAAATTTCTAACCCTTAAAGTGGCTCTAGCGTTGCAAGCCCTTATGGTGGCAAGCCAAGGAGAAGCACAACATTCAGTCTTAAGGGCAGTCTTTAATCTGGCTATGAAAGTCCACTGAGCAGCAGCCCAGGATGATCTTGCTTTAGAAGCAGACTCTTAATTTCCATGTGATATTTTTGTTACAAAAATAACATGTGCAGTCTGCTGTATGTCATCCAGTGCGCCATCTCCTGGTGGAACCAGACATGTTTTAATTATTAAAATTCTCAATGCACCCAGAGGCCACGAACCAGCAATATTGAAAAGAATGTAGAAAGAAATCCATATGTAGCACAAATCTTTCCGTTGCAACCTCAAAGATTTTTCCTATTCACAGATATCACCTCAGATTTTGCTACTAGTTTACATTGGCTAACTATATGTGTTTAGGCTAAAAAGGGAATAAAAGTTCTTAGTAACATAACTGTAGGATGCTTTGTGGTTATTATGTTTGGGAAAGAAATTTTGGTTCTATTCAACCGGTATAAAAAGTAGCTAACAAAACTTAGTTATTTTCATTCTCTTCATTCATTCACTCAATAATCATTTATTAATGACTTACTATATTCCCAAACTTGAATCACAATGATAAGTAATATAATCTCTATTTGCTAAAACCTCATAGTCTGGGAGAAGGACAAATAATCAGATCACATTAGCATGGTGTGGTGAGGTAGGTATAAACACAAGTTGCTATGGGAGCATGTGGGAAGCCAATGACTTATTTGAAATAGTTGGCAACAGGAAAAAAATTCTCCTCTCTCTTTACCCCTCATAAGTGTGAATTTTCTTCTGAGGAATGTTTGTTTTAGAGAGAGCTCACAGGTAAGAACACTTAAACCTCTCTTCACCTGTGCCAGGCCATCAGCCTTCCAAAGTTTTACCTACTACCTTGGGCTGCAGAAAAGCCATAGGCTTATGAGACCCTGGGGGAAATAAGGGAGTAAGAAGGGAAGTAAAGCTGAGGTGCCTGTGAGGAAATTCAGAACAGCAATTGTATCATATTCCTTTACAACTGTTTTGTATACAATACCAAACTTAGCTGATTCTTCCTTAAAACCAGAGGTCTTAATGAGAGGTCAATGGATGAGTTTTAAGGGAACAGATGAACTCCCTGAACTTGTAGGAAAAAACTGCGTGGATTTTGCATAAAATTCTTATATGGGTTTATTATTTTTTAAAAAGATTAAGGGCATTTCAGTGACAAAATTCAGATTTGTAGAGGGGGATGAAACTTTGGGGGCCTCCTTAAGAAAAAGAATACAAAATTACAAATGTACATTTATTTAAAATGACTATTATTTAGAATGAGAACATAATATTCCTGTTCATTAACTACCTGATACACATCTAATAATACTTTTTCCAAGTATTTTTGTCTATATTCCTTTCAATAATTTCTTCATGGGACAGCTGCTGTTTCATCATCTCTCATATCATTGAGTTCAGTTCTCCTAGTTTGTAGAAGTCTTTATGTAGAGAGGAGGTTATCATAGGCTCAAAGTGCTGCTTATGACTAACTTTGTTTGGTGCCCTCAGAATGCTCCTATTTGTGAGGCAGTTCCCAGAAAATAAGTCTTCTTTCGGTATCAATAGGATTCAGAAGTTTATAACACTTTGCTTTCACTCTTTCTATTTCCCAGGTACTATGTAATTCACTTAAACCTTGACGAGGTTGATACTATTATAATGGTTTATGATGTGTAAACTAAGGTGTAGAAATAGCTTTGCCTAAGGTCGCACAGCTGGCAAATGGATGAGTCAGGTGTTAAACCAAGTCAGACCAACTCCAGAGACTGAGGGCCTTAGCTCAATATTTCACTCTATAAAACTGAGTATAATACAGGGATGAAGATGTTGCCTACAGCAACATCTACTTCAGCATCTACTTCATCCCTACGTCCCTGGGCTTCACCCCGAGATGAGAGTGAGTAGTGAGGTGATGGAAACTTCATGTACAAGAAGGGGTAGTTTGAAAAAAGCAGAAGCTTATGCCCAGTTCACATTGGAACCTCGAGGAGGGACCACTTCACCCACTTCACAAGGTGTCCTGCTCCAACCGGCTGGGAGCAGCAGAGAGGAAATGGCACTGAAGCGTCTTCAGTCAGAGAGCACCTTAGACGGCACCTTCTTGGTCCCCAAAGCCTCTATGCGTCTCCTCAACACAAGAAGCTAGCACAGCCATCCTAGACTCCAGCACTGGATGCCTGTGCACCTCCCGAGGGTAAAAGGGACTAAGCACATTGGAACCAAAAGCAGCAGGAACAGAGAACAAAACCCAAAGACACCTCATGGAAGCCTGAATGACCAGGACATCGGTCCTATTCTTAGAAAGAGCAAAAGACAGAGTAGAGAAACCAAATTAAATAGCCATATATTTCAGAAGATATGATAAGCCAACACCTCTATCCACGTTTGTGACAAATTTTCTTATATTACTTTTTGTTTCTGAGAGGAACAAAGTAATTTTTGGCTTGGAAAATTTTACCTCTACAAATACCTTTCCTCATGGAAACTGCAAACCTGGCACTTGTATAAATACATTTCCAAGATTAGTGGAAAGAAGCTGCTTTAGAAATGGATACCGTGCTGCATGGCTATTCAACAAGGGTTGGGTCTGAGGATTTGTAGAGTGAGTTTAGGATAATTACCCATTCAAACACCTAAGGAACTAACGCCTTTCCATGAATATTTTGTTGTTGTCTACTAGATTTCTTCTGTTAAGCACTTGGGATATTCCTTAGAAGAAAGCAGAAGAGGATATACGCATGAAATTTGGTAAGTCCAAGGGAGCTTTGGCCAGTGTGGATGCCTGAAAGTCAGGTTTATTCACTGTGTGTAAAAGAGAACAAATTCTTCCACTAATCCTTTGATCTCTTTATGGTTTCCTTGTTCATTGTACAGACTGTACCAGAAACAAGTTTCACTTCAAATATAATAGCTAATGACAGACAGTAGTAAAGGAAGTGGGTGTGGAGCTGTAGTTCACTATAATGACAAGAGCGTCAGTTGCTATTTATAGCATTTGTTAAACGTTCATCTCTTCAAACTGCTATTTTCTTTTCTTTTAAACATTTTTAGCATCTTTATTGAAGTATAATTGCTTTACATGGTTGTGCTAGTTTCCGCTGAACAACAAAGTGAATCAACCATACCTATAAATATATCCCCATATCTCTTCCTTCTTGCGTCTCCCTCCCTCCCACACTCCCTATCCCACCCCTCTTGGTGGTCACAGAGCACCGAGCTGATCTCCCTGTGCTATGCAGCTGCTTTCCACTAGCTATTTATTTTACATTTGGTAGTGTAGGTATGTCCATGCCACTCTCTCACTTCGTCCCAGCTTACCCTTCCCCCTCCCCGTGTCCTCAAGTCCGTTACCTATGTCTGCGACTCTATTCCTGTCCTGCCCCTAGGTTCTTCAGAACCATTTTTTTTTTAGATTCCATATATATGTGTTAGCATGTGGTATTTGTTTTTCTCTTTCTGACTTACTTTACTCTGTATGACAGACTCTAACTCCATCCACCTCACCACAAAAAAATCAATTTCGCTTCTTTTTATGGCTGAGTAATATTCCATTGTATATATGTGCCACATCTTCTTCATCCATTCATCTGTCGATGGACACTTAGTTTGCTTCCATGTCCTGGCTATTGTAAATTGAGCTGCAATGAACATTGTGGTACATGACTCTTTTTGAATTACGGTTTTCTCAGGGTATATGCCCAGGAGTGGGATTGCTGGGTCATATGGTAGTTCTATTTTTAGTTTTTTAAGGAACATACATACTGTTCTCCATAGTGGCTGTATCAATTTACATTGTCACCAAAAGTTCAAGGGGTTCCCTTATCTCCACACTCTCTCCAGCATTTACTGTTTGTAGAAATTTTGATGATGGCCATTCTGACTGGTGTGAGGTGATACCTCATTGTAGTTTTGATTTGCATTTCTCTAATGATTAGTGATGTTGAGCATCCTTTCATGTGTTTGTTGGCAATCTGTATATCTTCTTTGGAGAAATGTCTATTTAGGTCTTCTGCCCATTTTTGGATTGGGTTGTTTGTTATTTGGATATTGAGCTGCATGAGCTGCTTGTATATTTTGGAGATTAATCCTTTGTCAGTTGCTTTGTTTGCAAATACTTTCTCCTATTCTGAGGGTTGTCTTTTCGTCTGGTTTATGGCTTCCTTTGCTGTGCAAAAGTTTTAAGTATCATTAGGTCTCATTTGTTTATCATTTGTTTTTATTTGCATTTCTCTTGGAGGTAGGTCAAACAGGATCTTGCTGTGATTTATGTCATTGAGTGTTCTGCCTATGTTTTCCTCTAACAGTTTTATAGTGTCTGGCCTTACTTTTAGGTTTTTAATCCATTTTGAGTTTATTTTTGTGTATGATGTTAGGAAGTGTTCTACTTTCATTCTTTTACATGTAGCGTTCCAGTTTTCCCAGCACCACTTATTGAAGAGGCTGTCTTTTCTGCATTGTATATTCTTGCCTCCTTTATCAAAAATAAGGTGACCATATGTGTGTGGGTTTATCTCTGGGCCTTCAATCCTTTTCCATTGATCTATATTTCTGTTTTTGTACCAGGACCATACTGTCTTGATTACTGTAGCTTTGTAGTATAGTCTGAAGTCAGGGCGCTTGATTCCTCCAGCTCCATTTTTCTTTCTCAAGATTGCTTTGGCTATTTGAGGTCTTTTGTGTTTCCATACAAATTGTGAAATTTTTTGTTCTAGTTGTGTGAAATATGTCATTGGTAGTTTGAAAAGGATTGCATTGAATTTGTAGATTGCTTTGGGTAGTATAGTCATTTTCACAATGATGATTCTTCCAATCCAAGAACATGGTACATCTCTCAATCTGTATCATCTTTAATTTCTTTCATCAGTGTCTTATAGTTTTCTGCATACAGGTCTTTTGTTGCCTTAGGTAGGTTTATTCCTAGGTATTCTATTCTTTTTGTTGTAATGGTAAATGGGAGTGTTTCCTTAATTTCTCTTTCAGATTTTTCATCATTAGTGTATAGGAATGCAAGAGATTTCTGTGCATTTATTTTGTATCCCGACACTTTGCCAAATTCATTGATTAGCTCTAGTAGTTTTCTGGTAGCATCTTTAGGATTCTCTATGTATAGTATCATGACATCTGCAAACAGTGACAGTTTTACTTCTTTTCTGATTTGGTTTCCTTTTATTTCTTTTTGTTCTCTGATTGCTGTGGCTAAAACTCCGAAAACTGTGTTGAATAATAGTGGTGAGAGTGGGAAACCTTGTCTTGTTCCTGATCTTAGTGGAAATGGTTTCAGTTTTTCACCATTGAGAACGATGTTGGCTGTGGGTTTGTCATATATGGCCTTTATTATGTTGAGGAAAGTTTCCTCTATGCCTACTTTCTGGAGGATTTTTACATAAATGGGTGTTGAATTTTTTCAAAAGCTTTTTCTGTATCTATTGAGGTGATCATATGGTTTTTCTCCTTCAGTTTGTTAGTACGGTGTATCACATTGATTGATTTGCGTATATTGAAGAATCCTTGCATTCCTGGGATAAACCCCATTTGATCATGGTGTATGATCCTTTTAATGTGCTGTTGGATTCTGTTTGCTAGAATTTGTTAAGGATTTTTGAGTCTATGTTCATCAGTGATTTGTCCTATAGTTTTCTTTCTTCGTGACATCTTTGTCTGGTTTTGGTATCAGGGTGTTGGTGGTCTCGTAGAATGAGTTTGGGAGTGTTCATCCCTCTGCTGTATTTTGGAAGAGTTTGAGAAGACTATTTGTTAGCTCTTCTGCAAATGTTTGATAGAATTCACCTGTGAAGCCATCTGGTCCTGGGCTTTTCTTTGTTGGAAGATTTTTAATCACAGTTTCAATTTCAGTGCTTGTGATTGGTCTGTTGATATTTTCTATTTCTTCCTGGTTCAGTCTTGGAAGCTTATGCTTTTCTAAGAATGTGTTCACTTCTTCTAGGTTGTCCATTTTATTGGCATATAGTTGCTTATGATAATCTCTGATGATCCTTTGTATTTCTGCAGTGTCTGTTGTTACTTCTCCTTTTTCATTTCTAATTCTGTTGATATGAGTCTTCTCCCTTTTTTCTTGATGAGACTAGCTAATGGTTTATCAATTTTGTTTATCTTCTCAAAGAACCAGCTTTTAGTTTTATTAATCTTTGCTATCATTTCCTTCATTTCTTTTTCATTTATTTCTGATCTGATCTTTATGATTTCTTTCCTTCTGCTAACTTTGGCTTATTTTTTGTTCTTCTTCTCGAATTGCTTTAGGTGTAAGGTTTGGTTGTTTATTTGAGATGTTTCTTGTTTCTTGAGGTAGGACTGTATTGCTATAAACTTCCATCTTAGAACTGCTTTTGCTGCATCCCATAGGTTTTGGGTCATCATGTTTTCACTGTCATTTGTTTCTATGTATTTTTTTGATTTCCTCTTTGATTTCTTCAGTGATCTCTTGGTTATTTGGTAGAGTATTGTTTAGTCTCCATGTGTTTGTATTTTTTACAGATTTTTCCCTGTAATTGATATCTAGTCTCATAGCATTGTGGTTGGAAAAGATACTTGATATGATTTCAATTTTCTTAAATTTTCCAAGGCTTGATTTGTGATCCAAGATCTGATCTATTCTGGGGTATGTTCCATGAGCACTTGAGAAGAAAGTGTTTTCTGTTGTTTTTGGATGGAATGTCCTATAAATATCAATTAACTCCATCTTGTCTAACGTGTCATTTCAAGCTTGTTTTTCCTTATTTATTTTCATTTTGGATGATCTGTCCATCTGTGAAAAGGGGTGTTTAAATCCCCTACTATGATTTTGTTACTGTCGATTTCCCCTTTTATGGCTGTTAGCATTTGCCTTATATATTGAGGTCCTCCTATGTTGGGTGCATAAACATTTACAATTTTATATCTTCTTCTTGGATTGATCCCTGGATCATTATGTAGTGTCCTTCCTTGTCTCTTGTAATAGTCTTTGTTTTAAAGTCTATTTTGTCTGATATGAGAATTGCTACTCCAGCTTTGTTTTGATTTCCATTTGCATGGAATATCTTTTTCCATCCCATCACTTTCAGTCTGTAGGTGTCCCTAGGTCTGAAGTGGGTCTCTTGCAGACAGCATATATACAGGTCTTGATTTTGTATCCATTCAGCCAGTCTATGTCTTTTGTTTGGAGCATTTAAACCATTTACATTTAAGGTAATTATTGATATGTATGTTTCTATTACCATTTTCTTAATTGTTTTGGTTTTGTTATTGTAGGTCTTTGCCTTCTCTTGTGTTTCCTGCCTAGAGAAGTTCTTTTAGAATTTGTTGTAAAGCTTGTCTGGTGTTGCTGAATTCTCTTAACTTTTGTTTGTCTGTAAAGGTTTTAATTTCTCTGTTCAATCTGAATGAGATCCTTGCTGGGTAGAGTAATCTTGGTTATAGGTTTTTCCCTTTCATCACTTTAAATATGTCCTGCCACTCCCTTCTGGTTTACAGAGTTTGTGCTGAAAGATCAGCTCTTAACCTTATGGGGATTCCCTTGTATGTTATTTGTTGCTTTTCCCTTTTTTTTTAAATATTTTATCTTTGTAATTAATTTTTGATAGTTTGATTAATATGTGTCTTGGCGTGTTTCTCCTTGGATTTATCCTTTATGGGACTCTCTGCACTTCCTGGTCTTGATTGACTATTTCCTTTCCCATATTAGGGAAGTTTTCTACTATAATCTCTTCAAATATTTTCTCAGTCCCTTTCTTTTTCTCTTCTTCTTCTGGGACCCCTATAATTCAAATGTTGGTGCATTTCATGTTGTCCCAGAGGTCTCTGACACTGTCCTCCATTCTTTTCATTCTTTTTTTTTATTCTGCTCTGTGGTAGTTATTTCCACTAATTTATCTTCCAGGTCACTTATCCGTTCTTCTGCCTCAGTTATTCTACTATTGATTCCTTCTAGAGAATTTTAAATTTCATTTATTGTGTTGTTCATCATTGTTTGTTTGCTTTTTAGTTCTTCTAGGTCCTTGTTAAACATTTCTTGCATTTTCCCCATTCTGTTTCCAAGATATTGGATCATCTTTAGTATCATGACTCTGAATTGCTTTTCAGGTAGGCTGCCTATTTCCTCTTCATTTGTTTGGTCTGGTGGGTTTTTACCTTGCTCCTTCATCTGCTGTGTATTTCTCTATCATCTCATTTTGCTTAACTTCCTGTGTTTGGGGTCTCCTTTTCGCAGGCTGCAGGTTCGTAGTTCCCGTTGTTTTTGGTTTCTGCCCCCAGTGGCTAAGATTGGTTCAGTGGGTTTTGTAGGCTTCCTGGTGGAGGGGACTGTTGCCTGTGTTCAGGTGGATGAGGCTTGATCTTGTCTTTCTGGTGGGCAGGACCGTGTCTGGTGGTGTGTTTTGGGGTGTCTGTGACCTTATTAGATTTTAGGCAGCCTTTCTGCTAATGGGTGTGGTTGTGTTCCCGTCTTGCTATTTGTTTGGCATGGGTTGTCCAGCACTGGTGCTTGTTGGTTGTTGAATGGAGCTGGGTCTTAACATTGAGACAGAGATATCTGGGAGAGCTCTTGCCGATTGATATTACATGGGGCCAGGAAGTCTCTGGTGGTCCCATGTCCTGAACTCAACATTCGCACCTCAGAGGCTCAGGCTTGACACCTGGCCAGAGCACCAAGACCCTATCAGCCACATGGCTCAGAAGAAAAGGGAGGGGAAAAAAATAAATAAATAAAATAAAATAAAGTTATTAAAATAAAAAATTAAAATATATTAAAATAAAAAATAAAGAAGTAATTAAAAAAAAAGAAGAGAGCAAGCAAACCAGTACACATATCCACCAATGATAACAGGCGCTAAAAACTAAACTAAGATAAACATATAAATCAGAAACTAGTCAGTCACATACAGCAAACCCCAAGACTACAGTTGTTCCCAAAGTCCACTGCCTCAATTTGGAATGATTCACTGTCTATTCGGGTATTCCACAGATGCAGGGTACATCAAGTTGATTGCGGAGATTTAATCCGCTCCTGAGGCTGCACAGAGAAATTTCCCTTTCTCTTCTTTTTTTCCACAGCTCCTGGGGTTCAGATTTGGATTTGGCCCTGCCTCTGCATATAGGTCACCCTCTGGCATCTGTTCTTCTCCCAGACAGTAGGGGGTTAAAGGAGCAGCTGATTAGGGGGCTCTGGCTCACGCAGGCCAGGGAGAGGGAGGAATATGGAATGCCGGGTGAGCCTGCAGCGGCAGAGGTCGGCATGACATTGCAACAGCCTGAGGCATGTCATGTGTTCTCCCAGAGAAGTTGTCCCTGGATCATGGGACCCTGGCAGTGGCACGGTGAACAGGGTCCTAGGAGGAGAGGTGTAGATTGTGTCCTGTGCTTGCACACAGGCCACTTGGTGGCAGTGGCAGCAGCGTTAGCATTTCATGCCAGTCTCTGGTGTCCGCGCTGATAGCCGCGGCTCCTGCCCATCTCTGGAGCTCATTTAGACGGTGCTCTGAATCCCCTATCCTTGCGCAACCTGAAACAATGGTCTCTTGCCTCTTAGGCAGGTCCAGACTTTTTTCCGGGCTCTCTCTCAGCTAGTTGTGGCTCACTAGCCCCCTTTAGGCTGTGTTCACACAGCCAACCCCAGTCCTCTCCCTGGAGTCTGACCTCCGATACCCGAGCCTCAGCTCCCAGCCCCCACCCATACTGGCCAGCAGGTGATCAGACAAGCCTCTCAGGCTGGCAGTGCTGCTTGGCACCGATCCTCTGTGCGGGAATCTCTCCGCTTTTCTCTCTGCTCCCCTGTTGCTGCGCTCTCCTCCGTGGCTCCAAACCTTCCTCCCTGCCCACCCCCTGTCTCTGCCAGTGAAGGGGCTTCCTAGTGTGTGGAAACTTTTCCTCCTTCACAGCTCCCTTGCAGAAGTGCAGGTCCTGTCCCAGTTCTTTTGTTTCTGTTTTTTCTTTCTTCTTTTGTCCTACCCAGGTACTTGGGGAGTTTCTTGCCTTTTGGGAAGCCTGAGGTCTTCTGCCAGCATTCAGTAGGTGTTCTGTAGGAGTTGTTCCACATGTAGATGTATTTTTGATGTATTTGTGGGGAGAAAGGTGATCTCCACGTCTTACTCCTCTGCCATCTTGAAGGTCCTCCCAAATTGCTATTTTCATACAGCAGCAAACTCAAATTTCTCAGGTAACAGGATAAGCAGAGAGATTGGAATTGGAAGTAATTTCTAGCGTTAGTCAAATATGTAATGAATAAGAAAAACAACTTCTTCACCTTGAAGTGCCACCAGTTACCAGTTACCAGTGAGAACAGGAAAATAAACATTCACAAAGGAACGTTGCAGTGATCAGTGTGGGAAAGGAAATGGTCTAACAGAGGATTTATGTTATAAGATACCATCTGTGAAGCAGAATTGATGAAATGTATATTTGGAACAAAAAGGCTTTTTTTTAATTGAAGCAACTTTATAAAAAAAAAAAGTCAGAAAACCACTTTCCCATCTCTAATAAAAAAGCATAATTGGTGGTGAGACTGGAAAAAAGCTGAATCTGAGATCATAAACTCAGAGCTGTGATTTGCAACCTTGAGATTTGAAAGCTGCTAATTTACTGTATGACTAGGAAAATTGTGTTGCTTTTAACTATCCCAAGTTCCTCTTTTTTAGAGTTCTTGAGATCTATGATGAACTCAGTCCACCAGGATGGAAGGAGAAGTGTAGGGTTGGGAACGCTGGGAGGGTTGGGGGCGGGGGAGCTGGGTCTGTTGTCGTGTGGACCCTCTCCTTGCCTCTCTTATGTTGCAAAGACTGATGTTCAGGTTTCTTCTTTTTTTAAAATAACAAATTAATTTATTAAATCAGAAAAATGTATACCCCAAAATTTTAAATCATAAGACATATAATCATTCAAAGATAAGAACTGTCAACATTTTATTATTGAAGTATAGTTGATTTACAATGTTGTGTTAATTTCAGTTGTACAGCAAAATTATCCAGTTTTTAATATATATATTCTTTTTCAGATTCTTTTCACTTATAGGTTATTACAAAATATTGAGTACAGTTCCCTGTGCTATACAGTAGGTCCTTGTTGGCTATCTATTTTACATATAGTAGTATGTATATGTTAATTCCAAACTCCTAATTTATCCCTCCTCTCCCCCTTTTCCTTTGGTAACCATAAGTTTGTTTTCTATATCTGTGAGTGTATTTCTGTTTTGTAAATAAGTTCATTTGTATCACTGTTTTTTTAGATTTCACATATAAGCGATATCATATGATATTTGCCTTTCTCTGTCTGGCTTATTTCACTTAGTGTGAAGTAAGATTTCCTTCTCTTGTTAGACCTTAAGCTCTTCGTTGGAAACTTTATTTACAACCTTCTGGACTTACGGTATATGCACAACACCTTTATGTAAGTCAGTGTTGCTAGGAAAATCTGGATGATTTGATCCTCATACAGCTGTCTACTGATTTGAGTAAGTTTTACAAATTGGTGGCAGGCAGATTGTAGAATGAGGCTAGTAAAACATGCAGGGCTGAACAAGGCAAAAAGATTGCAGAAGCTGAGTGCTCAGGGGAGTAAGGCAGCAATCATCTTTGGTCTTTGGGGAAACAAGGGTGTGGTCTCTACCTGAAGCTTGGTGATTGTGCTGAAATGATCTTATATTTGGTGGCACTGACTCCTGATTGAGATGTTTAAATAACTAAAATTTATTTCAGTTTTTAGGTTTCAGTTCAACATGCCATTATATCTTGTTTGTGCCCAAGACTCTTACTGATATTGAGAATACTGCGTGAAACATGATAAACAGAGAAGATACTGGCCTTGAGTCCCTTATCTATTAGCAATAAAAACGTGTTCACAATATAATATACATGAGTTGAAAATTCTGATACTCTCTATTTGCCCTTCCCTTTACATCAGATAGTATCATCTGCATAGCTGCAATCCCTGGTAATTGTTTATCTTCCTTATGACTGTGCAACCATGTATTTCATGCAAGGTTTTATTCTGGACTAACAAGTGGATAAGAAATGTACTTGTATACATTTTCATTGCATTTAATTAAAGCCACAGATATATATTGCTCACTTTCTTTCTATAACCTTCTATAGCAAAGGCTGAAGAACATAGAACTTTTAAGGACTGGCTTTACCCTTTAGGAAATAAGATCATCACCTGAAAAAAAAAAAAAAAAAAGAAACTAGCATGACAAGGTCAATAATCCGTGGCAGACAAGGAATAAGAACTAAGAACACTGAGTGATGTAAGAGGTCAAGGGAGTCAAGGAAGGGATTAGGCTGGGATAGTCAAGGAAGACTTCCTGGAAGGGGTGGGGTTTGAGCTGAACCTTGAAAAAGAGCACACGTTTGAGAGGTAAAGAGAAGGCAAGAAGGTTTTCCAAACAAAGGGAATAGAGTGTTTTCCAGTATGGATTATTTAGAGAAACCCTTTCCAACTAGGTTTAGAAAAAACCTATTCCCCTCTCCCACCTTCCTTATCCCCCCACCAAAGAAGAATTAGGAAATTATTGGCCTAGATACTGAGAAGTCTAGGGGTAGCTCCAGCTTCAGATATGACTGAAGGCAAATGCCCAAACACCACTGTGATTCTCTGTGTTGGCTTCATTCTCCAGTAGGTTCTCCTTTACAGTAGGGCCTAGAAGCTCCAGATTCATAGCCTGATAACTCATTAAGTGGGCAAACACATATGTCCTGGGATTGAGTCCCATTGTCCTCAGTGGGGACAAGCCTGTTTCTGAGCCAATCCTGAGGTCAAAGTGACAGAATGCTCTTATTACCTGATCTAGGTCACGATCCCCTGTAGTTGGGTTAGACTGGAGATGGGAGATTAGTGCCACCTTAACCTAACAGGTGATGAGCTATATAGAAGTAATTTTTCAAAGAAAGATCAGACAGGTACTCCCAGAAGAAGAAATGGATGTTAGGAGGCAGAAACCACAATGGTATAAAAAACTATTCAGAAATGAGAAATAGGTCAAGGTTATACAGACCTAGACTTTCTTAAACATGAGCACAAATTGTTATCATAAAAATAAATTATGATATTTTCAGGTATTGTTTGCTTTGTATCTGTTTTTTAAATGTTCTACCAAACCAGGCTTTAAAAATATTTAATCTATAAACCATGTTTCATGACCATTCTCCTCTCCCAACCCTTGACAATTATTTCATCCTACTACTAAGAACTAAAAATAAAAAATAAGTAAGTTGGGAAACGGAGCAAAGCAATTAAAGTTCTTTGCTCTCTGTTGCTCAGGACAGAGTATTAAGAAATCTTTTCTTGGGAATTCCCCATGATTCAGAAAAGATAGAAATTAAGTGGCTGATTCATTTATTCATAACAATAGGGAGAATGTTCTGAGGTGCCAATCCATCCTAACCCCAGCAGATCCTCCCTAATGCCCGTGCTTGCAAAATGCCTCTGAAATTTCAGGGGTGTTTATTGGCATTTGCTCTCACCAAAAGTTAATGTGCTTGTGTCACAGTATTTTGTTTATGCGCCATAGATGTTGGCATACTTTGTTTTTAAGCACAATCAATAGCATTTATGTAGCACTGAACAGTCAGTTTAGATGACATATCATTTTTGCCTTTTTCTTGTTATTGTTACTTACAAAGTCTACTTCTTTAGAGTTTTACATTTCAAGCAAATTAGCCTATTAGAAATATCAACAGGTTGAAACTGTAGTTGAGAATGTGTTTGCATAGTGCATAATTATGATCTCTCAAAAAACCTTCCAAGGCCCTAATGAATTGGGGTAAGTGGATCCAGCAAGCTTTAGTGTATCTTGACAGCCATTGTGCAGTGAATGCTCTCCCTGAATGGGTTTTGACCTTGACAGTTGAAAAAATATGTATTTTCTTTTCAATCTCAGGTACCTTTTAAGAAAGATCCCTGTGATCACTTCGTTTATCTTTTCCTTTGGTTGGCTTGGTCCCTGTCACTACTTGGTCCAAAACAAAAATACCTCAGAAGAGTACAGCGAATCATTTATCTTTTCCTGTTAATCTTATTGATTGTTGGATAAAGGAATACTTTGGACTCTATTCACTGTGAATCAGAAACGCCAGTTGGAAAAAAATAACCAGCCATTTGTCCAATGACACATAAAGAATGCTGGATTGGATATTCAAAGCCTAACCAAATCTTAGGGACACACCAAGAGGCTTGCTTTCCCTTTCATTCATCAAATATTTCTTGGGTGTCTTCTATGACCAAGGTACATTAGTTAGTTTCATCAGTGGTTTGGGCCAATGCCCCACAAATAAAAAGTACTCAATACCTATTTGCTGAACACGAATAATAACTAACATTTGTTGAGCAATTATTAAGTGCCAGGAGCTTTAATTCTCAAAGCAACTGTGCGAAGTAGGTGTCATTCACTGCAATGTAAAAGTGAGGAAACTGAGGCACACAGAGGTTCAGTAACTTGACCAAGGTGATGAATTTATTATGAGGATGGATCTGATGCTTTTAGCTACTGCATTATACTACTCCAATTCATTGTGGTAGGTGTGATTGTTTAACCTTTTTTCAGAGATTATGAACTCAAGGTTCAGATCTTGTGAATAATTTTCTCAAAAGAACACAGGACAGCCTGGATTAGACCTGAGTCTGACTGATTCTGACATCACTGCTGCCTTCTGTGTTATGGTGTGAATCCCATCCATATACCACCTTCTCCCCTAACTTCTGGTCCACCTCCACGCCCATAGCCAATCATCTGAAACCACCACTTTATCACTGGGGAATGAATGCACTAATGGCTATAAACAAAAGGCTCCTATTTTCAGGTCAAAGACAGCCACACAAAGATCCTGCAAAATTTCAGAACTTATTCACTATAATCTCTCATTTGTCGGTTACTTGTATATTTTAAACTTTGTGGAGTTTTAGTTCTCTGAAGGATCCATGACAGTTTTGGCACAAATTAGGATTAAGGAGGAGAAAATCGAGCCTCTTAAGTTTTTTTCATTTGATTAATTATTCCTCATAGGTTTTATATTTATTGTTGTTTCTGGAGTCTTACCGGTGTGGCCATCCACTTTCCTTCATCTACAGGGCTGGGTGCCTACAACTGATGCTTCTATGAAAAGCTTATGTGAGAATATCGTCTATTCTAGTCTATGTAGTCAATTCCCTTCATCTTCTTATTGCCCCCACGTTCGCTAATCATGAGTTGGTGTGTCAAAAATCAATCGTTAAAAATTATGACTTCTGGCTGGCTTCATGTTGTATGTGTATTATGTGAAGCCTGAATCTCAAAATAGATTCCTAATCATGATATCAAGCCAGACTGTCCTGGCTTATAGATTTACGTAGGGGTTTGAAGGCATTATTAGATGACACTGAGTACCAGCCCCACCACTTGGGGGTTAAAAATCTAATCTCACACCCATGTAGACAGAGCCAAACACAAAGGAGCATAAACACAATCAAGCAATAAGTACACTGGGCAGATCCTTATTCACCGGGAAGAACAAATATTTGTTGGATGAGACAATCTTCCCAGTTCCAGAGAACATGGAAATACCATCATTCCTGTAAACTGCATAGCCCCAGGTATCATGTTTGTTTCACGTCTCCAGGCATCAATATCTTCTCTTATTAAAAGAAGGTTTTCCAAAAATCATGTGTCTTCGCAGGTGCCAGTCAACACTGGAGGAATATTCAAGGACTAAATCCCAGTGCAAAGGGAAACTTCCTTCTCTCCTGTCACAACTTTTTTCAAGGATGGGCAGAAATCCTAAGTACAGAGTGACAAGAAATCTGGGCAGATTATTTTACTGCTGATCTAAAGCTTTCTTTGACATTCAATTCAGCTATATGAGAATTAATACTACACATGATGTGTTTCCCTCTTACCTGTTTAATTTCATTATGATCATTCTTAGAAATGTGAGCACAAGAAGTAGATAGGCAAGTCAACCACTTTTCCAACACGAGTTATGAAGTTCAAACAAATGATTATTTTATTTTAGCTGGTTATTTCCAAAGGAGCACCCTCTTTCTCTGTTAATTAGAATCTAGATATTTGCTTTTTTACTAGAAATATATTACAGTTGTCAATTCAAAGCAAAACATATTAGAATGTAATTTCCTATTTGGAGTATGTTAACAAATTAAAACAAAAGAAAAGAAAGGAAAGTATCTTCCATTATTAGTGATGACAACATGCCATCTACTATACGCAAATATTATACTGCTGAGCCTTTTGAATTATTTTTTCTGATATGCTGACCTCTTGAAGATCCCTCACTCAGCTTTCCTTATGACCACATTCACCAGTTATCTGTAAGCTGACATTAGGGTGTGGACTACAGAAGAGAGTAAAGTCAGAAAAGCATGACCTAACACTCACTCAAATGGGGTCCTAGACAAAAGACTAGATCTTTCCAGAATTTAAACCCAGGCCCTCTGAAACCATTCACTCAGCCTCTCTTTTGCAAAGTGCTGCACTGGGTGCCCTGAGCATTTAAGCCTCGGAGCAACGTTGTGCAGGAGACTGAGACTGCATCTCGCTCACATTCACACATTTAGAGGGAAAAGAACCAGGCGTTCAATTAGGTTTGTCTCCCTCCATGCTCTTACCACTGCTTCACGTGCCCAACTCTAAAGAAGCAGAGAGATTAGTAAAATCAGCCCCTGCCAGTGGGACCAGCTTCACAGGGCCAGGATCAGGGTCAGGGTCAGTGTCAAGGTCAGGATCTGAAGGTCCTTATGCTTGGTTTAACGTTCTGCTGCCACTGTCTTGAAATTCTTAATAATTTTTGGACAAGGGGCCTCACATTTCATTTTACCCTGATTTTGCCAATGATCTAGCTAGTCCTACCAGTAAGGATAACACACAGCGGAAGAAACAGTCCCATTAAAGCCCCCCTTGGGGACATTGGAATGAAGAGGGCTGTCTTCTGTATAGTTAGTTGCCTAGCAGATCAGTCACAAAATTGATCTCAAGGCACTCTAGGTATTTGGGAAAATACTCAGATTTCTGTCTTTCTTCTTATGGGGAGATAGAAGTGAGAAGTAGTGTTTGTCCGTTTTTCCCCTATAGTTAGCTGTCACACCTAATAATTTGCTTTACATTTTGAAGTGTGTGGCAGCATCTCACACCAAATAAGAGCTCTAAAGGAAGAAATAATCTTGAAAAGTCTTGAGGTTGCATCTTTTTGTGAGTCAATGTACAGCACACACCCGTCCCTTTTCATGGTTTGAAGGAATTAGCAACTCTTCGCAACTTTAGAACAGTAAATACAGTGGCCATGTCCACTGGAAATGCAAGGGAGACACATCTTCCCAGTTTAAAACCCCCCAAAAGTCCTATGTAAAAAAAAAAATTAGCTTCTCTTACTGGTTTAAAAATGAACAGTACTCTCACTGTCAACAGATCCTGATCTGAAATGCTCAGGACACCACCCAGTAATTATCCAGTGTTAACAATTACACCAGAGAGAGGAATTCTTCTCTTACAAGGCAGTGACTAGATAAAAAACTATATGGGATTTAGTGACCAATTGTATGCTGGAAGGTTTGGCTTTAGATGTAGGTGTAAACTTACGTGATAACATTTTAGAGATAGAGAGGTCTCACTTACCCCAAATTCTTACTAACTTAATATGGTATTTGGAATTCAAACACTGGGGTATCATTATTTTGGGTTAAAAATTATTAAACATCATACCTTCATATGTTATAATCACTAGTCCCTTTTCTGCATGGTTGGGGGTATGCAGGGATACAAAAGCAAGTGAAGGACATCCTGAAGGAGGAAAATAGGCTATAGAAAATGACTTTCCCCCCTTTTTCTTCCAACTCAGGCCTCATAATTTTGCCTGAAACTAATGCTGAAATCTGACATGAGGAACATTGCAGAAGCAGTTGCATAGCAACTGTTCCTCTGACATGAGGAACATTGCATAGCAGTTTTAACAACAACAACATCAATAATCATAACAGTAAGTACTTTTGAGAGCTGTGCCAAGCACTCATTTTATGAGTCATCTCATTTAATTTTCAAACCAACTATATGGAGGTAACTATTTGTATCTGTTCAAATGCTTTCAGCTGCAAGAGCTAGAGTTAAACCAGATTCAAAATGGTGTAAATAATAACGGAAATCTGTTTTTTCAAATAACAATTCTCTCATGGTGAATAGTGTTTAACCTAATCAATATTTTCCTCTTAAGACTGAGAAGAGGTCCAGATTGCTCTGTTTGCAAGGATGCCCAAAACCTGAGCGAATTAGTTGCTGTGTTAACAAGGAAGCAGGAAGGGAGTGGATTTTGCATAGACAACCAAGTATATCTACCCCAGACTTCACTGTGCCCTAGGACACACGAAAATGCAAGCTCAGCAAGCCAGGTAACTTGTTCCAGGACACAGAGCTGGCAGGTGATGATGCCAGGACAGAGCCAGCCCCAGTCCATGGAACCCTGAAGGTCATGCTTTCAACCATTGTGCCTTTCAACACATTCCCTTTGTGTACCCATTCATAAGCATTCCAAATTTTTGCAAAAATTATTTAAAAAATTAAACACCATCGTTTCACCATCATAAGCTTAAGAAAGAAATCCAGAATGATTTCATTACACCTGCCTGGCCTGTATTAGTAGATACTCTTCACAGTCTAATACCAAGCCCTACACTCTGGTTAAAACCTACTGGGAATACAGTCACTGTGGAGAACAGTATGGAGGTTCCTTAAAAAACTAAAAATAGAACTACCATACAACCCAGCAATCCCACTACTGGGCATATACCCTGAGAAAACCATAATTCAAAAAGAGTCATGTACCACAATATTCACTGCAGCTCTATTTACAATAGCCAGGACATGGAAGCAACCTAAGTGTCCATCAACAGATGAATGGATAAAGAAGATGTCGCACATATATACAATGGACTATTACTCAGCCATAAAAAGGAATGGAACTGAGTTATTTGTAGTGAGGTGGATGGACCTAGAGACTGTCATACAGAGTGAAGTAAGTCAGAAAGAGAAAAACAAATACCATATGCTAACACATATATATGGAATCTAAAAAAAAAAAAAAAAGAAAATGGTCAGAAGAACCTATGGGCAAGTTGGGAATAAAGATGCAGACCTACTAGAGAATGGACTTGAGGATATGGGGAGGGGGAAGGGTAAGCTGGGATGAAGTGAGAGAGTGGCATGGACATATATACACTACCAAATGTAAAATAGATAGCTAGTGGGAAGCAGCCGCATAGCACAGGGAGTTCAGCTCGGTGCTTTGTGACCACCTAGAGGGGTGGGATAGGGAGGGTGGGAGGGAGGGAGATGCAAGAGGGAAGAGATATGGGGACATATGTATATGTATAGCTGATTCACTTTGTTATAAAGCAGAAACTGACACACCATTGTAAAGCAATTATACTCTAATAAAGATGTTTAAAAAAAAACTAAAAATAAAACTACCATATGACCCAGCAATCCCACTACTGGGCATGTATCCTGAGAAAACCATAATTCAAAAGAACATGTGTACCCCAGTATTCATTGCAACACTATTTACAATAGCCAGGACATGGAAACAAACTAAATGTCCAACGACAGATGAATGGATAGAGAAGATGTGGTACATATATACAATGAAATATTACTCAGCCATAAAAGGGAATGACATTGGGTCATTTGTAGAGATGAGGATGGACCTAGAGTCTGTCATACAGAGTGAGGTAAGCCAGAAAGAGAAAAACAAATATCGTAGAATCTAGAAAAATGGTACAGATGAACTTATTTGCAGGGCAGGAATAGAGATGTAGACATAGAGAACGGACATGTGGACATGGGGTGGAGGGGGGAAGTGGAGGGTGGGACGAATTGGGAGATTAGGATTGACATATATACACTATCATGCATAAAATATATAGCTAGTGGGAACATGCTATAAAGCACAGGAAGCTCAGCTTGGTGCTCTGTGATGACCTAGATGGGTTGGATGGGGGTGGGGTGGGAAGGAGGGGATAGATGTATACATATAGCTGATTCACTTCATTGAACAGCAGAAACTAACACAACACTGTAAAGCAATTATACTCCAATTGAAAAACAAAAAAACCTACTGGGACGTTTTAGCCTAACAGGACCACTTTGGAAAGGAGTTCCTAAACAATGTCAGCCTTTGAGGATTCTGAGGAATTGAGAAGGACTGTTCCTATCTAAATGCTTACAGTTTGATAATATAGTGAACTATGCCACAATTGCTGAATGCAGTGTATCTTTAGCCATAACACTCCCCTAAGATACTCTTGTCTCTTACTTACCCGGGAAAACTAGCTATTCTTAAACCACCAAATTTACTACAAAGATAACTTCTGGATTTTCTGCTACTAGTTTTTATACAAGTTGAAGTTGGATAAAATAAATTATTGGTTCCAGAGGTTATAGAGAAATAATTGTTTGGGGGAAGAAATAGAAAATACACATATATTCTGTATTTGTTTTTCTTGTAATTGATTGTTTTCAAAAGAAATGGAATGGTGATAACTTTACCCAAATCTTGTATTTTAATGGAGATAGTTAAAGGCAGGAATATATTACTACATTAAAATTCTTAGGTGACTTATTTCTACCAAATTGAAAAAAAAATATTCTTTTGACTATACAACCTTCAGTGAAAATGAAGAGCTGAAAATTGGATCTGAATTTGACTCTTGGAAGTATTTAACAATATACAAAAATAAAAAGGCTAAAAATCTTCACCTAATGAATTTAAAAGTTGAATGTGCCTATGGAATTAGTGAGAAGAAAACTCAGTTTTACTTTTATTTTTCCTTACTTTTGTTTTCCTTTTCAACCCACCTCCAACCTCATTTTTTCCTCATGTTTAGTTTTAACTATGGAGGCAAAAACTAAGCAGATATACTTCTTACATTCTTCAAATGGAGACATTTTAAAGCCAGCTAAGCTTGACTAGAAAAAAAAAAAAGATGACAAAATTAGAGATGAATTTAATGAACCAATTCATTTTTTCTAACAAATTGGCTGGATATTTTATTATCATAGAGACACAGCACGAATTCAGCAGAAATATTCCAACTGTATTCAGTGAAAAAAATCTGTTCTCCAACTAAGTAATTTATTGTTATCAAGATCATTTTGAATACGAAGAAAAAAATACTTCCTATTATTATAAAAGATGTATCACCTTTTGTTATAGTTTCAAAGGAGAAATCTTAACAACTACTATAAACAATTGTCAGTTCATGATTTTGAGAGATATTTCATATTTAGATCACAAATAAGAAGGAAAAATGATAAGGAAATATAACTGGTTAAGATTTTATTGGGTGCAGGGGACCCTAAGAATATTGTCTTATACTACCTTACATAAACTAGAGGTGACAGCTTAGAAATATGGAAAGTCATGGGAAACCAGAAAATGATTTTGAACCCTGAAACCTCTCAAGGAAATAGGAAATGAGATCATAAAACTTTTTTTTTTTCCTCTAGGAGATTTGGCATTAGAGTGACATTGATGAAACCTTAGATAGGGAATGGACTTCAACTTTGGCCTTTTATAGTAAGGGTGGAAACCAAAGAGCCTAAGTTGCTGTCTCTCATTTTAAAATTTCACTGATTCATTATATCCGAGAGGGGATTCTTAGTAAATATCATGCTGAATGAATGAAGGAATCAGTGGCATGAGTGAAAGGTATATATATAAATGTCTCTAGAATAACTAAGACTTTTCGAAGGGTTTTTTTTTTTTTTTTTTTCCAAAGGGTTTTTAAGGGAACACTTTAGCATTCTATGGTGGTGAAAGAGAGCCTTCTAGACTATAACTAGTTTACTAATTAAATTCTTGCACTGAAACATAAATAAAATTATAATCTAAATTCATTCCAAAGAAGGTAATGCAATGAGGTTGTGTCAGGGAGGTCCAGAGGCAAAAAAAGATAGTGTTGTTAAAAGCTTGCATGCTTATGTTCTATTCTCTATCTAGTTTCTATTTACTGATCCAATTTCCTATTCAGTGGAGTGTGTACCTTGCTATAACCCATGGAATGTGATCCAGGAGGAATGCACATCTAATCCCCCTAAACCAATGAGTCAGACATTGCATCCACAGTAATCTACAAAGAACCCAAACATGGGAACTACCATTATTGAAATATGACCTACTTTGATGTCTTACCTGTGGCAATGCAGAAGAACCAAGTCAATAAATGTACATATTCTATAAATTTTGGAAAATGTTCTTTTGTACTTTTTACCTATAGTTCTAAATATTAATAAATTTTTGGATATTCTACAAAATATTTGACCATTTAAATATTACTTCTATTGTACAGTTAGAAACCTCAAGATAATATAAATATTGGTTCCATTTCAATAATTATTTCCATGCTACAGTTAGTTGTATAGAAATAAGCATGTTGCCCAAGCCACTCACTGAAGTGTGTATAGCCCCAGATTCTCCTGGCCTTAACCCAGATCCCTATAATTACACAAATAACAGCAACCGCTTTAACTTGCTGCCTCAGACACATGCACACTGATATACCTTTGTAAACCAAAAGTACAGGAAAGCTGTCAAGCAAGGACACAACGTCAAGAGTTCTAGACCTATACAGGAATCACACAACAGTGGATTTGCTACCTCTTCAAAGGAGGCCTCAGGCAAAGACCTAAGTAAGACCAGGAAGAGGGAAGCTAGATTAATGATTTCTTCAAATGAGAGAAAGGTCAGTCTTCTGCACCTATGACTGGTCTGAAATGGCACAATGTGGAACCTGCTTTGATTTCGATACAACAAGGACCACTACTCACTCTTCACTTAACAATATTCTGGGGACAGTGTGCTAGGCAGTATTCTAGGAGCTGGCAACACAGTGGTGAATAAGACACACTGAGCTGACAGACAGGCAGAAAGATAAGACATTAACAAATACTTGCATAATTAATTAAATACAATTGTAAACTTATGTATAGAAGAAAAGTAAAAGATGCTATAGCAATGTAGTATAGGTAGAAAATGTGTACATCCCAGTAGGTCTTGGAGAATTCCCATGTATGCCTACCATCCTAGATTAATAGCCAGTACTACCTCCTTTCACAGTCATGAGTGTTTATGGGTGATAAATAAGTGATTATTGCTCACTTTCATAAGAGGAGATCTGACTTTGAGAGCCATAGAACACTTTTTTTCAAAAAGTGACTTTTCAGTTGAGACATAAGGATGTGAGAGCTACCCAGAGAAGGGGTAGGGTACTATAAAATGAAGGGAGGACAGGGGAAATTGCAGGTACAAAGAACTAGGGGGTGAAGAGAGCCTGATCCATTTCAAGAACTTGTGAACAGGGCGTGGTTTGGTAAGACAGGCAGTGGCAGATCATGTAGCGCCTTAGCAGTAAATTTATAGATTTAAGACCTAGAGCAATAAGAGGCCATTGAATCATAATAATATTTATAACTATGGATAAAATGTAGTGTTTAGGATGTGCCAATATCTATTTGACACATATAAGAGATATGAACTCAGTGTACAACAATTCAAAGCAGGTGGTATTATGTCCTGTGTTTCAGATTAGGGGACTGAGGCACAAAGGGTTAAGGCAAATTGCCTAAAGCCGTATATCAAGAAAGTGATGGAATGAGGCTTCCAACCAGGCAGACTTGCTCCAGAGTCTTTACTCTGTTAATCAAGGTAGTGACCATATCAGATTTGACGGTTAAAAATTTAACTGAGCTTAAAAAACTTCAAAGTTCTGAGTTTATTCTGAAATGATTAAATGACAAGGAAATGTTGAACTTGCTGTTACTTTCTGTTCATCAGGTTAAAGTACACGTTCTCAAGACAGTGAAGTATGACCTGTGTTAAGTAAAAAATGAAGGTATGGACATATGCATATATATAAATGGGAAATAACTGAGTGGCAACATGAAACACTGTTAAGTGGTTACCTCTGAAGATTTGTTGGAATGAGGGAGTGCAAGAGTAAGGGATTTTACACTTCATTCTGAACTGTTATGTTTTTCCCATGAGTGCATATTTTTAAACAGTAAATGTCAAAAAGTTATCAACACCCACAATGTTCCTGCTCGCTAAGAAACATGCAATGTTTTTGGAGTTGCAGAGCACTATTAGTAAGAAAGGAATCATTGCCTTCACCTGTCCTGTGAGAACAGATAGTCATGAGAAAAGACTTCAAACAAACCACATAGCATGTTTGTTTGAACAAGAAATTAGGGATGTTCATATTCCCAAGGTACTGTGCATTCTGACCATGAGTGTAATCATGTTCTTTCCTGGTAATGAGAGTAACCCTTCAAAGAGAATCTAATGCTGTCACAGTCAACAGACAATGCAACTCAGCATCGAAACATTTTCCAGGTAGTAGAAACCAGTGCTAAGTAGTTTAAGTAAAATTGCTGTGTGGTTAAACTGAATTTTAGTCCAATTCTATACATCTCATAATTTTCAAGACATTGTTTTAAGTCAAGCAATCAATCAACCAATCAAGGAATATAATTCTGAATGGTCCTCCAACTACCTTTTATCAATAACATGGGACTGGGTATGTGTACTGGTGCTTTTACTGAACTATGGTGGTGACTTTCAGATTACAATCAATGTCTTTCCTAGAAAAGAAAGAATTGTCCTTTTTCTAAATAAAGTTTCAGATGTCTCACATTCACTTCACTGAGCAACAAGCTGAAATTTCCCTTTGATTTACATATAATCTTGGGTCTATACTTGTGACCATTTCATGTTTAGACACCTCTGTAATATTCATGTGCATGTTATTTTTTTTAGAATAAAACTTCTTAACGTGCTGTGCTGATAAAGGTATATTGATTTTGCTTAATCATGATGGCAATGCTATAAGACTTGAAGTCTATAATAGAAGTCTATTATTTCCTGGGAAATTTCGAAGCTCCAGAGCTTCTCAGGTCCCAGGTTGCACTGACCTTTGTGTTTAAAACGTGTTCTCTTGTCTATGAAGTAGTCTCTTTCCTGTGTTACTCTGCAGAGGACAAGTGTTAGGACACAGAATATTCCATTTAATTTAAAGTCAGATGCAGTTGACAGTATGGCTATGTTTCTTACTCTTAGTATTGGGTGTATGATCCTACGTATTTTAGAAACTTACAAACATCTAGGAACGCTTTCCTCTTTCTTTTGTTTAACAGATATTTTGTTTGACTCCATGTTAAACAGAATCTGTCATCTTTTACTTCTTTGCATTCATAGCACACTTTTCCTAATGCTATCACAACACTTACAACATTTCTTTTTCTTTATTTTGTTACGTTTCTGTTTCCCATTCTAATTATACGTTTTTGAAGGGTTAATATTTATTATTATTATTATCATTGTTATTATTACTATTTCTTCTCCAACTCTAAAGAACAGTATCTAACAAATATAGATAGTAGGTTTTCCATATATACAGATTGAAAGAAGAAAGGAAGGAATTAATAAATGCATGAGAAGTTACAGATATATACATGATTTGGGCTAAGTCTTTTGATTTCAATAATTATTGAAATAATCAATTTGTGAGCAGGGAAGGATAAAGAGTACATTACCATACACATTATTCTGGATATTCAGATGGAGTGGGTCTTGTTAAAAGAGAAAAAAATGAGCAGTCATCATTGTATCCGTTGTGGCAGGTGGATAAAAGAAATGATACATGAAATAATTTAAAAGAAGTAACTAACAGTTACTTCTATTTTCAGAGCAACTGGGAAATAGAAAGGAGAAAAAGAAAGAAATCTTTGTTAGCTTTAGCCTTAGAAGATAAAGAAACAGTTGAGCACTATTTCTTCAAACAATAAATAGATAACTGTAAAACATATGTGGTCTGCCTCATCCTACAGCAATAGAAGAACTACCACATCCACTCTTCAGGACCTAGGACAGAGATATCAATAGCAAAATTACCAAAACACAAAAGGACTGAACTAGAACTCCTTGCACAGGTCAGCAGCATGAATGTATTCCTAAATAGGGCTCCAACCTTCTTCACCAGCTAGATAGTCACAATGGGTTCATAGCAACTACAGATGGTGCAGGCTCAACTCTAACAGTCCTTGGAACAACCTACCACTGCATATGTCCTAGTTATAAAATGTTTCAGTCCCATGCTTACACACCCTTAATGATCAGGAAGTGAAAAGGGATAGAATTTTTAAATCTTTATGAGAACATATTGAAAGTCTAGCTATTTGAAGATATATAAATATCCTAGTGTTCATGAGGGGAAGAGGAAAATAGAATGGTTTATCTGTGATTTCCAATGAACAAAATAAGAATCAGATAATTTATCTGTGGATATATTCATCTTAGATAAGCCTACAAAAAGTCAAAGAAGCTATTTGGGTTTTTCTGCAAATCACTGGCATTAATTTCTGTGTTATCTCTCATTTACAAAGGAAGGCCTATAACATCTGAAATATATGGGATGATTAGAAAGGGAACTTGAAAAAATGGTTTATTCTGAATATCTTTGAATACCACATAGCTTTATATCTACCAAATGCAGCTGGACATTGAGATCTGAGAACCTCATCACAGAAAAATTTGAGAAATGGTGAAAGCCTGAATACTTTCCCATTAAGTTAAGGAATAGGCAAGGGTGTCCTCTCACGACTCCTATACAACATTTTCCTGGAAGTCCTAGTCAGTGCCATAAGGAAGAAGGAAGGAAGGAAGGAAGGAAGGAAGGAAGGAAGGAAGGAAGGAAGGAAGGAAGGAAGGAAGGAGGGAGGGAAGGAAGGGAGAGAAAGAAAAGGCATACATATTGGAAAGGAAAAAATAAAATGGTCTCTTCAATCTCTATTCTTCCTTCTATGTTAGCTATGATTATCTCAAGGTTTTGCATCAAGCCATTTATTTGTCTGTTGACCATGCCTAATATATTACTTGCTATTTCTATCATATTAAGATATTTTTCCTTAGTTTGAAATTGATTTTTCTATCTCATTCTTCTATTGTTTCAGATTTTAGAAGTTGTTTTATTGAATTATATTCTTGTTACTTTCTTCTACAGCACAAATTTGTAGGACAATCTTTTTTTCTGTAGTTATGTTTTCTTACCTTATAGGACTCATGATATTTTTGTACCTAGTGGCGCTTCCTTTATTTTGTTTAGTTGCCATGCCATTTCTTTGTATCTGTCTCGTGCTTAAATTAAGCAGTGCTGTACCATCTCTTGTCTCTCATATAGTTTGAATGACTTCTCCTTGACATTCTACACAGCATACCTTCAATTAATTTATCTTTAGTGAACTTCAGTATAAGGACGGAGAGTTGATTTCTAGCCAACGTTCGGAGAGAGAGTAAGAGGGAGAAAGGCAAAGAACTCGGCTGTGCCTTGCCACAATCCCGGCTAGAGGACTTGGCCATGGTTTTGTCTTTGAGAACCAGAGGAACATCAAGTACCAGGGCCCGCTCTACCACAAGTGCAATTCTCTCCTGTAGACTTTTTTCTCATCTACCCCGATTCAACCGACCTATAAGATGGTAAATTTTGGCATCCATTCTTCCCTCTAAGGCTTTTTCCTTAAGTTTTCCCAGATCTTCCCACTTACACCCCAGTTTACTTTTTTACAAGTAGAAAGCATTCATGAGAATTCTCATGAATCTGTCAATTGACTGAGGATAGAGGTGAAGTTGAGGGCCTTCTCCCACTATACCACACCAGAGTTTTCAAGGTTTCTAATTTTCATAGTCACTTTTTATTTATTATTTTTATTTTTTTAAATTTTATTGAATCATGGTCACTCTTTTAAAGTTTATGATGTGAGGTTACGATCCTTCTCATGTTTATTGGTACTAGTAGTTCTCTTCTCAGAGAACTTTAGTAACAAGTGTTGAAGAAACCAGGTTTTACTTTGTTTAAGACCTGCTAATAACTCTTTATTGGGCCATTATTACAGTTGTTGGGGAAAGAGTGGGAAGGGTTAATACAGACAGAGTCTATGCTATAAAAATTGTTCTTTCATCCAAAAGATAGAAAGATTTTAATAGTACAATAATCAAATTAAAGATACAACTTTATTTTTCCTTCAGAGAGTCAAGTAAATTGTCATTTAATATGTGTCAGTGGCACTTCAGGTTCATTTCTTGGGACGTCCTCCCCCCCCCCCCACATTTTCAATGGCTTTGTTGAAGTATAATTTCCATATAATAAAATATACTCATTTTAAGTACATAATTTAATAAATTTTAGTAGTTGTAAAGCCGTCATTGTAATCAAGATATAAAATAACTCTAGCTCCCTAAAAGTGTTTTCATGTCCTTTTGCAATGAATTCTCTCCCTTCCCTACAGCCTCAGGCAACCACTGATCTACTCTCTGACATCATATGGTTTTGCCTTTCCTAGAATTTCAAAAAAATGCAATTATGTAGTCTTGTTTTTTTTGTTTTTTTTTACTTCTTGCATTTAGTATAAGATTTTTGAGATTAATCCTTTTCATTCCTATTTTCATATTATTTATATTTATTTCTTAGCAGTTTCTACAGAATGGCTATATCACAAATTATTTATCCATTCACCAGTCAATGGACATTTGAGTTTTCCCATTATTTGGCTATTATGTATAATGCGGTTATGAACATTTACCAAAAAGTCTTTGAATATACAAACGTTTTTCTTTCTCTTGAGTAAATATCTAGGTTAAATATTTTTTTCTAGAAGTTTTACCATCTTTGCTCTTACATTTAGGTCTATGATCTATTTCAAGTTCCTTTTTTAATATGGTATGAAGTGAAGTTTAAGATTCATTTTATTCATACAGATATACAGTTGTTCTAGTAACATTTGTTGAAAATATTATCTTTTCACTTATTTGAATGCCTTAGTACCTTTATTAAAAATCAACTGACCATATGCATTTGGGTCTATTTCTGGACTCTCTATTCCATTTCATTAATAAATATGTCTATCCTTATACCACTACCATACTGTCTTATATCTATAGGTTGGTAAATCTTGAAATCATGTAATCTAGCTTGTCTACCCTCGTTTTTCTTTTTAAGATTGTCAAAATATGACCTTTTTAATCAAAAGAAAACATTGAAAATGCTTTTTATATTAAAATTGTCATAAGGCATTATTTCTTGGTGATGAGCTTTTAAAAAAGTATTAATGGAAACAGTCTGCTTTTCTATATAAAATTTAAAATGAGCTAGTCCGTTTCTTCAAAAATACATTTTTTAAATTGAAGTATAGTTGATTTACAATGTTATGTTAATTTCAGGTGTACAGCAAAGTGATTGTTATACATTTTTTTTTTCAGATTCTTTTCCATTATAGGTTATTACAAGATACTGAATATAGTTCTCCGTGCTATACAGTAGGTCCTTGTTGGTAATCTATTTTATATATAGTAGTGTGTATGTGTTAATCTCAAAATCTTAATTTATCCTTTCCCCTACCTTTCCCCTTTGGTAACCAAAAGTTTGTTTTCTATGTCTGTGAGTCTATTTCTGTTTTGTAAATAAGTTCATTTGTATCATCTTTTTTTAGATTCTATATATAAGTGATATCATATAATATTTGTCTCACTCACTTACTTCACTTAATATGATAATCTCTAGGTCTATCCATGTTGCTGCAAATCGCATTATTTCATTCTTTTTTATGACTGAGTAATATTCCATTGTGTGTGTGTGTGTGTGTGTGTGTGTGTGTGTGTGTGTGTGTGTGTGTGTGTATATATACCACATCTTCTTTATCCACTCATCTATCGACAGACATTTAGGTTGCTTCCATGACCTGGCTATTGTCAATGGTGTTGCTATGAACATTAGAGTGCATGTATCTTTTGAATTAGTGTTTTCTCTGACTATATGCCCAGGAGTGGGATTGCTGGATCATATGGTAACTCTAATTTTAGTTTTGTAAGGAACCTCCATACTCTTCTCCGTAGTGGCTGCACCAATTTTTATTCCCACCAACATGTACTAGTGTTCCTTTTTCTCCACACCCTGTCCAGCATTTATTATTTGTAGACTTTTAATGATGGTCATTCTGACCCATGTGAAGTGATACCTCATTGTACTTTCAATTTGCATTTCTCTAATTATTAGTGATATTGAGCATCTTTTCATGTGTCTGTTGGCCATCTGATTCATTTTTTAATCAGCAAAAGAAAACATTAAACAAAGCAAAATGTCATGTTTTTTATATTAAAATTGTCATAAGGACTTAGAATTCTTTCACAGGCGATGAACTTCTAAAAACTATTAAGTGGAAACTTGGTCTGATTTTTATGATTCCCAGTCTTATAAATAGCAGTCTGTCAATAAAACTTCAGTGAATGTATAAAATAATGTCTAGGATCTTATGCATGAGGGCAATTGGTATTGAAAAAATTTCCCCTACTGGATTCATATTCATGAAAACCTCAGTAATTGCAGCCTATGCAAGAAAAGAGTGGCAGCCCCGTCAAATTATTATATAACCTTTTTGAGGTAATGTTCATAAAGCTGACCATGTTAAAGGTTTTGAAAACCCATAAAGTGAAATTTTAAAATTAAGAACATAATTGTTACTAAATATATTTTATATACATGTACTTAATTTTATATACAGAAACCAGGAGTGAGTATTGCTTGTTTGTATCAACTGTATTTTTAAGCTACTTGCTTGAGTGAAAGATAAGACACTTTTCTTCTATCACATATTTTCTTAAAATCTCATTTACAATATTTAGTTGCATAACAAGATCCAACTCGAACCACATGGATACAGTTTTACTTAGTGCCTATTCAAATAACCTTAGACTTTGAATCAGTGGCAATCTAGTATAACAAAGTTTTATTTTATATTCAAGACACTTTCCAAAGCTGTATAGAAAGGCTATGTCTCCATGGAGTTAGCAGTTTAATATTCCTTACTCCACTAAACAACCAATTAAATCATTGAAGCTTTTTCCTCCACAGAAAATTCAACTCAGAGAAAGTGACCCATTTAATAGTCTTAATTCAGAACTCTTACATCTGGAAGTAGGAATAAAGATTATTTTCTTCACATTTGGACCCAGCCAGAATGGCTTGTAATTAATATCTCCATGCCCGCACTGTGAATTGGAGTCCAGTGAATTTGAAGAAGAAAGAATGAGGGAAAGGAGGTTATCCTTTGCAACATCAACATAATGTTTATAATCTTTTGTTATTAAAGTTTTTGTTCATATGATTGCAAGTTTAAAAAGGTAGTTATCTATTCATAATGACAACCTATACATACGCATGTGTTTGTACACACACATGTGTTAAAACACACACATACACAGGCATAAACACACAGCTGTATGCATTACACACACACACAGACCACACATACAGCTGCAGCAGCAGCTGTATTTCTTCTCCTCCTTCATTCTTCTCATCTTCTTAATTCTGCCCTGAAGCTGAGTTTGGTAGGGAGAATAATTGCCCCCAAACATGTCCACCTCCTAATCCATAGAACCTGTGAATATACTATTTTACATGGCAAAAGGGACCTTGCAGATGTGATTAACATTTAGAACCTTGAGATGGAAAGATTTTCCTGAGTTATCTGGGTGGGGCCTTAAAGGCCTTAGGAGTCCTTAAAAAGTAGAGAATCTTTCCTGACTGTTGTCAGAGAGAGAGATGATAAAGAAAGAAGGGTCAGAGGACAGAGGGAGAGTCAGGGAGAGATGTTACATGAGAGGTGCTCGACCTGCCATTGCTGGACTTGAAGGTGGAGGAACATTGCCATGAGCCAAGGAATGTGAGAATCTTCTAGAATCTAGGGATGGGCCTCAACGGCTAACAAGCAAATGGAAATCTCAGCCCCACAATCACAAGTTACTAAATTATGATGACAACCTGAATGAGCAAGTAAACGCCTAGAGCCTCTAGAAATGAATATGCTTTCTTGGTAACTTGATTTAGCCCAGTGAGACCCATGTCAGATATATGACCTCCAGAACTGTTAACATACTGATAACAAATTTGTATTATTTTAAACACTAAGTTTATGGTGATTTGTGATCGTGGTGATTTTTCCCAGCAGCAATAGTAAAATAATACACTACAATACATAAACAGGGAAACTCTGTGCTCTCAGAAACAACAAAGACTGTTCCATGTATCTCAGATGGATTTTCTACCTTATGCTTACTTCACAGACAAGAAGTTGGGTGACCAGTTGTTCTAAGCGCATTTATTAAGAAAGAGTGCAGACAACATTTCCCCACTCTAGGGAGCTTATCAAGCCTGACTGGAGATGAATAACAAGACACTTAGACTAGAAATGGCCACTTTAACATCTCAAGACCTCTGGGCTACACAAGGCTTTTGGAATAGAGTAACCAGAGCAGAATCAATCTCAAAATTGCCCACCTTTCTACAGCTCTCTGGGGAAGTCCGCCTTACTAGAAGTAGCTCAGGCAGGTGGTAAGTCATGAGGAATGTTTGGAGGAGCACTGAGAGTGGCCTCAAACTGTCTCCTCACTAGCTGTCCTACTACCTGAAACTCATCATTAGTCGTTCATTTGGAGAAGAAAGGCTTGAGAGGTTTCTAGGACTCTTACCTTACAAAGTAGAAAACAGTTTTTGTTATGTGTGGGAGAAAGGAGGGAAGATAAGAAGAGGAATAGAAAATTATCAGTTAATATTTTGGTATCAAAGGCTGCCAACACATGGAAAAAGATATTATAGGTATTTTAAATGTAGTTTTTATTAAAGTTAATGCACATAGTTAGAGAGTCACACAGTTACATAAGGCTTGCTTCCTGTTCCCCCAACCATGTTTCTTATGCCAAAGAGACATCTTGTTTAACTGATTATTTTTGTATTTATTTCCATACCATTAGAAAATGTGCTTACATTGATACTTCTTGATTTTTCAGTATGAAGCCCTGCGTATTGGTTTCATCCATCTATTGTGGATGTTAACAACTTAGTGCTTTCTCATACGCTACACACAGTCCCACCATATACATGGAGAGAGTTGCGCCTCTGTCCTCCTAATGTGGTTATTTAAAAGTTTGCATGAATCACTCTTCATTATTTACCTTGTTATGATGATGCAGATGTTATTGACAGTGGAGCCATTTCATATACCTTGAGCACCTTTTTTTGCTTTCCTGTCTTTTTGTTTTCAAGTTCTTTGGAATCCCCAGGGTATACCTTGCTAACTTCCTTTGTCACTTTTCCTGTGTATTTATCACTATTTTCATCCAAACTCTTCTCTGACTGTGCAAATCTTCTTTCTTTGTATTCGAACATTAAGTACATTGTAGTCTACAAATTCCATCTTCTTTTTATAATCTCTCTCCAAGCTTTCTGATCTGCACCAGTCTAAGTTGGTTAACTCAAGGTCTGCTGCTTTACTGTCATATTGGGAATTTCTATCCTCTCCATCCTATACTGGATCCCCTGTTTCTCAGATTTTGTGTCTTCTTCTCTCTTGCTTTACTTTATTTTTTATGGACAATATCCTCTAGTAGTTTCCTGCTCATTCGGTCAACCAACTTTTGCTGGCTACCATGTGCCACACATTGTCCCAGGTATTGAGGGAAGAGTGGAAATCCATCTTCATGGACTTGTATTTTGAAAAGCACCAAGGTGAAAAAGGACCAACATTTTCCCATACACTTGAGGGCAGAGATGATCCTTGCCCATGAGCTCAACTGAGCAGAGAGACTGCAGGAGGGAGTTGGCAACTTCTTCCCAGTATCCCATTCCCACCTCTTCAGGGAACAGTATCCTTTGCTCTGGGAATGGTGCCTGCCTTCCCAACTTCATGTGGGCATGATCACATGATCTGTCCTAGGGATAGGCACTTTGGTATACAGGTATTTTATGCACAATTTAGGATCACTGAGCAGAAATGATATAATCCTACAGCTCTCTGTAGCCATGACTTCTTTTCTCCAGAGTATAGAGATTTCCTTCATTCGAAGTTTGCCTCCCTCTCAAGAGGTAAAGTATGCCTCTCTGTGTAAGACATCACAACAAATCCATGAGAGACACCTGGAGAAAGCCTGTCTGAATAAGGATAGAATGAGACTAATGTACGGAAAGAATCAGAGTCTGGAGACCAGAGAGAGAGACAGAGACAGAGAGAAACAGAGAGAGAGATTTCAGCATTATTTGCAGCTTCTGAGTCCCCCAGTGTTCTACCCTTAGCATTCCCTTCCCAATTCTTCCAGGAACTAAATTCCCCATTATACTTGGCTAATTTGATTTTGATTTCTGTCTCCTGCAATCAGAATTCTGAGTAAATTCAGGAAGTAAATGGGAAAGTCTCTATTGTAGAAAAATCCTTGGGAATATCCTCTATTGGGGGCCTAAAATCTCTCTGACAATCCCATGTAATAATTTTTCCCCTCTCCCAGAAAACAAGATGGGATTAAGTAAAATTATACAAGGTCTTTGGGCCCTTCCAAATGACATGTCACATATCTGCAGTAAGGAAGAAGAATAGATGAATATGTAAAATCAGCAAATTCCCTGTGAAAAGAACATTTTCATCAGGATGTAGTCTCCATGAGGTCAAAGATTTGTCTAATTTTATCCACTGCTATATCCCTAGTGCTTATAAGAGTATTTATTGAATAAGTGAATGTATGCACCCATGAATGAACTTTTAACATATAAAAGACAAAGGGAAAACTTGCCCTATATTGTCCTCAATAAGATAATAAAAGAAGATTGTGTTTGGACTGTTGCCATGGGTCTTAAATTCTGTCTAAGTGCAACAATAAAAGGAACAGACATCCCTCCCCTCTGTCCTCCTAACCACACCAGAAGACCTCGAGATATCATTACTGCTAATGGGTCAAACCCTCAAAGAGGTTATTGAATCACAACTCCAGGCAGAAGTACTAGGATGATTCCTACCTCTTTACGATAAAAGGAAATAAACTGTAGTCTCTCCCAAAGAGGGAAGACAGTGCCAATTTTAAAAGAGCATAAAAGATCAAGAAAAGAAAAAATATTTTCTTAACGCCTTTATGTAAGACCAGGCTTATATTTGATCTTCAGCTATTTCCAGAGAACTCCCAGTAAGCAGACCACTTAGCAGTATCCTTATATATAAAATCCTTATTAGTAATCTGCTTAATGGTGAAATGTCAGGCAACCCTCCAAAATGCCATAGATTATATTATTAAAGAGTGTTAATAGAAAACAAATCAACTCTGGTTGTTACTCATATTTTTTAGAGATACATAAATAACCTGAGATTTTACCTATAGACAATGAGGAAAGGTTTAAATCAAGCAAGACTTCTTTTCCAGATATTCAGTATAATGCTGTTCAGATTAGGGGGACATAAAACTCTACTTGGAAGTTGAGAATGTGTTTTCCAATGCCTCACATGAGCTTACCTTTGAAAGATAATGACTAGTCCCAATGGTGCCAAAAGATGGAGTAATGATGATCAAATAACGAAAGCCAACTTCTGAGGTGATGATATTTTTCTTGGACACACCACATCCAATGGCAACATTCAGTAGAAACTTGTGTGGTATAGACTAAAAGATACAACAAGACAAATCCAGAATGTTATGTTGAAGCGTTTGTCTCATGCCATTGTCCCTGTGAGATCCAGTCTTTGGTACAGAGGGGCTTATGGTGAAAAGAATATTAGTGAATGCTTGTGTCAAATAAACAGATGAGCCAATATGCATGATCTGTAGTTAATGGTCTTTCTCCTTTTGCTCTAAATAAGATCTAAATTCCCCCAAATTATTCATTCATAATTAAGTGAGTTAACCCTGAGATAATTATTTCTCCACTTTTTCTTCTGTTCTGGGTGTTAGAACCAAATATTGGTCTCACAGCATATTCACTTTCAATTTTACTATTATTTCTTCATGGAACTTCTTCTGATCCTTATGTTACTGTTATTTTTTTTTCTTGAACACTTGAAAGTAAACCCCATTCTTTGTCTAGTTTTCCCAGCAGTGTGATCTTAGCTCCTACAACACTTAGTAGATACTCAGTAAATATTTGGTAAATGAAAGGAGGCAGTCCCAGCATGGGGACATTTATCATCTTCCTTCAGAAAGTTTCCATATTTGTCAAACTTCACTTTTTGATGTGGAAGAGAAACTAACACACTGATTCTCTCCTTTAAAGATGGACAATTCACCTCAGATCACCTTACAGAGAAACTAGCATTTGGGGGAAAAATTGTTAATCCCATAGTGAGATACCTGCTAATGGAAGATTGCTGATAAAGACAGTTATAATGATCCTGGTTTATAAATCTATTTTGATGATGGACTAACTATAGCCAAGTTTTCACCTTCATACTTTTCAAAACATACACACAGAGAGATTAACTTGAGTGGACAAATCAACATGCATGTTAAAACTAGCAGATTAAGCAGTTATACAATAAGTATAAACAGATGACTGAATACGATATTAAAATTGCTTATTACTCTTTCTTAAATAAATTAATGATCTATTTTGGACAGAGCACACAAATAACTTCATCTGGAGCAACTCATTTAAAGAATACACTTCCTTAACATAAACAATCAAAACAGAGATCATGTTTCATGAAGTAATTTCTAAATATGCAGAAGCGATATGACCTACATTAATTAGAGGGTGATTCTTGTTGTCCTTCAGCCTAATTTGCCAGATGTAACCAATCAGTTAGTGAGTAAGCTAAAATACACATCTTATCATATGGCAATATAGCAGAGGGGTTAGACAGACCTTAGTTTATGTATTAGTTTCCTATTGCTGCTGTAACAAATTACCACAAACTTAATGATATAAAACAACACAAATTTACTATCTTATAGTTCCAGAGGCCAGAAGTCTGAAATGGGTCTACAAGGCTAAAATCCAGGTGTCAGTAGGGTTGTGTTCCTGCTGGGAGCCCTAAAGGAAAATCTGTTCCTTGCCTTTTCCAGCTTTTAGAGACCATGTTCATTCTTTGGCTCATGGCTTCTTCCTTCATCTTCAAAGCACATCATTCCAACCTCTGTTTCTGTGGTCACATCTATTCCCTGACTCTGATGCTCCTGCCTCCCTTCTATAAGGATGCTTATGATTACTCTGGCATTTAGGATAATCTTCCCCTCTCAAAAACCTTAACTTAATCTTATCTGTGAAGTCCCTTTTGCCATGTAAAGTAACATATTCACAGGTTCTAAAGATTAGAACATGGACTTCTTTGAGGAGTTGTTGTTCTATCTACCACAGTTTATATGCCTACTTTGCTAATTATAAGGTGAATTTCGATATCTTTCATCCTCTGTTTTTCTTTCTCTAGAATGGGAATTATAAATCTCAGTGTTGTAAGAATTAAAGGAGACTGAGTATAAAGCATTTAGCACATTAGCTGATACACGGTGGCAATAAGTGATGGCTAGTATGTATTATCATTATTGGATTTGGCTGATCTGATATATTTGTTCTTCCATTAACTCTGATCATAGAGACATAGAACTTAGAAGTATAGAAGCTTTATTTTCTTCACTTCCTCAAATGTTAACATCTTGTGTTTTCAATTTTTACAACAGGTCAATATGACCTATTTCCTCAAAAGGGAAATAATAATGAGATCTCAAGAGGAAAATAAAAATAAAGAGGAAATATTTTAGGAAGCTCTGGCTTCAGAAATTTTCATAACTAATTTCATAACTGAGGGCACGCTGACCCAGCCACTCTCCAGACAGCATCCCTGAGCAGTCACTGGCTGGCAATATTTGCAGGAGGTTTTTCAGTTCTGTTTGCTGTACTAGTAATCAGCTCACTGGGTGGTGAGTGAGGAATGTGTATACACACATAGTGGATGAGTACTCACACATGCACACAGTACATCTTTTTAAAGATAAGCAGCATATTAGCAAAGTAATATGGGCAGTGGCCTTAAACAGGGTATGTGTATAATTCATAAAAGTAAGTTTCTTCCCTTTCACTTACTTATGAGAATTATTCAAAGAAAACTTTATTGTACAGGTGTGAAAAAAATATGAATGTATATTATCAAATTAGTACTTTTTATTTTCTTCTTAAAAGTTATATAATAATTCATTCATATGTATTAACTAGTCTATCTTTAGCAGCCTGCCCAGTTGGGGAATTACTTTTATATCTATGTTAATCCCAATTTTTCTCGCAGAGATGAAAAAAAACTAGTTCTACTTTGTGTAAAAGATAGTCAAGTACTTGAAGATTGTTGTAAAAGTCACACCATGATTTATAGTAATACAGCATTCGTTACTACATGTCATTTGGTAACCATCTGTTCATTGTGCTTTTATTTACATCTGAATTATATTTAACTTCATACACTATGAAGATGATGTTTGTTCATCTTTTGGCCGTTTTATATATTGATTTGTTTTTAATGTGTGTTTGTGAAAATTATAAAGTTATTGAGCAAATACATTCAGCAAATACATATTGAACATCTATTATATTTGGGAGAATAAAAAGGTATGGAGGATGAAACAAGTGAATCCAAATACTGACTTTCATAGGAATTTACACGTAGAAGAGTACAGATAATGGACAAATAAACAATATGTTTGCTGTACTATAGTGGTGAGTGACATGTGTTAAGAAGAAAAATAAGAAATAAAAATAAAGTAGTATAAGGGGAGAGAAACAATGAGAAGTCGCGTTTCAGGTTGAGTATGAAAAAAAGCCCCTGACTGCTATCAACCTGGAAATGGCCACAGTGTCTTCCTGCTGAACATAAACAATTTTACAGAACTAAAACCAGATAAGACCACTGTTGTAATTCTATTAGAGCAAGAGCAAAACAAGACCAAATAGTAATCATGTCTGAGCACAGATAAAAACAAGAACACTGTGCAAATTACAAAAATAACCAAACATCCCCCTCATCAAACTAATATGAATAATAGCTAATTCTTGCTGACCCTTTGCAATTACAGCTTTAGCCTCACTACATTCCTCTTAGTTAAAAATGGTTAAGGTGCCCAATTATGAAATTGCCCTCATTTTCTGACAGCCTCAGAGCAAAACAATGCTTCATTGACTCCTCCCCTAAATTACCTAGCACGAACTTGAGCCCTATGATAGTCTTCTTCCAACACACTCTTCCTGGTACACCACACAGCTCACCATGGTGTGCGGCCTCTCCCACTGCAACAAGCTAAGAAACCCAACATTGAGTAGAGGTGTGTTCCTGGTGCACTTTAGCTAAGAGAAGTCATCTCTGATGAATGGACAGTTGAGCAAATGCCTGAATAAAGTAAGGGAATGAAACTTTTGGCCATATGAGGAAAAGGAAATAGCCAATGCAAGGACCCCAAGGTAGGCTCATGCCTGGGAAGGTTCAAGGAAGAGCAAAGATACAGAGATGGTTAGATGTGCATGAGTGAAAAAAAAAAGAGGTAGGAAATAAGGTCAAGGTCCAGATTGTGAAGGGTCTTGTATGCTGTGTTATGGACTGAATGTGTGTGTCCCCCCAAAATCTGTATTTTCAAGTTTTAACCCCCAACGTGATGATATTAGAAGGTGAGGCCTTTGGGAGGTAATTAGGGTTAGATGGATTAGTGCCCTTATAAGGAGAGATACCAGAGAGCTTGTTCTTTCTCTCTGCTGTGTAAATACATAGTGAAATGAGTGGCCACTTGCGAACTAGAAAGAGGATTCTCACCAGAGACTGATGATGCTGCCCCCCACCAAGACTTCCATCTTTCAGAACTATGAAAAGATAAATTTTTGTTGTTTAAGTCACCAAGCCTTTGGTACCTTGTTATGGCAGCCCAGGCAGACTAAGACACATGGTAGGGGCATGGATTTTTACTCCTCTTCAAGTGAGTTGGAAAATTTTGAAGGGTCTTAATATGACCAGACATGTTTTAATAGTATCACTTTGGCTGCTCTGTTGAGAATATATTGTAGGGAAGGCAGGAATAGAAGATCCAGAGAGGAATTCATACAGTAAATAGTAGTGGCTTTGTTTGGGGTAATAGCAATCAAAGTGGTGAAAAGTACAGTCTATTGAAATCCAGTCTTGGATAGCAAATACATTTTGGAAGTATAGCCAATAGGTTTGCTGATCCATTTGATGTGGACCCTGAGGGAGATAAAAATACAAGTAAAAAATGATTTTAAGTTCCTGAGATAATAGATGAATTGAGTTATTATTTGCTGAGATACATGAGTCAAGGGGATAAATTGTTGGGGAGACAAAATTAAGATCTCAGTTTTGGACAAATTAAATTTGGAATGCCAATTCTGCATTCAAGTAGACCTACCCAGTAGACAGATATATGAATCTGAAGCTCAGGGATTCAAAATTGGAAACACAAATTTAGAAATTATTATTCAATGGATGTTGTTTAAAGTCATGAGAATGAATGACCTAGGGAAGGAGAAGACCAAGGTTTGAGTCCTGGGATACACCAACAGAGGCTGGGAAAACCCAACAAACACTGAGAAAGAGCGGTCATTGAGGTAAGGAAAGAAAAAAACAAGTAAGTGCTGTATCCTAGGTCAAGCCATGCTTCACCACATTAAAAATTCACCTAATAATAAGGGTGTCATGACAAGTTTAGCCTGGAACAGGGATGACTGTTTGAACGTTTTCAATAGTGTCTCATGTGGATTCCACAGGACGCTAATTGAAATCCTAGGTGTGGCAAATTAGACTTATTCCCTCTTCTTTATTCTCTGGATTGAATGGAAATTAATCGAGCCATTTGCTATGCAAGTGTTTCTCACAGTGAGCATCAAAACTACCTGGGTATTTGCTAAAAAATGCACATTCCTGACAACTCAAACACACTGAATCGGAACCTATGAGAGCAGCACCCTAATCCTGACATTTTCTATATGTTCCTAAGTGAATTGTCATGCACACTAAATTGGAGAACAATAAGCTATATCTATATTCTCATCCTGTCATGAAGAAGGAAGGGAGCTAATCTAAACCAGTCAAATTCAGGGCATTACAGTGGGCCGAGGAACTTTCAAAGAGGGTGGTTAAACAAAAACTATATTCAGATATTGGAATTTCTACTCTCAGTTACCCACCTCTCTGTAAATATCTATAGATACTTCCATTTTGACAAAATTAAGGTATACATAGTATTTTTTCAAAGGTGTCTTGGCACCAAAATGAAAACATTTTGGCAAGTGTCGTGTCACAGTTAGAACTCCCTACTTTAGTTCAGAAGAATACAATTCAAGCCATTGTTTGCAGAAATGTTGCAACATATGGTCAATAGAGAAATTCAGCAACCATAGCAAGGAAAGAGAGAATTTTTATCCTCTTGGTCTGGTTTTATAGACTCTCTTTTCACTATTGAATACAAAGATGCTCTCTATTTGTGTATTCTGATTTGACTAGATTCGACTAGAAATATAGAAAGAGGAGTGGTTGAGAATATCAGTTAGCAAAATGATTTTGGAGAACAATAATTGTAGTTTCCACCATTTATTGGACTTATAATACGTCAGGCACTATAGTAAGACATATACTATTTCATGTAATCTTTACAATAGCTCTGTGATACATGAAGAAGTTGAGTTTAAAAAGTGTTGCAGGTTGACAAGCAGACTGGAGATGGAGTTTTGCAGGCAGGATGTTTATTAAGCAGCACGCTTGCAATCTACACTAGTGAAAGGGAGAGGAGGGTGAAGTAATGGGCAGAGGGAGAGGAAGAAGTGGAGCTGTGATGCAGTTTCAAGGGCAGCCTCAACCAACCAGGGAGAACTCTGGAGCTAGAACGCCTTTCAGAGTCATCCAAAGTTAGGCAAGTATAGCCAGGCCTTTTCATCTCAGCATCAATCAGTCACTGACTGTGGACCATCCCAGGGAAAGGCATGACCTTGGGTGAGGAGGCTCTTTGCAGTGGAGGCAAGCCCTGGAGGGGCTGACGACTGAAGGTTGTCTGCAAAAATCACTCCCAAGTTGAGGCAACAGATCCTTCACTGAGGGGGAGTCTGGGAGGCACATCACAGTGCTCACCTCAGAGATCCAAGATTTCAGAATTAGAAAGTGACAGAGTTGAGAAGTTTAACATAGGAAAGTTTAACTCTAAAAGTTAGTTGTCTAAAGGAGGCTAAAGAATTTTACAAATGCCTTTTCAACCCAGAGGTGAGTTATTCAAAAATACACTGTGGCTATCTTCAGGAATCATTTCTATCATTTGTGTTTCAGGATAGTGTATCAGAATATAATTAGCTCATGTTTTTTGTTTTTGTTTTTTTTCTTTACCCATCTCAAGTATGTGGCCTGGCCATTATATTTACTTGCCTTGAGATTTTTGCAGGGCAGAAAATAGTTGATGCTTAAAGAGGAGAGCTCTTTCTTTCCTTTTAAATGATTAAGCTCATTGAAGAGATGATGCTTCCCACTGAGAAAGGGAGGTAAAAAGGATGAGAACCTTGGAGGGCAACTGTAGGGGAGAATGATCATAGTTGAGTATGAAAAGAAGAAAAAGAAGAGATTACTCACAATTATAAAGACGTCTCTATGTAGTGGAAGATGGAAACATTAATTACTATCAGAGGCAGTATCTAGGGGAGGCGACATGACCTCAAGATTTCAAAGAGATGCCCCCAGGGTGCCCCCAGGCTGATGAAAACTCAGCCCCCAGATGTCCATGCTTCAGTGACTTATGACGTTAGGAACCATTCACACTGGAACAAAGGTGGTCTCACCAAGTGTGAAGTAATGAGTAATGCCCACAGAGACATCCCAATACTGTGGTACATGCCCATGGGAAGAGAAGGCACCTTAATAATGGGTGAAATTTAATTTCTACCAGAAAAGTAAGATACAGGCTCAAAGATAGATTTAAATCTATTTACAGAAAATTTTAAAATGGAAATTCTTGTATTTCTGAGTTCTTAGCTGTAATATTGTCAGGAAAAAAGGTACAGAAAAATAGGAAAAGATCATGGGTGTTAAAGCATAACCAAGATTTCAATTGCCATCCCTGTTAAGAAGAAGAAGAAGAACAAAAAAAAAAAAAAAAGAAGAAGAAGAAGAAGAACAGGGGGAGGAAAGAGAAGGAAGACAAGGTCAGGAGAAAGGGAGGAGGAGGAGCAGGAAATCTCTGTAGTCTCTCTGTGCAGGGGCTAACATCTTCCCCCAGATCAATCCACACACTACGAAGGGGTGGAAGTGACCAAAAGTGGTAGGAGGTGAAGGTGCTCAGGGAGGAAACTTTATTTTTAAAAAGTAGGGACCTGAAGCAGAAATTTGCTGAGTAACTATCCCCTCATGACGTGAAGAAAACAAATTTGGGGATCCCAGAGAACTAATGTCCAAATATAATCATTCTCTTTTGGTTGCTCATGGTGCCAAACCAAACTGGGGTCCACTTTCTCGAGGGCAATAAAGCCAATCTTCTGATGCCGGGATGTGGTGAAGGAAAGTGCGGCATGTATTACAAGACACCAAGCAAGGAGTCCAGGCAACTAGTGCTTCAAAGACCCAAATTTCCTGATGGCTTTCAGGGAAAGATTTTTAAAGACAGGGTAAAGGAGGAGGGTTGTGGGGTTCATGATCAGCTCATGGACATTCTTCTGATTGGTTGGTGGTGAGGTAATCCAGAGTCAACATCATCAACCTTCTGGTTCCAACTGACCTGTGGTCTGCGTGCTTGTGGGCAGCATACAGTTAACTTCTTCCACCAGGTAGGGGTTTCAGTGTCTGCAAAGCAGCTCAAAGGATATGGTTCAGAATATTATCTATAGCCCTTGAGGAGGAACTAAAAGTCCTTGATATTGTTGAGTGGCTAAACTACTATTATTTTGCCTTGCTTGACTATTTCCCTTTGCTTCTTCATTTTTTCACTTCTCTGGTTAAATTTATGCTTTGGAACTCAGGGAAGGCCTAGAAGGCTAAAGTTTTTTTACAAACAAGGGGCAGGTGGAAGACATGGTGGGGAGGGGGTTCAGTCCCAGGAAGGCTCCATAGGGTCCTGATGTGTTACACTTGTAGAGGTTATACATTTTTATTGTCAAAGTGTTAAGTGACTGTCCTCAAAGATAGATTCAAATGGTAGACCTGGCAACCAGAACTCCTTCAGATTTACAAAGGGAAAACCTCACTGGGTAGTAGGGATCTATTTTTCTTAAAAAAGAAGGGCAATGTGCTCTGACACAGAAAGGAATGGCAAGACTTATAATTGTGCTTTTGGACGGATTTTTATTTGAGCTGCAAAGACATAAAACAAAAAAAAAAAATCCACACATTGAATGTGCTGCCCCCTCCTCTACCTTCATCTATCACCTCCCCCTTTTTTCTTAAATGATGTCGATATTATTTATTGTTTAAATTTTGTACTGTGTGAGTTTAACTCCAGATTACTTCCATTAATCCCAAAAGGTAATATTTCAAACACTGTACCTGTAAAGTCATCATCCAGCTATATAAAATCTTAAACTTTTATCAAGTTTTCTTCAGATATTTGAAAAAGAAATAATGCACAACATACTCAGGTAATGCCCACTGTGTCCTCCTCTTTATCCTGTTCTCCTCTTGCCTCCACCAAAGTCACCTGATCTTGAATTGGGTGTTTATCATTCCCATGCATGTTGTTATCCATAAATAATATTGTCTTTTTTCATGTTTTAAAAATTACATACAGAGTATCATATTGCTTACAAAATTCTGCCACTTGTTATATACCCCAACTTGTGTTTTTTCAGCTTTACTGAAATATAATTTGCTTATGTAGAATTCACTTCTCTTAAGTGAATCATTTTGATGAATTTTGGTCATTTTATCCATCTTGTAACCACCAACACAAGATATAGAACAGGACTTTCACCCCAGAAGTTTCCTTCTGCCCCTCTGCAGTTGATCCCAACCCCTGACTGGATCTTTCTCGTAAGCACGAGGCAGAAGTTCAAGGACAGAGATGGCAGGTGAATGAGCTCCTAAAGACACACCAAACTCACACTCCCCATAAATTCCACTTCTATGGCAACCCCCTGTTCTCGCTGCTGGGCCAAATGTCAACCAGCTCACTTCTGTCCTGCCTCTCTTCAGAGGGGCCTGTTACCCTTGGATCTCAGCTCACCAGGTGGACTTGCAACCTCACTTCTCTAATGGGCTCTACAAACCATGATTTTGTAGACTCTCTGACTTGTTCTCAAACTTAGAAACAATTTCATCTTGTGCCTTTCTCCATCCTAACTGGAAGCCAAAATCTCTTTAGATGGATGATACTGGGTGTGGAACACTCTTGGATATAACAGTTTTATTTTAAACTGTGAATATTTACATCTGCGTAAAGTTATATCCTTTGCCACAATCTAAATTTCTAATGAAACATTCTAGATCTCAACTTTAAAATATGCTAGTTTTTCCAAAATTCTCCTAAGGTTTAAGTGGCTAAAAAGTTTGAAAGAGACCACTGACCTATATCATGCACGGCCCCTAGAAAACTAATCAGATACCCATAGTCAAGTGGAAAAGACAGGTTACAAATATATTGTCACACATTTTAGAAGAGATGTATACTCAGGGGATTGTGGGAAAACAGGGTTAACCTTAGGGTGCTGGGACTCTTGGGCTGTTTCTTAGAAAATAATTTATTTCTTATGCTCCAGACCAGGCATGAGCCAACTTTTCTGAAAAGAGACAGATAGTAAATATTTTAGGCTTTTTGAGTCATGTGGTCTCCATCACAACTATTCAATTCTGTTGTTGTAGTAGGAAAGCAGCCACAGATAATATATAAATGAATGAGCACTCAGTGTTCCAATAAACCTTCATTTACAAAACTGGCAGTGGACAGATTTGGCCAACATGCCATAGTTTACAGACTCCTGTTGTAGATGGTGGTCAATTATATGGTCATCTAAAAACCATTTAGTACCTAGTAAGGCACAGAAAATGTCATGGTGTGGGGTATATAAAGAGAAGTAAATGTTAAGTATTCTGTCAAGAAACACACAGACTAGAAGGGAAGAATAATGTGAAAATAAATAGTTACAACAAAACGTGTTAAATTCTATGAAGCATGTATACAGCCCAAGGTTAGCATAGAATGGAGTGTGGCTAACTTACTTATATATCATCTGCCTTCCCATTGCTGGCCCCAGGTACCACTTAGAAATGGCAGGACCTAGAGATTTCAGACTTGGAACGAACCTTGTGTTCACAAAATCTGACTCCTTATTATACACATGAGGAAACTAAGGCCCAGAGAGGGTATATTTTGTAATATTTGACTTGCCGCAGTGCACTTTTGTAGCAGAAAAAGATGTGCTAAATTAGATTATTTACACAAAGGGTTTGTTCTCAGAGATTAGCCATACCTTTTTTTTTTTTTGAGGCATAATTAACATATAACATTATATTAGTTTTAGGTGTACACATATTAATTCAATATTTGGATACATTTTGAAAGAATCACCATGGTAAGTCTAGTCAACATTCATTACCGAACACAGCTACAATAAAAAAAATTTTTTTAAAGCCATATCTTATATAAAATAGTGCAGAAAAAAATGTGCACAAGGAAGATTGATAAACATGTCTGTATTTTTTTATTTAGGCAATAGCAAGGAGAAGCCCAAGTCTCTTAAAGTAATTATTATGTTTCTCACCTTGAGCTCTGTCTTTATTTAATTTAGCATGGTGATTTTCTGCAACATTTAATATTTGCTGGGTTGGCACATATATAAGAATGGGGTCAAGGATTCCATTTCACTGCAAATTTTATAAAGCATTGTAGTGGCAAAGTGAATATCAGAGAATACTTAAAGACACAGAACTGAGAACAGGAAGAGCTGGCCAGCAGAGCGAGCCGAAGGACACAGCCTCAAGGCTCTAGGTAGAAATGCAAGAAAGGAGGAAAGTGGGTGGCTGTAGGGACCATCCTGTTGCCTAGTCTGTGCAGCAGAATAATTAGACCTAACTAAATAAATGGGCTATGCCTCCCGGTAGCTGAGCCACTTCCTCCCTGCGGCCATGGCATTGTTTATTTTTAAATTATTTAACAGAAATTGAGAATATTCCCCTGTTCTACTATCAGGTCCTGGAGTCAATTGCCTAAAAGCAGTCATTAGGATAGTTGTTGGAAAGCATGGAGATTTGCTTTCAAAGGAGTGCATATAACAAGGGGTGTATTTATTTATTAATCATTATTTTTTTGACTTAAACAATAAATGCATGACTAAGAATAAGTCAGAATGAATCAGCAATATTTATGCCTTGGGTGGCTCAGTTACTATTTTATCATTTCCAGATTAGATTCTAGAAATTACTTGTACTATATGTTTGAATAACAAATGAGCTGGATTCTGGTCAAACTACTGCCCAAAACTACACCAGGCCCAGTGTTCTCAGAAATGCCTTGAAAAAATAATGATAGAGCAAAATACATTTTAAATGCACTTTCCAGCCTTTGGGCAAAGGAGCAGATCACTCTGTTCCAGAACAGACAGCAGTCATATGTACCAGAGGAGACTGATGGGTACAAAAAAGAGAGTGAAATCCTGACAAATAGCTAATGGCTGCTTTCAGGACGAAGGCTGCTGCAAGATCATCCAAACTCAATATGGATTGACATATATACAGATGGAAGCTGAACCTGCAAAAATTAAGTCCTTTGGTAACAAGCAGGGCTTTTAGTTTTATTTTGTTTTAAGATAAAATTTTATTTCAATCTTTCTTTAAAATAACCTGGTCCTATCAGACAATGAAAACATGGCAGAGGTTAAAAACTGATTCTATTATGAAATATGTGAGAATTATCCCCTCACCAGTCAGCGATTATTTTTGTACTTTTGTACAAGATATTGGGTTGGCCAAAAAGTGCCTTCAGTTTTTAAGTAAAAATAAAAGACACATTTTTCACTTTCACCAAGAACTTTATTAAAAAATGTATTCACCTTCTTGTTCCACTACCTTTTGCCATTTTTCAGGCAACTTCACAATTCCATCTTCCCAAAACTTTTTACCTTTTTGAGCAAAGAACTGTTCCAGGTGCCTTTTACAGTCTTCCAGGGAGTTGAAATTTTTTCCATTAAGAGAATTTTGTAAAGACCGAAATAAATGGAAATCCGAAGGTGCAATGTCTGGTGAGTACGGTGGATGCATCAGAACTTCCCAGTCAAGCTGTAACAGTTTTTGCCCGGTCATCAATGAAGCATGAGGTCTTGCGTTATCCTGATGGAAGATTACTCGCTTTCTGTTGACTAATTCTGGACGCTTTTCATGGAGTGCTGCTTTCAGTTGGTTTAATTGGGAGCAGTACTTGTTGGAATTAATCGTTTGGTTTTCTGGAAGGAGCTCATAATAGAGAACTCCCTTCCAATCCCACCGTATACACATCACCTTCTTTGGATGAAGACTGGCCTTTGGTGTGTTTGGTGGTGCTTCATTTCGCTTACCCCATGATTTCTTCCATTCCACATTATTGAACAGTATCCACTTTTCATCGCCCATCACAATTTTTTTTAAAAAACGGAATGTTTTTGTTACATTTAAGCAGAGAATCACCTGCGGAAATACGGTCAAGAAGGTTTTTTTCACTTAACTTATGCACAACCCAAATATCAAAGCGATGAACATAACCAAGCTGGAAATAATTTTCAGTGCTTGATTTGGACATTTTGAGTATGTCGGCTATCTCCCGCGTGGTATAACATTGAGTGTTCTCAAGTAATGTCTCGATTTGATTGCTATCAGACTGGTCCACCCGACGACCATGGAGCACCGTCCAGCCAGAAATCTCCAGCACAAAACTTCACAAACCACTTTTGACACATTCAATCAGTCACAGCACCTTCTCCCTACACTGTACAAACCCTTTTTTGCGTTTCAGTTGTGTTTTTACCTTTCTTGAAATTTAATAAAGCATAATATGCTGAAAATATTGCTATTTCTTCCATCTTCAACACAAAAATTCACCAATTTTGATGTCTTTTTTTAAATGGATGCTGATATGACAGCTCTCACAATACAATCTAACAAAGTTGTTTCGAATGAAGTTAAAGACAACTAAGCGCTACTGGAGCCATCTTACAGAAAAAAATGAAGATAACTTTTGGCCAACCCAATATATTGATTAATTTGTGTTTGTGTTCAAGGACAAAAATTGGATTCAATGACAAGTGTGTGCATAACATCCAGAGAAAAGAAAGCTCAGGCAAAGCTGAAGCTTGTGCACAGTAACAAGGAGACACAAGAATGAGACGAATCCATGGAAGGAAGTCCTCCACTGGGCTTGACCTGGAAACTTCCCACTTGACCTTTTCCCTTCCTTTGCTACCTCATGATTCCTAGAGAGTCTCCTTTTCTCTAGCCTCTGTCTTCCAACCAGACATACCTGGTACATAAATATTGGGTTGACCAAAAATTTCGTTTGGATTTGTCCATAAGATGTTACGGACTTTTTGGCCAACCCAATATTTGTTGACTAAATAAAAGGATTGAAAGGACTCGGGGTAGAAAATTTGGAAAATCTGGAAAATTAAGTTGGAAGGAACTGAAAGTCACTCTAATTCACCAACCATGCTGAGGGGATCAGAGCCATCATGCTGAAGCAAGTTCATCCACATTTCTTTATACAAACACATACACACATGAACACATTCAGAAGACTGAAATTTTATATACTGCCCAACAATATATAACCATTTCCTGGTTTGTATATACCTCTTCAAGTACTATGCCTTTTTTTTTTTTTTAAATGAATGAAAACGAAGGGCACTGTTGCTAAATATTTAGAAGTGTGAGGCTACCATCCCAATGATTTTACAGAATGAGCACCCATCAGTGTCATATCCTCAAATACTAATTAGGACAGAAAAATCCCCAATTGATTCTCTCTCCACACATACATAGGAGTGGACACATGGACTTTCAGTGTTATAATGCTGTGCCTATTCAGTTACAAGGACTCCCTGTCTCGGAGCAGTGTACCTCAAACTTTAATGTGCATGGGGGATCATTTGGGGACCTTGTTCAAAGGAAATCTTTGATTCAGTAGGTCTGAGATGGGCCTGGAATTCTGCATTTCTAACAAGCTCTCATGTAACACTGAAGTTAATATTCCATAAACCACACCATGAATCACAAAACCTTAGATGACAGGAAACTAGATTATTACAAACAATAGTGTGAGCTCACAAATGTGAGAGATCTTGCCAATTGACCCAAAAGTAATGTGCTGCAATCTACAACCTGGTTGTTAAAATCTACTTAGCTTTCAGCAGATATGCCCTACACACAAGGTCAGAATGGCCTTAAAGCACAGATAAAACAATCCACCACTGTGAAAACACTTTCTGTTGACTCATCTACTTAATGGGACCACCTCTACTGCTCCTCAGATCCCTGATAAGCCCAACATCGTCATAGACGATTTTAATCAGGTTCAGGCATTGGCCCCCTGGAAATTGAGATTTCTTTCTGATCTAATTATCCTTTCTATTGGGGAAAATCATCCGTTGACACGAGACAGATAAAGCCTTTTCTCAAGAACGCCCAATGACGTAAACACAATGTAATTGTACTAGTATCCTGTACTCTGTAAAGAGACTGAAGTAAAAGTCTGAGGTCATCTGTAAATAGCAATAAAAAATTACCCTAATAGTTACCATTGACTGTCCTGGGCTTCCTAGAATGTAAGTCTGGGCAGTGAATACAACTTCTAAGATAAAAGAGATCTGCCACTATAGACAGGAAATTGGTTACAATAAAGAAAGAGAACTTTATTTAATTACTATATTTGTATACACAAAGAAAATTCAAGGCTTAAAAGCAAACACCTTCCTCTAATTTCTTCTTAATGCCTCCAAAAGTTGGGTATTCTCTCATGTGCCTCAAGCACTAAGGAAGAAATCTATATAATACCAGTGCCCTACATCTAAAATAATAAGAGAAAAACTTGAAAACCAATGGTGAACACCATATTTCATGTTCTAAGTTCCAACCAAACTTATTTTTAGTAAAAATGACCTAACATTCCTAGACATTAATAGTAGCAAAGCCACTTTGTTAAACCAAGAGACCTAAAATCCTAAACTACTTATGTATTAAGAAAACTTGAGAAAATTACATAAGATATCTGAAAATATTAATAACAGTTTTCTTGCAGTAGTCTAATTTAAGTTATATTATTGAGAAAATAAAAAGAAAGTTTTTATGCCAAAATAGTAAATAAGTAACACATAAATGTATATAAAAATGCACATTTTTTGCTTAAGAGAAGGACATGATTGTATCTATGAAGATTTAGGTCTTAAAAGTTGAGGCTTTGAGAGAGACCCTCAAGAGTAGTGAACTGTAGAAACCCCTCTTGAAGGAAGGAAGAACAAATCAGAAATGTTTTCTTTTTTCTTCCAAGGTTAATAAATAGCTCCTAAATAATACATTGCTTGCCAGCAAGACTGTAGATGAAAGAGAAAGAAACATTTCAAAGCACGCATATGGGACTTCTGCACAAGAAGCAATGTTCACCAAGCTACTTTTCCAGTTACTGTTGTGACATAACAAGCCACTGCGAAACTTAATGTCATAAAAGAGCCATTTTATTTTATCATCAGTTCTATGGTTTGGAATTTTAAATGACATAGTTCAGATGACTTCTTCCTGTTCCACATTTCTGAAAACCCTCAGCTGGGCAAACTCAAAGGCTGAGGACTGAAATCATCTGAAGTCATGTCTGGCAATTCAAATGGCAGCTCAGTCTAGAACTCTCAACTGACACTCGGAGCTGGAACGCCTTTGTGTGGCCTCTCCATGTGGCCTGGGCTTCCTCACAGCAAGGACAGCTCAGATGAGTCAAACTTCCTATATGGTAACAAAGAGTTCCAAGGCCAAAGTCCCAATTAACAAGGCAGAAGCTGTATCATCTTTCATGATTTGGCCTCAGGATTCACACAGCCTCACTTTCATTGCACTTCAATTGTTACAAGCAAGTCAAAATCCCACCTATATTCAAGAGGCAATACTGTTGCATGTGTCACTGGAAAATACAATCTACCACAAGCATTACCAATTTTTTGGAGATTTTTTCTTTTCATTGGCATTATACCTTCATATTCTAGTTGTATGAACAATTCACTATATATGAAATGTGGGGATCACATACTTTTCCATCAAAATGATGCAACATTTCCTTGTTGCTTTCTAGAATTCAATGTTAGCGAAAAGATACTTTAGGCCAGCCTAATATTTATTTCTCATTATATAACCTCCTCTCCATGTCCCATACTGATAGAATTCTTGTCATGTTCAGATTTTGAATTCAAATGCCTGTAGGCCACAGAGAAGGATTGTGGTATAAAAATCACCCAAGCTCAAGTTCAGCATTATGGCCAGAAGCCACTAGTCCCAGGACACTGGAAGATATTGGCATCACTCTTTCTCTAACTGCATTTTCTAATTCACTAGAAACTCATATTCCTGAAGAGAGCTGGATTTTATGACATTTTTCAGAGGAGCTACGTGACTCTTCCTGGCACACTTAGAGACTCCTGATTTAAAGGGATAAACAAATTGACACAGAGAAGACCACGAAAACTATCTCACTCTTTTCAGAAAATGTAGGTGTGAGTCTTTAATTTCAAAAGCATGCTGTATTTGCTGGGGCTGCCACAACAAAGCACTACAAACTGTGAAAGTTCTATTTAAACAACAGAAATGTATTGCCTCACAGTTCTAAAGGCTAGAAATCCAAAATCAAAATGTTGGTAAGGTTGGTTCCTCTGAGGACTATGAGGGATATAATCTGTTCCATGCCTCTCTCCTAGCTTCTGGTGGTTCACTGGAAATTTTTGACAGTCCTTAGTTTCTGCTTTATGACCCCAATCTCTGCCTTCACCTTCACATGGTGTTCTACCTGTGAGTGTGTCTGCCTCTAAACTTTTCTTTTTTGTAAGTCATATTGGATTAGGGACCCACAGTACTGTGGTATGACCTCATCCTAACTTTGATCACATCTGGAATGACCCTATTGCTAAATAAAATCACATTCTGAGGTACTAGGGGTTAGGACTTCAACATAGGAAGTTGTGGGGAGACACAATTCAACCTGTAACGCATGCTTAATTGTTTTTTTTCTCTACATGGGAAATCTTTATAAGACAAATATGATCTTGCAATGATGGTTTTTGTGTGAGCTCTCTAATCTTGAATTTGTTGTTCATCATCTTCACTGTAATTTCAGCTCACATACTTGATATTTTTCATGTGAGCACCCATGACTTTTTATTTTCTATGAAGTTTTTAAGTATCTGCTAATAGAGGGCAGCAGTGTTGCCCATTAAACCCCAAATCATGACAATTAGAACTCATAGTTTAGTTTTATAATATATTATGGGCACTTTTTTCCAATAGAATATCTGCATAATTCTGTCTTGCTTGGATGAACATTAAAATTAGCTTAAATCCCCTAAGGCTGTATGAACTGGTATTGGAATTTAAGGCCAATAATTGTGGAAATTAGACAGAGATTCAATAGTGACTAGAAAATACATTAAGGTAATTATGCTTTGATTCTATCTGTCAGCTGGAGAATCACAGCACTATGAAAAATTTTAAAAAAACTTATAATAGCCTTTCATACAACTTAGAATATTAACAAAATTGAGACTTTTCAAGAGCATGCAATCCAAATACCCAAATAAAATTCTTTTATTTATGTAGCTTTAATATATACATAATTTATGATTTGGAAGGCTTAGGAATGTCTCCTTTACTGGCTTTCCGCAATTTCCAAAACCTTCACAAATTTCCTACTTTATAATTTGTTCTAAAATACACATTGCCTGGAAGAAAACAAAACACTTGGATCCTCGTAGACCAGCCACCAGGGCAGTGGAGTGGCCTGTTACTAATCATATGTGGAAAAGAGGCCACTTGAAAGGAAGGTTTGGAAAAAAATGTCACCCTTAAAATAATTCCTCTTATTGGGGGACATTACTTTCAAGCTGTATCTCATCTTCATTAACAATCATCTGGAGACTGAACACTTCCAGGACACCTTAGAGCTGAGTTGCGGACATTACTTTTAAGCTGTATCTCATCTTCATTAACAATCATCTGGAGACTGAACACTTCCAGGACACCTTAGAGCTGGGTTGTGGACAGGGAGAAATGACAAACAAGTTTCAGTAGTTACCCACGCTGTTCACTTAACCTCTTTGTTCCCCTTTGTTTAATGCCATATAGTGTTCAATGCAACAAGATTGAGCTTTCTTTTCTCCATTTATACTCTGAGTAAAAGCTTGGGAGTTAATCAGTATAGCAGAACCTCCTTATCTTCCTTTGTCTTTAGACTTTTGCTCATATCTCAGGAATTGACATTGGGTGTTAGGGGTTCACCGGTGATACTCTCTATGTCATTGCCACTTTCTAGAGCAGAAAGGATATCAACTAAAAAAGAGGAGAAGTGAATTTTATAAGTGAAGTGACTCAAACGTTCTGTAAAAAAATCCAATGTCAAGTTATATACGCCTTTATTTTCTTATCTCCATATGTTCATATTGAACGTCAGTCTCATTTCCTATGCTATCTGTTTGCACAATGTTGGACACACAGGAATGAATCACCATCAGCTTTCGGAATAGCCCCATAAGCTTTACACAAGGAAATTCCACTCTCCAAAAATAAAGGCAAAACAATTTTTCATGGAATCTTTGTGATTATGGGGCTTATACTAAACTGCATTTTATTAGCCTCATAATAAGAAAATACTCTCTCCTTGGTAACCCATTTTACACACAATATCTGCTGGTATCAGGGGCTGGGCTTGAGAAAAGAGAATTAATTTGCCTCCTAAAAGAGATGAGGGTAGTAACCAGTCATGTTTCAAATGTGGTTAAACAGGATTGTGACACTTTAAACATGGCGTCCTAGTTAATCACCCACAAGGAGAAATGAAAACACAGGTAATTTTTGTGGCTCAGCAAATCTGTCACTGAATTGAGGTGTATTGCTTTTCCAGTATCTTTCCTGTTATATTAGCCTCTGCCAGTATATAATTATGCACCCCTCTTGGTCAGGGAGGGTCCTTGCCTCATTTTATGGTAATGAAAAATTGTATGAAATGCTCTATGCAGTAGTAGATGGGGCTCACATCTCAAACACTCAGGTGTATTTTACTCCTGTGACTTAAAAGAAAGTCATCTTTCCTATTAATAAGAAGTCCAAACACTTCAGGTTTTATCGATGAGATAAAACTTCAGAAATCTTCCTTGGATATACCCCTCAACAAATCTGCGTGGTAAGCTCTGACTACCTGACCTCTGTCCCCAAATGTTCATTTCTCCCATAAAGTTGCTCTCAGTTTTGTACAAGTAAAAAGAAGAGCCTCATGAGAGTAGGGTCCCTCCACGGGATCCCAGTCCTACAGAATATTCAGCCGCACCCCAGCGCAAGCACGTCCCCGTGCAGCACCCTGAGAGGAAGAGCACCCAGGTTTCCTCTTCTGCATGAGCGTTTGAGCCGATGACAGGTGATGCTTGCTGGTCTTCACCTGAGTTTATTGCAGGATGATATGCTCCATACTGGGATATCTGTCTCTTAACACCCTTCAACTCCAGCAAAAATCTGCTCCTAGTTCTATTTTCCCTATCTCTGAATGGACTGCCATTCATCAAGTTGGAAGCCCAGAAGTAGTTTTATACCTCTTCTCTCTCCCTTGATTGCTTCTATTCCTTCACTTCTAACTTCTAATCTACAACTAAACCCTGAATATTCAACTTGTCAAGATATTTAACATTTTTCCCTTCTCTATACCTCCATTTTTTTCTATCAGATTCAGATCCCCATTATCTTTCATTATTCACCCTGGGCAATCCTGGTTCCCTGTTTTAACCTTGTTAAATCCACTCTCCATATTAGTACTAGAATAATCTTACTAAAGGCCAAGTTTTATGATATTTCAGTGCTCAGAGACTCCCTATTACTGACCTAAGAACATCTATAGTCCTTTATCAAGACTTGCAGAGCCCATTCTTATATGGCATCTGTCCATCCATCTTGTTACTCCCCAACAGGAACCCTGCATTCCAGCCACACCAACCTATTTGTAGCTTCCCCAGGACATTTTGTTTTGAACTTCTATGCCCTTCTTCCATTTGCCAGAAGTAGCATTCTCCCTCCTTAATCCAAATCATAGATAAAATTCATTCTTAGTCAATGTACTAAAGCCATTGGTGATGAAAACAGAGCTGAGAATTTGACAAACACACACTCACTCCCTGCACACATTTTCCCACCACCACCAGCACACACAAACACATATGCCACAAACCTGAGAAGCTAGGCAAAAAAAGAAATTCTGGATAAAATCTATCGAATCCCTGAACCAACTGATACCTGAATCTGACTCTAAACCTTTTAGTTATATAAGCCAAAAAAACTCCTTTTTTAAAGTTTAAGATGTTTTGGACTCGATTTCTGTTAGTTGCAACATGAGCTCTGATTAATATAAAAAGCCTTAGAGAAATAATTTGTGTGCAGGGGTGTGGAAATAATAAATTGATTGTTAATCAGAAGTTTCGTATGATTAAAAACTGAGCAAAACTCATGAATCATACATCTGCTGGCATCACTCAATTACAACATAATATTACAAGAAATAAATGTAGTATAATTGGAGGGTGTCATTAAGGGTAAGCTTTATATCCTTTTGATTTCTATTGATGTTGTTTTTTAAAACTTTTTTAACAGAAACAAACGATAAGATGTCCCCAGAGAATTTGAAAGATGTTAGCAAAGAGTTAATTAATGTTTCAGCACTGGGTGTTGGCATTCCAACCATGAGAGTCCAGTTTACATTGGGTAGATAAGCAGAGATAAAGATCTGTCACTGCTGTTCTTCCTATTCAGGAATGTCCAGTGGAATTTAATAATTGTTGACCTTATATATAAAGCACAGCATTTCTCACCAAGCTGGGAGATTATTAATCTCTTCACTAAATCCTGAGATAGAAATCATTTATATCAATGCCAAATGCTGGGTCCAAGGCAAACATGCTTCCCTGAGGATCAAAGACCGCTGGGAGTGGTATCGTTAGGAGAGGACACAATTAAGTCTGGCCATTGCTTTTGGGTTGTGTCTCATTCCCCTTGATGAAACCACAACTTCTAACAGTCTCCCTGCTCGTAGATTTCAGTTCTTAAGAAGGAACCAAGGTCGTTCACTACAAGGAGAATTCTATAGACTACAGAAGGTGGATCATGGGACAGTGAAGCAATCCCAACAAGGGAAGGTGTGACATATTCTATCTTTGAGGCATCCCAGCTTATGAGAAATCTCAGTAAGAGTGAAAAGGTGCAGGCTGCCACACTTCATGGACCAAGCTGTAAGAACCTACAGAATGCTAACTCACCTGATATTATCACCAGTGGAATTCTTGGTCTGCTAGCATCTGCTACTATGCTTTGAAAGACCTGCTGGGTTATTATGAACCGAGAGATAAAAAATGAGCATCGAATAATACCCTCTTTTGTTTTCAAATCGAATCTATCTAGAAGCAAAAGGGAAAATTTAGGATATTTCAAAATCCCTTGTGTCTCTTCTACTCCGTTATCCTACTATTCCTTAGTGATTCAGGAGAAGCCCTGATATAGGCATGATTTGTAGATGGTTCAATACGTGAGACAAGGAAAAGTCATGAGGAGAAGGTAAAAACCATACAGAGGCGATTTGCCAAGAATCTACACTTCCATTATATTTGATGACCACACTCTCCTGCCCTCTCCCAATGCCCCATGACACTGGGAGCTCTAGTGATCCCCAATACCCCACTGTTCATCCACGCCACACCACTTCTGCCTGCAGCCACATCTGTCTTGCTCTGAGCCCTGAGCCCTGAAAGCTCTCACTGCCTCTTTTCACCTAGCTGTCTTCTATTCACTCTTAAGACTCAGCTGAGATGTCATTCCTGAACCTCTGGGTTAAGCTAAGAACGTTTCCTCTGTGGTCCTACAAACCAGTGGGTGCTCCAAGCTTTAGGAGCAAGAATCACCTGTTAAACGTGGCGATTCCCTCTGCGTCAGTGGTAAAAAATGAAAGTAAGTATTTGCATTTTAGCAAAGGCCTCAGGTGATTCTTAAGCAAGTTTTGGTACTTTTGATAAGATGTTCTACAAATGATGCTCTGAGAAACACGAATGAGAAACTCTATGTCTGTCTCCTTTAATAATCTCCATATTATATTAGAATATAATATTAGAATATTCTGGGTATGTGGTTATCTCTCCTTTAAGACCACAATCTTTTTAAAACTAGAGATCACATGTTACTCATCTTTGTACCATTACCATCTAACTCTGGTCTAACAGAGACTAGGTGTCCAAATGTTTGTTGATCAGAAGGACTGAGTTTTAAAATACAATCATTATCTTGCTTTTTATGTAAATAAGTTTTGGTACTTTTGACGGTAAAAACAAGTCCAATTTATAGACTCAGTCTAAGTTATAACATGCAAAAGGGCAACTGACTACAGAGAATCTACTCTGTTCCAGGTCCTCTGATAAGTGCTTTCTGTACACTCACTTGATTAATATTTGACCACAATATTATTACCTCCATTTTAAGACTAATTGAGGCTTAGAGAGGTTAAGTTACTTAACCAACATCACAGAGCTATATACCACCTTTACAGATCCCAAAGGCTGTGCTCTTAAACACTAAATATACTGATTTTTAAAATTCCTAAAATGTAACCCCATGGTGTGAACTCTATATGAAACACTGTAGAGAGACTCCAGTGTTTTTGCGGTTATGAAGATGAAACGGCACTCCTATTTACTTCCAATAGACTTACCAACTGACTCAAACTAAAGCCAAAGACTTGTCCTTGGTGCCTACTTACACTTAAAAATGCCGTGGTGTTCTCAGTTCAAGAAGTCAGTTACTGAGGACAAGTGAGCCTAATGTAGCACTTAGGCCTTCACTCAGTGCTTACCTATTTTTGTTTTGGCAAAATTGCAGTCAGCAAAGAAAATATTACTATATGGGGGTCAGGACCACTAGATTATGTTCACAAATAAAGTAATTAATGAATGCTGTATTTTCTAAGATCTTGCTTGTTTGAGACTGTATCTGACCTATATATTTTAGCACGTATCTGATTGTAAAATCCTTGACTCACACTTTCTTTTCCTCATGACTTAGCTCCATTGTCTCTGGAAATACATGTCACTATGAAAAAAACCTGAGACCAACGTGACTTTCCCCCTTTGTATGTGATGTGCTTTTTCTATGGGGATGCACATATGATTAATTATCACTGAAATAAAGGAACTTCACTAGGATATGTCCTAGTGCTTATCATTCTCTATCAGTATTTCCAACAATGTATAATGGCATTTCAATGTGTAGATTCACTAACATTTTTTTTTCTGGAATGATTTCTCTGTGTTTTCTGGTCATTTGTTCTCCTTTTTCCCTCAGGAAATAATTTTATGAATGTTGACTCTCCTTTGCCCATAGTTGTCCTCTTCTCTCTAATCATTTTTATATCATTGTTCTTTTCTATATCATTTTGTGTGATTTCTTCAAGCATATTTGTCTTTTTCATGATTCCACTTTGTCATGTTAATTAAATTTTTGTTGTCTTATTTGGTTTTTATCTCTATAATGGTTTATTTATTTTTCCCTTCCACATTTTTCTTGAGCTCTGCTACCGTGTTTTACCATCTCTTCTGTTGCTCTAAAATCACTTCTTTGAACTATCTGTTCTAAGAATTCTTTTTTGTTCATGGTGCTTATAATCTCTACAAAACTTTGGAGAATTAATATATGAGGACTCCTTGTATTTATATTGTTTTAATATATTTACTTCATCTTTCTTTTGCTTATTTTTCCCCTCACTTTTTAATGAACTTATTGATTACAATGTTATGCATGGGCCCCCAGCAGATTTATTTCTGATTAATATTCACTTCTGAACTTACATTCACTTTGCTTAAGAATAGAGGGAAAAGGATGGGGTGGAGATATTAGAGTGAGCTCTCCGTGTGTAGCCTCCATATAGCTTGTACAGGTAGCTGTAAGCACTCTCACATCAAATCTAGTATTTTCTTTATCCTGGGTGAATTTCTCCCCACCCCCGTAGTTAATGTGGGTCTCAGAAAAGATCTCCTTTATTCCATTTCCCCTAGAGGTATCCCTGGATCAGATTAAGTAATATACCATGGTTTTGAAACTCATATGCTTACAGAAACACAGTAGATGGTTTAAATGGGTGAAATGGGCCAAGTATAAGACATGAGGTAGTGGTCTGGGGTGAACTGCTATATGTGTCGCATCCTAAAGGAAAAACAACTACTTAGTTTAACAAACTGCTGTAAAGTTGTTACATGAACTCGCCGTGGCCAGATTTCTTTCTCCATAGAGTTCAAAAGTGTGGAGTTTTTAAAGTGAAACTTCTGAATTTTAAAAACACAATACAGGTCAAACAAAATATATCTGCAGGTTCTCATGTTTGTTTGTTTTTCCCCCACTGGAATCACATGATTTGATTTGATTTTATTGCTGTTGTTGAGGTAACATTGGCTTATAACATTATATATGTTTCATGTGTACATCACTATAATTTGACTTTTGCGTGCATTATAGTGTCCTCACCACCAGAAGTCTAGTTTCCATTCATCATCATAGATTGACCCCTGTACCTATTGACCCCCATGCCCACCCTCCTTCCCCACTGGTAACCATCAATCTGTTCTTTGTACCTATGTGTTTGTTTTTGTTTTGTTTGTTTGTTTGTTTTGTTTTTTTAATATTCCATATGTGAGTGAGATCACACAGTGTTTGTCTTTCTCTGTCTGACTTATTTTACTTAGCATAATACCCTCTAAGTCTATCTATTCTTCCACAAATAGCAAGATTTTTATCTTTTTGTGACTGAGTAGTATTCCATTGTGCATATATACCACATCTTCTTTATCCTGTCCTCTGTTAATGGGCACTTAGGTAGTTTCCGTATCTTGGCTATTATAAATAATGCTGCAATGAATATAGGGGCACATATATTTTTTGAATTAGCATTTTCTTATTCTTCAGATAAATACCCAGGAGTGGAATAGCTGGATCATATTAATTTTTTAAGGAACCTCCATACTCTTTTCCACAGTGGCTGCTCCAATTTATATTTCCCCCATCAGTGCACAACGGTTCTCTTTTCTCTACATCCTCTCCAACACTTGTTATTTCTTCTTTTTTGATAATAGCCATTCCAGTGGGTGAGAGGTGATATCTTACTGTGGTTTTGATTTGTATTTCCCTGATAATTAGTGATGTTCAGCATCTTTTCATGTGCCTGTTGGCCATCTATATGTCTTCTTTGGAAAAATGTCTATTCAGATTCTCTGAACATTTTTCAATTGGGTTGTTTGGTTTTTGTTGTGGAGTTGTATGAGTTTTTTATACATTTTGGATATTAACCCCTTATCAGGTACATAATTTGCAAATATCTTCTCCCATTCATTAGGTTGCCTTTTTGTTTTGCTGATAGTTTCCTTTGCTGTGCAGAAGCTCTTTAGTTTGATATAATCCCATATGTTTACTTTTGCTTTTGTGTCCATTGCCTGAGAAGACAGATCCAAAAGGACACTAATTGCTAAGACCAATGTCAAAGAGCATACTGCCCATGTTTTCTCCTGTGAGTTTTATGGCTTCAGGTCCTACATTCAAGTCTTTAATCCATTTTGACTTAATTTTTTGTGTGTATGGTGTAAGATAGTTTCATTCTTTTGCATGTGGCTGTCCAGTTTTTCCAACACCATTTATTGAAGAGACTTTCCCCTCTCCATTGTATGTTCTCGGCTCCTTTTTTGTAAATTAGTTGTATATATAAGGGTGGATTTATTTCTGTTCCATTTATCTGTGTGTCTGTTTTTCTGCCAATACCACGCTGTTTTGATTACTCTAGCTTTGTAGTATAATTTGAAATCAGGGAGTGTTATACCTCCCTTTTTGTTCTTTATTCTCAGGGTTGCTTTGGCTATTTGGGGTCTTTTGTAGTTCCATATAAATTTTAGAATTTTTGTTCTTTTTCTGTAAAAATATGTCATTGTGATTTTGATAGGATTGCACTGAATCTGTAGATTGCTTTGGGTTATATGAACATTTAAACAATATTAATTCTTCCATTTCATGAGCATGGACTATCTTTCCATTTCTTTGTATCTTCTTCAATTTCTTTCAACAATGTCCTATTGATCTCAGTGTACAGGTTTTTTACCTCCTTGGTTAAATTTGTTCCTAGCTATTTTATTCTTGTCATTGAGATTGTAAATGAGAGTGTTTTCTTAATTTCTGTTTCTGCTAGTTTGCTGGTAGAATATAGGAACACAACGGATTTTTGTATATTGACTTTTCACTCTGCAACTTTATTGTATTAGTTTATAATTTCCAATAGTTTTTTTTAGTGGAGTCTTTAGGGTTTTCTATATAAAATCATGTCATCCACAGTGACAGTTTTACTTTTTCCTTTCCAACAGTATCAAAAATGAAATGGAGAAAAATAAAAATGCAAGAACATTTTTGGAAATCAATTTAATATAAATGTTAAGGCATGTTATGTATATTAGGCATGTTATTTATTTGTTCATTTCACTTTTGCTCTTGGGAATATAAGCTCTTTTGCACTTTAGAATTAAAAACTAAATCAAAAGCCTTTACTAGGTAAGAATAATCATGCTCAGAGAGCTTAAAGAGAGCTTGAGTTGGGAACTCGCTATTGGTGACTTCAGCAGACTCCACTCTTTCAGGGGCCCAACTTTCAACAGACTCAGAAGTTCTAGAAAAAAATGTTGTCAGGTCATTTTATTGCCCCAATAGCCTGCGAATATGGATGGAGCAAGCCGATGAACTTTTAGGAACTTTTTTTTTAAGAAACTTGAAAAGAAGCATCATTATTTTTAGATAGCCTCTTTAGGGACAAAACAGATCAAGCAGTAAATCAAGCTTTCTCTAAGAACTGACCTTACCTCTAGGGAAAGTGTTTCTAGGCAGCTGGACTGTAAATATTTGCTGAATAAATGAATGAATAAATAAATATATGATTTAATTAATCAATATTGTCTCTGATACTGATGATTGTCTCTGTGGTTTTTCTCTTTCAATAGCCACTTAGCCAGGAAAGGGAGACAGAGAGGCAGCCCTTTGAGCTGTGCGGGCTGTGAATAGTTTCCTAAACAGGGCACTCAAACTGAGACTATGTCATTGTTTTACTACCTGTTGCCATAGTAATCATGGGTATGGTCACAATAGCTGAAGACTAAAGTCAACATTTCCCCCCATTTTTCTGGTTGAATTTTTCCCCCTTAAACTCAAAACAACAGAAAAGCCGCTCTTTTCTTTTCTTATCATTCTGACATACTTGTTTGCAGATTTTTGCTGAAAACGGATCTGCTGTAGTTAATAAGAGGTTGTATTAATGTATATGAAAAGGAAGAGTCTTAGAATTCATATCCTTTATGAAAATTTTGTTTCACCTCTCTTTCTTTGAGCTTAACACAATACTTCTTTGTTTAAGACTATCTCTTTAAAAAGCTGAAACAAGTTGCATAGGAATTCTTCCATTGACTTCTACCCAGTAATGACTTGAATTGAAACTTGATTCCTTAAGGCTTCATGTCTTCCTGTGATCTCATGGATCTCCTGGACTGCCTTTAGTAGGACCAATGCTAAAGCAAATACAAGAACTCTGCAATACTATTTACTGTAAGTCAAATTCCCTCCTACTTTTTCTAAAGGATTTAGTTACTAAAGGTCCAAAAAAGACCCCCTAACTTGTAGGTCTACTGTCAAGACATTTTTTTAACACTGATTCTAAGAAAAGAACAATCGGGCTTCCCTGGTGGCACAGTGGTTGAGAATCTGCCTGCTAATGCAGGGGACACGGGTTCGAGCCCTGGTCTGGGAAGATCCCACATGCCGCGGAGCAACTGGGCCCGTGAGCCACAACTACTGAGCCTGCGCGTCTGGAGCCTGTGCTCCGCAACAAGAGAGGCCAGGATAGTGAGAGGCCCGCGCACCGCGATGAAGAGTGGACCCCGCTTGCCACAACTAGAGAAAGCCCTTGCACAGAAACGAAGACCCAACACAGCCAAAAATAAATTAATTAATTAATTAATTTTTAAAAAAAGAAAAGAACAATCATAAAACTGACATTTTTTTCCTCAGTCCCTGGTGCTAATTTCCAACCTTTATCAAATATGCCTACTTCCTCATTTACAAATTATTGGCAATAACAGTGCTCACCACGTGGGTTATTGTTAGGCAGAAAAAAGTTAATATATGTAAAGTGATTAGAAATGTTAATTATTTTTATCATTTTATAATTATTAAGCCAAATTATATTTTCATTTTTAACGTATTTCCCTATTCTGTGGAGAAAAAACGAGTTCATCATTATTTCTGTCCTCAACCCCCAATCCTAATCATGACCAAAATACTTTTCCCTGAACTATGTATTTTTTTGTTGGGTTGGAGTTAGCTGCTTTTGAAAGGTTCAAACAAAGAGAGATAGGAAGAGGAGAATATAAGTGGAAGGACTGAAACTTAGAAAGATCAAATGTACTAATATTATACTGTAAGCTTGCAGAGGACAGGGACTACATCATCCATGTATTTTATTATCCACAGCATCTGGAGCACTGCTTTGTGAAAAAATTAATTAATGAATGAAAAAGATAATAGATGTATGAATGAGAGATGCCAAATGACCTTAAAGCATTGTAAAATGTTTGTTGATGGAAGAGTTAGAAATTAGAGTAAATAGGACTTGATGATTATCTATTAATTGAATTCATTTATGTTTTCCTTGTCTTCCAACAGTTATAATGTCTATCAGAAACTATTACATTCATATCTCAGACTCATCAAAATGAAGTCATAGAAGAAGGGAGGCTAGAGTCTATGAGAACCAGAGGCTTCTTTGGTAAATTCTGTGACAGATTATCACCAGAGTCTTAAACATAGTCTTATACTTCTAAATTTTAAACTTCAGAACCCTTGAAATAAAACTATCATTTAACTAAAAAAACAAAAAAAGTACTGACCTAATATATTTTAGTGAGCTGAGAATAAATTTTTCACACGAACATTAATTATTTTCCATTTTCTGTCCATTGCCATTTTCATCTTCCAGACTTGTGAAAAGCAGAAGGAAATCAAGTACTCATCTTGGGGGCACAAATGTTACAAGATGAAATGGCCCACCCTAGGGAATCATTGATTGTATCCAGTGGTACTTAATTGGAAATAAAACTTTTTTTTTAATACCCAGTTTGAGAGTATCATAGGTGTTGGTTGATTTTAGAATAGAATGCAAATTTTGCATGAGTAAAATTAAACTTTAATCCAAGTTTTTTTCCCACTTTCAATTTAGATCTGATTCCCAGAACCTCCCAGCCCCAGCTCCCTGCAGAGACAGTCACTCTTCTCTCTAAGCCCTGTTCAAGAGCAGAATTTCTCAAACTTTTTTGACCAGGACCCACTTAGCTAAGAGGGAGAAAGAAGAAAATATGACCAATCTACTCCACAGATTCTGCCATGGAAAAAACTTTGCAATAGAGAACTGGAGAGGAACAAAAGAACAACAAAATAGTAGCATTTCAGCAACTTACGCAGCAACAAAGCCACTGTGAAAAGTGTATTCTAAGCATAATTCAACAACTAAATTAAACAATACAATAACAGGAGCAATTGAAAATCATGACTAACTTAAAACAACGCTAATACAATGAGATCAGAGACTCTTCTCTGAAAATTTGGGAAATTCCAATGACCTGGGTATGTATTTGAAGTTCTTACCAAGTACAGCTTGTTAGTGAGGCTCCTTAGGAAAATATTAAATTTGCATCCTCTTCAGTTTTAGAAGCATAATAATTTTAATTCATGAATCTCAAATTTTCATAATCCCTAATAATTCACTTAGAAGATCTTACTACTCTGTAAGACTTGTTTGAACATAAAAATAAATGTCTGTGGGATTCCCAAACTTTTTTTACTCCTAAAAAATGAGAAACAGAAATTCAAAACTGCCCTTGAGCTTCAGGCTTTGCTGTGAAAGCGCCAGAGTCCAGTGGCTTAGTTGCTGATTATATGCGTTTTGATGCCACAGGCTGGTATGATGTGATATACATGAAAGAAGTTTATAGGCAAAAGCACAACAAATATTTATCTAGCGGTATTCTGTGTCAAACACTGTGCTAGGCACAGGAGCTCCAGAGGTCAGTGAAACAGACTACTACCTCCTCTATATCAGAAGGGGTAAACATTAATCAGATAATCACAAGAGAAGGAATAAGAGGGGAAGGTCCTAGTCTCAGGGGTCAGGAAGTGCAGATGATGAAGGCAGGGCCAGGGGTCTCTAGGCTCAGGGAGGGAACAGAGAGGAAGGGGAGCATGCTGGGAGGGGCGGGGACAGGACGGACCCCGGTGCTTCTGAGGAACTCAGGGAAACCCAGGAACCTAGAGAGCTGGAAGGAAGGGAAGGATTTAGTGGGAGATGAAGCCGAATAGATAACAATAATAGCTAACACTTACGTAGCCAGAGTTCCCCACTTTGAATATGCTAGAAGGGACAACAGAGAATTACAAGAGCAGTTACAATGCTTATAGGAGGTTTTTAAAGAGTTTTACAATATTAACTTTTAAATTTTTCCTAAAAAAACCTATGAGGGAGGGACCACTATTAGTCCCATCCTAGAGATGAAGAAACTGAGGCATAGAGAAGGTAGGTAACTTCTCAAGATGGCCCAGCTAGTGAGTGTTAGAGGTGGGAATTGGTCCCTGGCAGTCTTGGCTCCAGAGTCCATGCCCTTAACTCCTACATTACACTGTGTCTCAGACCACGGATTGCTTGGGCTTTATGGGACGTGTTACCTTCACAACACTGGGCAGTCATTGAAATGCTTTAAGGAAGATAGGACATGATGAGACCTGTGCTTTAAAGACAGCATCCTGGCCACAACATTGGGAAGAGGTGGGAGTGGGAGGGGCTAGGTTGCAATGATTAAACTCCTAGTGAGGAAAGTGCATTCCTCCTGGTTTGGACAAGATGGTGTCTGTGGGGAAGGAGAGAAGTAGGCAGATGTGAAAGACACTTAGAAATTGCAAGAAACAGGACCTGGTGGTGGATTGGTTATTGGGAGGAGGTAGTCAAAGAGAAGGAGCATTCAAGGATGATTTCTGAGTTTCTGGATGCTCCTTCACAGAAACAGGGAACTAAAAAACAAGACCCCATCATCAATTGTTCCATTGCAACTCCCCAAATTCAATAACTTTTAGATACTCAAAGCACTATGCTTTTTCCTCAGAAGATAAAACACTATTGTTAATTAGCACTCCAAATTTTTTAATGAAAGGAGAGAAGGTCCATCAAATCTCTCTACTTCCATCTGCTAGAGCTACTTGGCAATCTTCTATCTCATTCTTCCTTCCAGAGTTCTCCATCTTGAATATGCTAGAAGTGGCAATAGAGCAGAAAGAAATTATTCAAGGCAAACACACAAATAGGGCCAGCCCAACACTATCACAAAGCTTCCTTGAATGATATCATCTTGTCTTTCTTGTCAGACTAACTTGAAGGAATGAGACAACTTCAGTCTAGCAAGGGAGCAAGTGTATAATGGGAAGAAGTAGGTGGATATATAATATATTGAATATAATTATTTCCCACAACAACAGGAAAATAGTTAAATAAAATAATCATATATTCTCACAGTGGAATACTATGGAGCAATTAAAGATGATGTTGTAGGAAAATATGTAATGAGTGGACAAGACAGATAATTAAGTAAAGAAAGTAGGTGACAAAACAATGTGTTCAATTATAATTTCATTTAAAAGATAGATATATATGCATGAAAAGAGACTAGAACATATGTCCCAAGATGTCATCATTGGTTATGTGGGAACAGAGGAATTACTGGTGATTTTTATTTTCTTATTTTTGCCTGTATATATTGTGTATAATGACCAGCATCTATTTTAATCAGAGAAAATGTAATTTTCTGAGAAACTTCAAGAAAAAGATGCTCTTTAATGGATATAATTCTCTGGCCTACATGGCTCTATAATCTGTTAATATTTGATTAAATTGTACCGAACAACTGCCAAAGGACCCCATTATAGAGTTACAATGTTCTTATCCTCAAGGCCATTGAAATATTATCAACATTCAAAGTGTAGCTTAATAAATTGACAAGCTCAAGTTTCAAAACTGTTTCTAATAACCAGGAATTGGGGCTAAAACAAGCAGTTGAACGTTAAAGGAAATAAAAATAAAATTCTACATTTAAGATAAAAATAAAATTTTACAGAAGGACATGGCAGAAACCTGATTTGTAAAAACAGGTATGGAGATTTTAGTTGACCTCAGGTTCAATATATGTCAAAGTGTGAAAACACACAGAATGTTACCTTGCAATGTTTTTCAGTATCATTTTTGGATTAGCAAAGGTAACAGAGAAAGAGTCTTTGCAGTTCTCTGCACTATATTTTAAGAAATTTGACAAACTAGAAAAGTGACCTGGGTAATGAGGAGTTTAAATGCATGCCAAATGAGGTTCTTAGCTGAAGGGGCAAGCGCTATGGAAGACATGATTCGTTTTTCAAACGTTGGAAAACTTGCAATGTAAAAAGAATGGATTCCTTCGGTGTGAAGGACAGAATAAAGGCAAATGGGTAGATGCTACTGGAGGTAGAAATTACAGTGTAAACTTCCTGAAAACAATAGACTTTACAAATATAAGCTGTTTCAGTGATGGTAATGGTGGCACTGGTGGTTATTTTTGAGGCAAGCATGCTGTATACTCTAAAAGCCCAAACATGAAGAAGAAACTTAACTCCTACTTTTCTGCTCTTCATCATGGCACATGGTATCAATGATGATGTTACTGGTCAATATTCCCTGGCTTCCAAAGTAATAGAGAGAATAATGCAGAGAAAAGGAAGAAAACCTGATGGTATAAACTAAAGATAGTTAAGGAAAAGGCAAACATTAACAGAAGACAGACAAAGAAGAGAGGAAGGAAGAAGAGAAGAAATCATTTATTTTTGCTTTCCGTTATTTAATCTCTCCTGTGCCTTCTTCAACCCACATTCTTACTAATAGTTTTCAACTGTCATCTTCTCCTTCTTCTTAAAGAATGGATACAGTATGATTCAGTGAATTCTAGGACATTTGGGATCTAAGCAGGGAACTTTAGAACCTCAATAACCACAGAGTTTGCATAGTAATCAACATCCAAAGAGACTGTACAATATGAGAACAAAGTAAAGTTTAGATATGCCGATGGAACATGAATTTATAATGAGTCATTAAAGACAGCTGGGGACATATCCTGTTGAGATGACGTCACTGAATCCACACTTCCCTGCTGTATAAAAAGGCCCTTGGTTCTTTTCTAACCATTAAAACAAGTACCTGAATGCCTGGGGCATCAGACCTAGTGTTAAGATTAAGCCTAGATTTGTCTAGGTGAGCTACAGTTACCTGTCCTGGTGAACAGAAAGGTTTTAGCCTTGGTTTGTTAATTTAAACACAATTAAATATAATGAGTGGATAAAACAAGGGGCTGCAATGGGAGATAAAAAGGAACGGAACTGTTGTATCATAGACACAATGTGTCTCATCTAGTTTTAAGAGACAGAAATAATTGTTGATGCCTGAGAAGAAGCAAATGGTCAGTTGATCAGTATACTATTCTTGATAAATATTAGATGGCATGTCAAATCCTAGATTAAGTCACAAAGATAGTTTTACCTTGGCTCAATCTGATGGTTTTGGAGGAAAGAGGCAGAGTCATATCTTACAATTCTCACTTGGAAACATCATTTCTGATATTACCTTGTGTTTGGAAGATGAAACAAGTCTGTGCAAAATATTAACTATAAATTATAATTTTCCTTAGCCATATGAATAAAATGACCAGGTATCATTTCCCATGGTCATGACCCGTATCAGCTATGACTTGCATAAAATTGTTAAGCTACTCTATACTGTTGACATCCTGAGGTTGTTTTTCTTTCTGCCGAAGAGAAAAAAAAAAGTAATTGTTTCAGAGGGGAAAAAATACTTAAAGTAAATAAGAGATGCCTCTTGTCTAACGTAATTTAACTTGTAGAGTAAGAAGGAGTATAAATCTTCACAATTACAAAATGCTTGCAATAGTATCATCCTGTGATGTACTTTCATATTTGGTGATGTTCTCCATTACTCACTTGTGGGTGCTACATCTGTAACATGTGTTGAAGCATCTTCCCAGTACATTTTTATGTCTTCCTGTAGATAGGAAGGAAGGCAAGAAAGAGCTGCTCTCCAACACTTGGAAAAAACATTGCTCTCCAAGGGCCAAAAGATAAAAATCAATACATCCTAGGACAGAGAATAGAGGTACACAATTACCCTAAGGAGACAATGGCTCCCAAGTTGTCAGAACTGATTGTTTCACCCCTTAGATGTATTAACATAACAAAGGAACATATGTGTCTATCAGAGGGAAATCAACGTACCAGAAGGGTTCAGTGCAGGAAAATGGAAATTACAATCATATAGCCCTCCACCCAACCATGGAATCCTCTCACCCAAGACCACTACAGACCTGAGTCTGCCTCAGTCAAGAGGATAAGAAATCGAGAAATTGCCACTGCAACTCTTTTATTCAGGAACATACCACCATAGCTACCCAGGGGTCAAAAAACTGCCACCATGGCAACTGGTTCTCAAAGCAAGAGACTGGATACTGGAGCATTGTTGTTATTAGCATAAAACAGCTAAAAGAATCAGAAAATAAAAATGGCTTCAGCTTCCCATTTCTCTCAAATATTGCACAAATATATCTCACTGGAGGAACCTACTTCACCTCCAGAACCTTAGTTATACAAGAGAACAGGAATGTAAGTTTCACCTCTCTAACCTCTGCAGTGCAGGAATGCCCACTACAAGGAGGTAAGAATGGATGTGGAAAGCCAATCCACCATATCTGCCATGGGCACTAGGTGGTCTCTAGTGTCAAGTGCCACTAGTAAGGAACAAGTGGCACTTCCAGTCTGATCATAGAAATGGATGCATGAAATTAGCTTAATCAGAGAACTCTGTCTGATTGGATCCCATGTTCCCAGGCAACAGCCTGATCACAACTTTACTTCCTATGTACTTGTAAACTGGGAAGAAATGTACTGGCCATAGGATCCTAGTCTTCCTGGGGCTTGTATTTCACATTTTAATTGCCTTATTTTCTCAGTGCTAAGCTGCTGATGATAGCATATGCCACTTATTTTAAAAGAACATTAAAGAAAAAGATATACCACATATTAAATAAGTTTTTCCATCACAAGAAACACCTTCATTTAAAAAATGTGGAAGTGTTTTAAAAAGTTGCAATTCAGCATGTAGTAAATATAGTAATAAATTTCCATCTTGATTTTACAACTTATTCTCTAAGGTTAACTAAATCTGTTCCGAGAACCAGCTCCATTTCTGTTGTGTTTATATACTCAGGTTTCTAAATCGACACAGCTGAAGGCCAAACTCTGGACTGTGGTACTTTGACCAGCCCATCTTGAGAGGAAGACATCTGTGTCTAGCCTTTTCACATCACCTGGTCCGTTAAAAGCCATTAACATTTTTAAGTTGCTGTCAATTTATTCATTGACGTTCAGTGAAGGCAAAAAGGCAGGCCAAATCAGATCCTCCCTACTTTCCATAAACAGAAATAGCACAACCTAAAAGGCAGAAGTTTCTGTGCCTATGATACAGCACTATTCTTATCTTTGTTACTTTACTGTTTCACAGGTATCTCAAGTAATGATTATCATTAGTATGTGAGGGGCCATTAAAAAAAAAATGATCTACAGTGCAGCCAAAGCGGTAGCAGGCATGTATAAACAGCGCCTGTCCCCCAGGACCATGTGAGAAGGCTGGCCTGGGATACTGACACTTGCTAACTTTGAGCTGCTGGTAGAGAAGAGACAGTCCCTTCTTAAACTGGACAACTTCAGTCAGTCCAGCTGTTTTGATCATTTTCCTGTAGGCTGCAGTTTTTCTTTCTTAGAAAGGCATGGTGTCATTCCAGTAGATGAAAAGAAACAGATCCTTTTTCTGATTATATAATTGCACATACCATAGTTCTCAAAAAATATATAAATATTTTTATAGGACGGTTTGATACACCAAATTTATAAGGTGCAAATTCATGTGCTAAGATATTTAACTTAATGATATGTACTTGATTATTTTGTTTTTTAAGAAATAGTTGACTAAAGAACATGTTTACGGAAAAAAAAAAAAAAAAACCTTCACCAAATAAGGTAGGTAATCAGAACTTTATGACCTAATTATGTAGGAAATCTTCCACCACCACATCTTTTGCAAATAAGCCAAGAAGCCAGCAAGTTGGAGAGGTCATATAAAAACAAAACATCCAGTCAATTTACAGACTTAACAACCTAGGAAATATAATAGAGGTGATTCCACAACTATCATATGTACACTTTTACATATTCTCTTATTTAAATAAATGAGAAGTTGTGGGTTCAAATCCCAACTTTGCCACTTCCTATTCTTATGGCTTTTGACAAGTTACAAATGTCAATGAATCTGTTTCTCCACTGTAAAATGGAAATAATAATATCTACCTTAGAGAGTTATTGTAAAGATGAAAATGAAGTGATATAGGTAGAATGTTTAGCACAGAGCTTGGCAATAAGATATACTTAATATAGAGTAGTTATTGTTATAATTATTAATAAGCACATAATTGGTTGGGAAGGAAGCTGACACATAGCACAAACGTGAGCAAATGATGCAGTATTATTCAGTGGAAGAGAACATGTAACCACAGTGGGAGAATTCTTGAGAGGGGTCTAGTCTGACCATGTTTGTGAATGTAATAAAGAATTCCTTTAAGTGGCCTGATATAGCTGGGCATGTGGGCATGAGAAGGTTTTCCAGGCATACAAGAAAGATGTGGAGCATCAAAGAAGTTTTGTTAGGGACCTTGAAGTGAACTACCTCCTACACTACAAATGATTATAACATCTTCCATGAATAAGCTCTCAGAAGAACCAGTGTTGTTCTGATCTTACTTAAACCTGTCTGGCAGAAACCTGGGAATTTCCACTGGAATTTGCATTTGGTTTAGAGTCTCAAACTGGGTTTAAATACAAACACTAGTTACCTTGAAGAACTTATCCCAGTTTTTTCCTCCAATTCTGACACTACTTGGAAAACCAGCATTCTTGTAGGTATTATTTTTCAAAGACAAATTCATAACAGGGTTTACAAATTCCTGAAAGTGAGCCAGAAAAAAAAGAGAAAAATAAAGGCATGGCTGATTAAAAACTGCAAAACAATCAGGGTCAGGGGTTCATAGAGACTTGTATGGAAGAGAGGACCAATCTCTTAAGTTCATCCATCCTCCCTGGGTCCTCTGTTCTGTGCTGATTGTTTCCTATGCCTTGGCCAGCTTCAGATGCGGAAAGTGCTGAGCTGGTCCTGAGCAGAAGTCATCTCTTCTCTGATGAGTCAGATCTAGGAAGTGTTGTGGCCTACTAGCCTGTGAGGACATCTCCATATCACCTCTTTCCTGTTTCACGCCTGCCCACAGCTATTGGTGCCATTGGAATTATTCCTGATTCTATATTGTTAGCTCTGATTCTCACCTGAGTTGCAGTTTTCTGTGCCCAGCTACCTACAAAGGTCTCTAATTGGCAGTTCTGTCAATACCTCAATCTAACAAGAGTAAAACCAAACCAAGCATCTAACATCACTAGTCTTCCTCCACCAAGAATAAATTTTCATTATGGCTTTACCATTTCTGTCCTAAGCCCCAGCATTCCTTCAGTCACACAGACTGACACTCTCCCAATCATCTTTGACTTTCCTAGCCCTTAGGCACCCACAATGAATTCACCAAATCTTCCTCTGTGATGTCAAGATGTCTATTAAATCCACCTTTATCTATTTCTTTTGATGCTACTCTAGGTTAAGCTCTCAAAATTCTTATGTAGACTTTTATAATTGACTCATAATTGGTCCCCTTTTCTCCTGTCTCTCCATGATCAAACCCATCCGCACTCCACTGTCAGCTTGACCTTTGGATTATATAAAACCCTGATTATGCTTTAAAATATTCACATGCCTCTCACTACTGCCTATCAATAAATGACAAACTTAGCCCAGCCATCAAGACCCTCAATTATCTGGCCCCTTATTTACCAGACATTTATCTTCCATGATTCCTGTACCCCAATCTAAATTCCATCCAGACTGAACTGTAAATACTCATCATCTCAATCTCCCCTTGGCTGGGATATTTCTGCAGTAGGTCTTTTACACTGGCTTCTAGAATTTTGCTAATGGATTGTCTGGTCTCCCACAGTGGGAGCTACCTTGCTGGTACCTCTTCATTGGTTGCTTCTTTTCCTTGTCTCATTCCCCTCATTCCTCTGCTGGTATTTCTTTCGCCTCCTATGGTAAGTTGTATTAATGGTCCCAAATCTTTACTCTTCCCTATACCTATACTCTTTGCCATGTCACCTTGCCATTCCTTTCACTAAAGAGGCAGAATATATTTTTCCACCTTCTGAATCCAGGCTGGACTCATGTGGCAACCATGAGAATGTACCTCACACGCCTCCAACCACATGAAGCACAACTGACCACAGGTCCCAGCCCCCAGCTTCTATACTTTAAAATTCACTGCTACATTTGTACAGAGGAAATGCTTCCCAGACACTGCTCCTAGCCAATGACTGACTATTCTCGGGAAACACAGGATTCCTGGGTCTGATGGCCATTTTTGTCTTGAGGACTCCCCAGTGGCATTGCCAAAGCATTTTTAGACCGCAGGACAGTCTAGGACGCATCCACCCCCGTCCCTTCCCTCTCTCATTCAGCAGGGTCAGACCTGCATTGTGGTCCCTGGCTATCCCAGTGTTTCCGAGCGCTTTCCCCCATTCTCTTTCACAACCGTTTTCCATAACAAAAACCTACCATGTTTAATCTCATCTTGGCGGTCTTGGCATCTGCTTCCTAGACCTGCTTTGTGACTTTGCTGTGGTGATTTAGCCAACGTGACCAAGGCAGAGGCTCTAAAACATACCTGTGTTTTTCTGCTTGCTCTTGCCTCTGTCATCTTCATGAGAAGGAGACGCCCTGTTCCTGGTCCCAGGAAGAAGATGAGAGACTCGCAAAGCACCCCAGTCTTCCCATCTGAGGCCTTCCCAGATCAACAGGCAGCGAGTTAATCCCCAGACAGGTGAGCAAGTCCAGCCAAGATAGTTGAGCCAAACTCAAATCAGCTTGATGCTGCAGATCCTTCAGCTAAATATCTGCTTATTGCTGTAGCCCAACATACAGCAATAGTTGCCTGTTACTCAGAATTATTCTGTCAATAGAAAAGTGATAAATTTCTCAAACAAGCTACTTGCCCTCAAATTTTTATCTGGAGAAACCAAAACCAAGACAATGTGTAAGTATATTTAGGATCAATATTATGTTATGAGATATGCACTCAATGGTTTAGAGTTTAAAACTTATCTTTAATTCCCAAGAACACTGGGCCGAGGAACAGAACCTACATAGTACCAAAGACAAAGAGAGCTGGTGTAGAGATTCAACACGGAAATTTCTGTTGCCTTACCTGGGTCTTAGGTGTAGAAGGGAGGCATGGAATATTCCTGATTAGAAAGTCATCCTGTTCTCTCTCCTGGGCTGAACTGAGGGACCTTGCACAAGGAAGGTCTGGATCTACTAAAACATCCTTAAAGGAACTGTTCTTCTGGGTCAAACTATCATACGGTTCTAACTGGACAGATTTCTGCTGATTGGCATGAAGGAACGTTCGGCCAAAATGGTTTTGTTAACAAGATATAAGGAAGAGGAATCTTTCTACAGAGACATCCTGCTTTCCAACAAATGTAAGAACAAGCAAAGCACAAGGAAACCAGCCTGGCTGAGTCTGTCAGTAGAATGGCTGAAATGGTTGGGAAGAAATTCCTGCTCAACCCTTTCTCCAAGAGTCACCACAGAGTAACAGCTGTCTTAAGAATGTTCAAATAGAACCAGAGTATTCATCATTGTACGTCTTTAAATGAGGACAGATACCTATGTCATGTTGATAGTTTCAATCCCCAGCAGAGTCCCTGCCATATAATAGACACCTTATACATACTTGAATATGTGAATTGATGTTCTATGACTACTTCCAAGATCCAGCAAAGTTTTCAGAAAAAAATTCTCATAAAAAATTAATTTTCCTATCATTGGAATTCCATGTTATTGTAATAATTCTGATTTGGCCACTCACAAAGAGAATTACTTAATCTCTCTGTGACTCAATTTCCTCTTCTAAAAATTGGAGATAATAATAACACTAACTCATAGGGTTGATTGTTGGATAAATTGCAGTTAATATATGTCAAATGCTTAGAACAGTGCCTGGTACCTGTTAAATGTTTTATTCATGTGATCTAGAGGAAGCAGTAATAATAGTAGTAGCAGTAGTAGAAGTAGTAGTAGAAGTGGTGGTGATAAGTAGTATGAAGATCAATCTACACCATTCAATGATAGATCATAAAACTCAAAATTTGAGTATTAGAGGCCAATAGTAACAATTTAACTAAAACTCTCCCATGCTTAAGTAAAAATAAGGTCTTAATTATCGACCTATAACCCATACTACACAATATTTTACTGAAACTTGTTTCCAGCAATATAGCTAAGTAAATAACTAAAACTATTAAGGGATTTGGGTCCCTTAAAAATAGTAAAATATTAGATATTTTAAATTTCTAAGTTACAATATCTTTTATGTCTTCACTTTTTCCTAAAATGTTTTTGGATACACTTACTCTTTTCCCCAGACGTAAGTAAGTTCAGAGGCACTAATCAGACTCACCAAGGAGAGCTGTCAGTCATTGGGCACATTTGCCTGTGCTCAGGAGCACCTAACCCCTCCATGCCTGCGTGGGTGGTTTCCTGTCTGTGTTTGGTTTGAACCTGTTCCAGGGCTTGTGGTTTTTGGCCAAGCTCATACTTCGTGTTATCACCCTGCTGCATATTGAATGATAGTGTTGATTTTGCAATTGGGCAGATGACTCCTGCATTTCTCAGAGAAACTTATGGGAATCTGTCATGTTCTGGTTTGCATGTTCTTTTCTCTTTTCACTCTTATACCGTGCAAGCTCCATCAAGCCTAATCTTTAACCTTAAAATGTTTCCTTTATTTCGAGATGAGAAACACATTTTGAATACTGGAATCATAGAATAAAAAATAGGAAATTCAATTAAGCTAAAGCAACTAGGAAAAGATTTCTCTTTTAGAAAATAAAAATTATTGTGCCTTATCAAGATAAAGAGCAAAGCAATAATTAGAGAATGTGAATTGGTTGTGGGACTTGAGCAGGAGCAGAACAGGAAGTCATGAATGTAAAAGTATTAGAGAGGCATAGAGGAGACCCTTTCGTTCTGCTGCTTCCTTCCTTATTAAAAAAGAATGTCTAGCTCACGAGTTTCTTTCTTTTGCCAGAAATTCTACTATTGCGGACATATTTCTCAAGTTTATCATTCTATTCCCTATTAAAAGACCTCTGGAAAGAGGTCATACAACTCAACATCAAAAAAAAAAAAAAAACCCTCAAAACTACCTAATCAAAAAATGGGCAAAAAACCTGAATAGACATTTTTCCAAAGAGGAGATGCAGATGGCCAACAGGCATATGAAAAGGTGCTCAACCCCACTAATCATCAAGGAAATACAAATCGAAACTACAATGAGATATCTCCTCACACCTGTCAGAATGGCTATCATCAAAAAGAACACAAATAACAAATGTTAGCAAGGATGTGACGAGAAGGGAACCCTTGTTTACTGCTGGTGAGAATGTAAATTGGTGCAGCAACTATGGAAGATAGTATGGAAGTTTCTCAAAAAACTAAAAATAGAACTATTATGTGACCCAGCAATTCCTTGCACCCCAATGTTCATAGCAGCATTATTTACATTTGCCAAGATATGGAAGCAACCTAAGTATCTATCAGCACAGGAATGGATAAAGAAGATGTGGTATACATATACAAAGGAATATTACTCAGCCATAAAAAAGAATGAAATCCTGTCATTTGTAGCATTGTGGGTGGACCTAGATAATATTATGCTTAGTGAAATAAGTCAGAGACAGACAAATACTGTATGCTATCACTTATATGTAGAATCTAAAAAATAATACAAATGAATGTTTATGCAAAACAGAAACAGACACACACATATAGAAATCAAGCTTGTGATTATCGAAGGGGAGAGGGAAGAGGGGAGAAACAAATTAGGGATATGTGATTAACAGATACAAACTATGTATAAAATAGATAAGCAACAAGGATATATTGTAGATAGCACAGGGAATTGTAACCATCATTTTGTAATAACCTACAATTGAGTATAATCTGCAAAAATACTGAATCACTATGCTGTACACCCAAAACTAAAACAATATTGCAAATCACTGATAATTTTAAATAATAATAAAATAAAGTAAAATAATGAAAAAAATGCCTCCTGGGTAAAGTGAGTTACAACTGTTCTCAAAAGAGGTAGCTCATATATGAGATTCAAACTTGGAAGGTCATTTAATGAAAAACAATTCCTAGGTTTAAAAAAATCAGTTCCCACATTTAAAAAATAAAACCCTGACACAGAAAGCTACCCTGAGATACTGGACCACGAAACTGATCATTAGCACACGACTGAGTAAACACTCCACTGGGATGGAAATATCAAAGAAAAGATACTGTTAATCCAGAACCTGATATTTTAAATAAGTTCGCCTTAAAGGGACAAGATAAAGTAGCATAATTTATAATGTGAGAGACTGTTCTAACATAGTAAGGGAAGGGCTGAGGTGGGAGTGAACTGCCAACCCTCGACACTAAAGGCTCTGACTCATAAATGACAAATGTACTCACCTGTGGGCCTTGGGTGCCAGCGGGGATCCCTGAGGAGAGGGTGAGGTCAGAGTGTGGATTTTGTGAGCTCACCCTCCCATTTTTTCCAGGAAGACCTCGGCTAATGTCAGGTCACTAACTCTTATGAGTTTTGACAAAACACCAAGACTAAATATATGGTTTGGCTCTGCAGCCCTGTGACCTCATCACCAAACCACTGTCTGGGTGATAAGACCCGCCCCCCCAGTCTCCACCCCCCAAGCTGACTTTGAGACACGGCCTTCTTCTGTGGCCCCCTAACCCCCAACTCTCCATCAACTCATTCCAGGGGCAACTGCAAGATGAACCAGATGCCCTTCCCCCTTGAATACGAATATCTTCATGAGCAACCTCTCTTCTAATTTCATAGTCTTGAGCAACTATACGCCCCTTTTTAAAAAACAGGTTCTGTGAAGAAATAGAGGTGCTAAGTTGTATAATTCCTACCTCTTTACAATGAGACTATGAGAAATCCAAGGCCACCCCCAAAAAGGCACTTACCACTACAGGTGACAGTAACAAAGGAAGGAATCTAGTTCTGTCATCTTAAAGCATCAGAAGACTAAACTAGAAAAAAATTTTCAGTGAATTCTTTAAACAGTTTTCAGGTTTTCATTGCATCCTACTATCTTAGCTAAGGAGACGAAACCCATAAGATTCGTGCTCTGGTTTCTACATACATGCTCAATCTCTACTGTCATACTTGTTATTACTTAAGCTAGAGATAGCAAGTTTGTTTAACTGAATATCAGTTCTGACCTTAGAATTCTGATGCTTAGAATGTCACGCGGAGGTTGCATCTCAGTTTCAAGGAAGTCGCTCTTGCCTCCACCATGAACGAGAAGGAAGAAATGGTGGCATCTTGCCTCTACTTTTCATCTCAGAGCCAAGCAATTAGCTGTTGGTTCTGCAATCATATGGAACGCTAAACTTGTTTCCTAGATGGTGTCCTTAAAGATAAATTAAAAGTAAGAAAAACAATCTATACATTTTACTCTGTGTATCATTTAGAAATAACTTGAAGTGAATTGCATCATATATCACAATTCCCCCTATATAAGTTCTGGTATTCTCCTTCCATGAAATATGGTAGAAGTAAAAATGAAAAACTTAGCAGTTATTAACTTCTGCATTTCAGAGTGTACAATCATAAGTTAATAATTATACTCTAGGTGAACCATGTGTAAGTACAAGAGAAAAAAAAAGGAAAAAAATTCTTTCCCTCCACCACCTACTACCACACCAAGAAATCTGTGAATTTCTTTTTAATTAATTTTCTTAAGTATAAATGTCCATAGTAAAAGTAGCTAACATTTATTGACTACTTACTATGTGCCAGACACTACTCTATTTTCCCATGTGTTTAACTAAATTAATCCCCAAAGTAAGCCATTGAGAGAAGTACTATAATCCCCATTTTATGGATGAGAAAACTGAGGTACAGGGGGTTCAAGCAACTTGTGTCTGGCCACCAAGCTAACAAGTGGCAAACCTGGGGTTTTGGATTCAGGCAGTCTGGCTCCCAGTCCTACTACTCTAGGGCTTTTCTCAGGATGAGACCACTTCAGAGGGGAGACAACACAACAGAAGTCTCAAATTGGAAGGCAAGATGCATTTATTCCTTCTGAAGGATTCAGCTGTTTTGTTCTGTTTTAAATAGAAAAGGATAACTCTGTATCATTTTTCTTTCTGGACTTCTCTTGTTTTCTATTTCTTTATCGTCAAATGTATTTTTTGAATACCTACTATGTACAAGCCTTGGTTCAGGCATTGAAAGACCTGTGAGGAAAAAGAGAGGTATAATTATAAGCTTTACATTTACTGGTGATTGATAAACATGCTCTTCCCCTTCTGAATAGACCTCAAAAACCAAGGAAAAGAGTTGGCAGGAAAATCTATTTGTTGTCATAGATTCTTGGAAATAATGGCAATATTACTACCTATCTTGACCTGGAAATGAGCTCAGAAATGTCAAGAGTAAAAAAGTGGAGATGGAAGCTGACTCCTGTATTTTTAAAAAGAAGTTTCATGTGAAAAGAGTACTTGTTAATTGTCTGGGTAAGTTTTATCCTTTTTCTTTTTTTTTTTTTTTTTTTAGAAAGTACTTGAACTGTGTTTTTTTTTATTATTTTTATTTATTTATTTTTGGCTGTGTTGGTTCTTCGTTTCTGTGCGAGGGCCCTCTCTAGTCGTGGCAAGCGGGGGCCACTCTTCATCGCGGTGTGCGGGCCTCTCACTATCGTGGCGTCTCTTGTTGCGGAGCACAGGCTCCAGACGCGCAGGCTCAGTAGTTGTGGCTCATGGGCCTAGTTGTTCCGTGGCATGTGGGATCTTCCCAGACCAGGGCTCGAACCCGTGTCCCCTGCATTGGCAGGCGGATTCTCAACCACTGCGCCACCAGGGAAGCCCTATCCTCTTTCTTAACCTTAGCATTTTCTTCTGAAAATGTTTATGCTGTGTCAATGTAATATTATAGATGGCATTAATTTTAACAGATGATTTGGTTTTTTAACCATCTTTAATATGATCTGTTCACAAGGCTTTACCTCCTTTTCCATGAAAGAAAATAATGAAAAGATGCTTGAATTCTTCAGATTCAACAGTTTGTACCTCCAAAAATAAAAGTTAAGAATGTATAAAAGTAAAATCAGTAAGTAAATTAACTACCATCTGATAAATTACACCTTTAAATTTATTACAATAAACCCCTTAATACAATAAAAGGTAACTCATCCACACTTGGCAGCTATGGAACATTTTTCTCATGGGAAGGGAAAATTGAATCTCATGGCACTCAAACCAATACACATCTACTCCAGAATTCTCTCCCTAATTACTGCTGCTGCCATCACACTGGCTGCTTATATTATCTGACATAAACATAGATATCTGTCTTTCATTTAATTCATCTGCTAATATCATGCAGAATAAGCTTAGATATCTGCCTTTCGCTTTCACAGTTTGAAGAGGTAGATAATAACTGAGAATGTTCAAGTAGTATTAAAAAACACAAACCCCTAGACAAAATAAGTTTAATGTATTATCCAGTGGGACAAATAAAAATAAATCTACAATTAGACATACTGTGGTGAAACTGATGGACACTGAAGACAGAGATGATGTTAAAAATAGGGGGAAAAGCACATATTTCACTTAAAATTGATTCAGAAGAAACATGGAAAAACCCAAATGAACTTTTTGACCAACCCAATAGATTGAAATATCCTAAAATTATTATTTTTTTAATCTTTCCACAGACAACACCAATAACAGATAGTTTTATAGGTGTGTTTTACCCAACTTGGTATGACAGGACATTTACTTTACTTTATATCCCCTTTACTTTTCTAATGAATAGAAAGGAAAAGAGAGAACACTCCCAAACTCATTTAAGAAGGAGTATAACCATGATACTAAAACCAAAAAAAAGAGATAAAGGGGCTTCCCTGGTGGCGCAGTGGTTGAGAGTCTGCCTGCCAATGCAGGGGACACGGGTTCGAGCCCTGGTCTGGGAAGATCCCACATGCCGCGGAGCAACTGGGCCCGTGAGCCACAACTACTGAGCCTGCGCGTCTGGAGCCTGTGCTCCGCAACAATAGAGGCCGCGATAGTGAGAGGTCCGCGCACCGCGATGAAGAGTGGCCCCCACTTGCCACTTGCCGCAACAAGAGAAAGCCCTCGCAGAGAAACGAAGACCCAACGCAGCCATAAATAAATGAATAAATAAAAATTAAAAAAAAAAAAAAAACAAAGACTAGATTCCAGAATAATTACTGTGAATGTACAGGGAGCATATCTCTTTAAAAAAAAAAAAAAAAAAGAGATAAAGGAACAAACAAACAAAACTACTAGATAATATGATCCATGAACAAAGATGCAAAATTTCTTAGCAAAATAGAATAAAGCCAAATCTAGCAATGCATAAAAAGAATAGTACACCATCAACACGTATAGTTTATCCCTGGAAGGCAATGATGGATGAACATATGAAAATCAATAAATGGAATTTATCATATTAATAGATTAAAGAAGAAAAATCATATGATTGTTTCCATAGAGGCAGAAAAAATTTTGATAACAATAAATACTTATCTTGATAAAAATTAAGGACTCTCTAACGAAATAAGAATGGAAGTAAACTTCCTTAACCTGTTAAAGAATATCTACCAAAAAATTTCAGCAAATATCATTGTTAATGGTATAACATGATACATCTCATTAAGACAGACGTGTTCAAGGCTGCCACTTCTGTTTAACATTGTAATGGAGGTCCTAGCTAATTAAGTAAGCCAAAGATAAAGTTATAAAGTTTGGGAAAAAGAAAACAAAACTGTAATTATTTGCAGATGATATCAGTGTCTATATAGAAATCTAAAAACCTTTACAAACATATATTAGGAGCTTACAAGGATGCTGGAAGCAATATCAACATGGAAAAATTAGAAGAGTTCTTATACACCAGTGATTATTAATTGGAAATATTTAATTTAAAAATCTTACTCAAAAAAGCAAGAAAAACATGATACATAGTACTTTATCTAATAACAGACATAAATGGTGAGAACTTTAAAACTTTTATTGAGAAACATGAAAGAAGACCAGAAAAAATGGACAGCTATCACGTGTTTATGAATGAAACACCTCAGTACGTAAGTATGCCGTTTACCCTTAATTGAGTCTAATTCCAATTAATTCCAATCAAAATACCAAGAAGATCATTTGAGGAATTTTATAAGCTCATATTAGACACTTACATAGAAAAAATCCATAAGACCAAGGAGAGCCAACCAAGTTTCAAAGCAGAATATGTTGGGAGACTCGCTCTATTAGAGATAAGGACTGTACAGAGCTATAGTTATCAAGACAGTATAATACTGGCTCAGAGATGAACCAGTTGAACAATGGAAAAGAAGAGAGAAAATAGAAAGAGCCCCAACATAAATATAGAAATCTGGTATATGATACAGGTGACATTTCAACCATTAAGGGGAAGGACAGATGTTTCAACAATCCAACTAGAACAATTCATTATCCATATGGAAAAAAAATATTAAATTCTTACAATGTGCCATTCTCAAAATTTAGCTTTAGAGGAATTAAAAGATAAATATAAAAGGCAAAATTTTAAAGTGTTTTATAACCTCACAGTAGGGAAGGATTTCTTATACAAAGAAATGTTAAGAATTAGGTTGATAATTAAATATAAGAAAAGTATTTTTTAAAATCTGTTCTTTAAAAAACACCATTAAGAAACTGAACAGACACGTTACAAACTGGTAGAAAATATTTACTATATATATATAAAACCAATGAAATCTTTTAATCAAGAATAGTTTTTTAAAAAAAGAATATAGATAAAAAAGAAAATAAACGTAGAATAGAAAAACAAGCAAGAGATATTAATATGCATTTAAAGAAGAAGAGGGACTTCCCTGGTGGCACAGTGGTTTAAGAATCTGCCTGCCAATTCAGGGGACACAGGTTTGAGCCCTGGTCCAGGAAGATCCCACATGCCACGGAGCAACTAAGCCTGTGCACCACAACTACTGAGCCTGTGCTCTAGAGCCCGCAAGCCACAACTACTGAGCCCACGTGCCACAACTACTGAAGCCTGCGTGCCTAGAACCCGAGCTCCACAACAAGAGAAGCCACTGCAATGAGAAGCCCGCGCACCGCAACAAAGAGTAGTCCCCGTTTGCCGTAACTAGAGAAAAGCCCACACGCAGCAACAAAGACCCAACACAGCCAAAAATAAATAAATAAATATTTTTTAAAATAAAGAAAGAAGAAGAAAAACAATTGATTAACAAATATCTGGAAAGATACTCAACCTCAAAATAATCCAATTTTGAATTTTTCTGATCATATAGTGCCAAAAATCAAGAAATATATTACCAGGTGTCAGTGAAAATGTGAAGCCACATAAACCTTTACAAATTACTAGTGGGTGTGTAACCCTTTGGAAAATAATTTGGTATTATATGTTAAAGTTTAATGTAATGTATGCTTTTTGACCCAGCAACCATCTTAATATCATCAAGGAAAAGCAAAAATATATATATACATTATGAAAAAGCTGACTCGGAAGACCTACAAGTTCAGCCTCTTCTGTAGGGAATTCTATTATTTGCAGCTAAAGGAGTTTCATTTCCCATTATAAATATATGTGTTGGCATCTGGTTTATAGGACAATCTTATGTGCTTGGTTAGTGTGAGTACCCTCAAGCAATTGATCAGGTTTAGGGGCCCAACAAAATTAAATTTCCAGATAGAGAACTAGACCTTAAGCCTGTATTGTGAATGACCAGCTTGGCTTATTCAGGTGATTCCTCACTTTGCTGTATACTTCTTTCAAACTTCAATAGCTAGTAGGTACTCCACCTGCATTACTTCCCTTTCCCCTTCTCGCTTAGTCTTGGTAACAAAGTCCATTAATCACTTTCTCTCATTATCTACTTTAGTTTAAATTTAATGGTGTATTTTTCCCCCATCAGCTGTTTCTTTTCACCTATAAATAACTAGTTTTGGAGAAAGCAATAAACCACCTTTCATTTCCACTCTACTCTTTGAACTTTCCTCTTCCAGATTAGAATTTGTAAAGATTGAGAAAGAATTACATCATTCTTTTTACTGATCTACTTACCAAAATCCCGTGACTCTCATCTTGCAAAAAATGACATGATTACATGAATGAAATAGTATAACTCTTACTCAATAGCATTTATGCTAACTCATTCGGAGTCTCCTTCTTTCCAAATGAAAATTTATTTCACAATATTTATAATCGGATTTTGACCCTTTAATTGATCATGAGACTAATTTACTGAATCTTGACCAATATATTTTTCAAATGAAATAAAATAGATTATGATAGAAAATATATCACACTTCAAATAACGAGGGTACATTTTTGTTTCAATTATATATGTATGAATGTATACGAGGTAGGGATAGGAAATGTATTTCTTATTTTGAGTCGTTAGAAAATGCATGAAAACTTCTTTTTTTTTTTTTGACCTAAACCTCATAATTTATTAAGAGCTTCCCATTTTTAAAAGTACATGATAATGATAATTATACAGAATGCTACACATTAAGTTACTGTTGGTTTACACAGTAATTGTATAGTGAATAAGTTGGCATTAATGGGTTATAAATAAGGAAGGGCAGGGGAAAGTTTGTTCATACACATTTGTGAACATAAAAGAAACAAGGCACTTAATGGCAACAGAGCTGCCCCAGAATGCCGGTTTTTCTTTTTTTTTTAACATCTTTATTGGAGTATAATTGCTCTACAATGTTGTGTTAGTTTCCGTTACATAACGAAGTGAATAAGCTATATGTATACATATATCCCCATATCCCCTCCCTCTTCCGTCTCCCTCCCAACCTCCCTATCCCACCCCTGTAGGTGCCCACAAAACACTGAGCTGATCTCCCTGTGCAATGCAGCTGCTTCCCACTAGCTATCTATTTTCCATTTGGTAGGGTATGTATGTCAATGCTACTCTCTCACTTTGTCCCAGTTTACCCTCCCCCCTCCGCATGTCCTCAGGTCCATTCTCTACCTCTGCGTCTTTATTCCTGTCCTGTGCCTAGGTTCATCAGAAACTTTTTTTCTTTTTAGATTCCATATATATGTGTTAGCATACGGTATTTGTTTTTCCCTTTCTGATTTACTTCACTCTGTATGACAGACTCCAGGTCCATCTACCTCATTACAAATAACTCAATTTCGTTTTGTTTTATGGATGAGTAATATTCCATTGTATATATGTGCCACATCTTCTTTATCCATTCATCTGTCAATGGACACTTAGGTTGCTTCCATGTCCGGGCTATTGTAAATAGTGCTGCAATGAACATTTCGGTACATGACTCTTTTTGAATTATGGTTTTCTCAGGATATATGTCCAGTATTGGGATTGCTGCTTTATATGGTAGTTCTATTTTTAGTTTTTTAAGGAACCTCCAACTGTTCTCCATAGTAGCTGTAACAATTTACATTCCCACCAACAGTGTAAGAGGGTTCCATTTTCTCCACACCCTCTCCAGCATTTACTGTTTGTAGATTTTTTGATGATGGCCATTCAGACCAGTGTGAGGTGATACATCATTGTAGTTTTTTTTTTTTTTGCATTTTCTTTCTTTTTTTTTTTATACAGCAGGTTCTTATTGGTCATCCATTTTATACACGTCAGTGTATACATGTCAATTCAAATCTCCCAATTCATCACACCACCACCCCCACCCCCTGCCACTCTCCCCCCTTGGTGTCCATATGTTTGTTCTCTACATCTGTGTCTCTATTTCTGCCCTGCAAACCGGTTCATCTGTACCATTCTTCTAGGTGCCACATATATGCGTTAATATGTGATATTTGTTTTTCTCTTTCTGACTTACTTCACTCTGTATGACAGTCTCTAGATTCATCCACGTCTCAAAAAAATGACCCAATTTCGTTCCTTTTTATGGCTGAGTAATATTCCATTGTATATATGTAGCACACCTTCTTTATCCATTCTTCTGTCGATGGGCATTTAGGTTGCTTCCATGACCTGGCTATTGTAAATAGTGCTGCAATGAACATTGGGGTGCATGTGTCTTTTTGAAATATGGCTTTCTCTGGATATATGCCCAGTAGTGGGATTGCTGGTTCATATGGTAATTCTATTTTTAGTTTTTTAAGGAACCTCCATACTGTTCTCCATAGTGACTGTATCAATTTACATTCCCACCAACAGTGCAAGAAGGTTCCCTTTTCTCCACACCCTCTCCAGCCTTTGTTGTTTGTAGAAATTCTGATGATGCCCATTCTAACTGGTGTGGGTGGATACCTCGTTGTAGTTTTGATTTGCATTTCTCTAATAATTAGTGATGTTGAGCAGCTTTTCATGTGCTTCTTGGCCATCTGTATGTCTTCTTTGGAGAAATATCTATTTAGGTATTCTGCCCATTTTTGGATTGGGTTGTTTGTTTTTTTAAGATTGAGCTGCATGAGCTGTCTATATATTTTGGGGATTAATCCTTTGTCTGTTGATTCGTTTGCAAATATTTTTTCCCATTCTGAGGGTTCTCTTTTCATCTTGTTTGTAGTTTCCTTTGCTTTGCAAAAGCTTTTAAGTTTCATTAGGTCCCGTTTGTTTATTTTTGTTTTTATTTCTATTACTCTAGGAGGTGGATCAAATAATATCTTGCTGTGATTTATGTCAAAGAGTGTTCTTCCTATGCTTTCCTCTAGGAGTTTTATAGTGTCTGATCTTACATTTAGGTCTCTAATCCAGTTTCAGTTTATTTTTGTGTATGGTGTTAGGGAGTGTTCTAATCTCATTCTTTTACATGTAGCTGTCCAGTTTTCCCAGCACCACTTATTGAAGAGACTGTCTTTTCTCCATTATATATCCTTGCCTCCTTTGTCATAGATTAGTTGACCATAGGGGTGTGGGTTTATCTCTGGGCTTTCTATCCTTTTCCATTGATCTATATTTCTGTTTTTGTGCCAGTCATATTTTCTTGATTATTGTAGCTTTGTAGTATAGTCTGAAGTCAGGGAGTCTGATTCCTCCAGCTCCGTTTTTTTCTCTCAAGACTGCTTTGACTATTCGGGGTCTTTTGTATCTCCATACAAATTTTAAGATTTTTTTGTTCTAGTTCTGTAAAAAATGCCATTGGTAGTTTGATAGGGATTGCATTGAATCTGTAGATTGCTTTGGGTCATAGAGTCATTTTCACAATGGTGATTCTTCCAATCCAAAAACATGGTATATCTCTCCATCTGATGGTATCATCTTTAATGTCTTTCAACAGTATCTTATAGTTTCCTGCCTACAGCTCTTTTTGTCTCCCTTGGTAGGTTTATTCCTAGGTATTTTATTCTTTTTGTTGCAGTGGTAAATGGGAGTGTTTCCTTAATTTCTCTTTCAGATTTTTCATCATCAGTGTATAGGAATGCAAGAGATTTCTGTGCATTAATTTAGTATCCTGCAACTTTACCAAATTCATTGATTAGCTCTAGTAGTTTTCTGGTGGCATCTTTAGGATTCTCTATGTATAGTATCATGTCATCTGCAAACAGTGACAGTTTTACTTCTTCTTTTCCAATTTGTATTCCTTTTATTTCTTTTTCTTCTCTGATTGCTGTGGCTAGGACTTCCAAAACTATGTTGAATAATAGTGGTTGGAGTGGATATCGTTGTCTCGTTCCTGATCTTAGAGGAAATGCTTTCAGTTTTTCACCATTGAGAATGATGTTTGCTGTGGGTTTGTCATATATGGCCTTTATTATGTTGAGGTAGTTTGCCTCTATGCCCACTTTCTGGAGAGTTTTTATCATAAATGGGTGTTGAATTTTATCAAAAGCTTTTTCTGCATCTATTGAGATGATCTATGCTTTTTATTCTTCACTTTGTTAATATGGTGTATCACATTGATTGATTTGTGTATATTGAAGAATCCTTGCATCCCTGGGATAAATCTCACTTGATCATGGTGTATGATCATTTTAATGTGTTGTTGGATTCTGTTTACTAGTATTCTGTTGAGGATTTTTGCATCTATATTCATCAGTGATATTGGTCTGTAATTTTCTTTTTTTGTAGTTTCTTTGCCTGGTTTTGGTATCAGGGTAATGGTGGCCTCATAGGATGAGTTTCAGAGTGTTTCTTCCTCTGCAAATTTTTGGAAGAGTTTGAGAAGAATGGGTGTTAGCTCTTCTCTAAATGTTTGATAGAATTCACCTGTGAAGCCATCTGGTCGTGGATTTTGTTTGTTGGAAGATTTTAATCACAGTTTCAATTTCATTACTTGTGATTGGTCTGTTCATGTTTTCTATTTCTTCCTGGTTCAGTCTTGGAAGGTTATACCTTTCTAAGAATTTGTCCATTTCTTCCAGGTTGTCCATTTTGTTGGCATAGAGTTGCTTGCAGTAGTCTCTTAGGATGCTTTGTATTTCTGCAGTGTCTGTTGTTACTTCTGCTTTTTTATTTCTAATTTTATTGATTTGAGTCCTCTCCCTCTTTTTCTTGATGAGTCTGGCTAATGGTTTATCAGTTTTGTTTATCTTCTCAAAGAACCAGCTTTTAGTTTTATTCTTCTTTGCTATTGTTTTCTTTGTTTCAATTTCATTTATTTCTGCTCTGATCTTTATGATTTCTTTCCTTCTGCTAACTTTGGGTTTTGTTTTTTCTTCTTTGTCTAGTTCCTTTAGGTGTAAGGTTAGAGTGTTTATTTGAGATTTTTTTTGTTTCTTGAGGTAGGCTTGTATACCTATAAACTTCCCTCTTAGAACTGCTTTTGCTGCATCCCATAGGTTTTGGATCATCGTGTTTTGATTGTCATTTGTCTCTAGGTACTTTTTGATTTCTTCTTTGATTTCTTCAGTGATCTCTTGGTTATTTAGTAAGGTATTGTTTAGCCTCCATGTGTTTGTATTTTTTTACGGTTTTTTCCCTGTAATTGATTTCTAATCTCATAGCATTGTGGTCAGAAAAGATGCTTGATATGATTTCAATTTTCTTAAATTTACTGAGGCTTCATTTGTGACCCAAGATATGATCTATCCTGGAGAATGTTCCATGAGCACTTGAGAAGAAAGTGTATTCTCTTGTTTTTGATGGAATGGCCTATAAATATCAATTAAGTCCATCTTGTTTAATGTGTCATTTAAAGCTTGTGTTTCCTTATTTATTTTCATTTTGGATGATCTGTCCATTGGTGAAAGTGGGGTGTTAAAGTGCCCTACTATGATTGTGTTACTGTCGATTTCCCCTTTTATGGCTGTTAGCATTTGCCTTATATATTGGGGTGTTCCTATGTTGGGTGCATAAATATTTACAATTGTTATATCTTCTTGGATTCATCCCTTGATCAATATGTAGTGTCTTTCCTTGTCTCTTGTAATAGTCTTTATTTTAAAGTCTATTTTGTCTGATATGAGAATGGCTACTCCAGCTTTCTTTTGATTTCCTTTTGCATGGAATACATTTTTCCATCCCCTCACTTTCAGTCTGTATGTGTCTCTAGGTCTGAAGTGGGTGTCTTGTAGACAGCATATATACGGATCTTGTTTTTGTGTCCATTCAGCCAGTCTATTTCTTTTGGTTGGAGCATTTACTCCATTTACATTTAAGGTAGTTATCAATATGTATGTTCCTATTACCATTTTCTTAATTGTTTTGGGTTTGTTATTATAGGTCTTTTCCTTTTCTTGTGTTTCCTGCCTAGAGGAGTTCCTTTAGCATTTGTTGTAAAGCTGGTTTGGTGGTGCTGAATTCTTTTAACTTTTGTTTGTCTGTAAGGTTTTTAATTTTTCTATTCAATCTGAATGAGATCCTTGCTCGGTAGAGTAATCTTGGTTGTAGGTTTTCCCCTTTCATCACTTTAAGTATGGTATGTCCTGCCACTCCCTTCTGGCTTTCAAAGTTTCTGCTGAAAGATCCATTGTTAACCCTACAGGGATCCTCTTGTATGTTATATGTTACTTTTCCCTTGCTGCTTTTAATATTTTATCTTTGTATTTAATTTTTGATAGTTTGATTATTATGTGTCTTGGCATGTTTCTCCTTGGATTTATCCTGTGTGGGACTCTCTGCACTTCCTGGACTTGATTAACTATTTCCTTTCCCATGTTAGAGAAGTTTTCAACTAAAATCTCTTCAAACATTTTCTCAGACCCTTTCTTTTTCTCTTCTTCTTCTGGGACCCCTATAATTCAAATGTTGGTGTGTTTCATGTTGTCCCAGAGGTCTCTGAGCCAGTCCTCAATTTTTTTCATTCTTTTTTCTTTATTCTGTTCTGTGGTAGTTATTTCCACTATTTTATCTTCCAGGTCACTTATCCGTTCTTCTGCCTCAGTTATTCTGCTAGTGATTCCTTCTAGAGAATTTTTAATTTCATTTCTTGTGTTGTTCATCATTGTTTGTTTGCTCTTTAGTTCTTCTAGGTTTTTAAAAAATGTTTCTTGTATTTTCTCCATTCTATTTCCAAGATTTTGGATCATATTTACTATCATTACTCTGAATCCTTTTTCAGTTAGACTGCCTATTTCCTCTTCATTTGTTTGGTCTGGTGGGTCTTTACTTTTCTCCTTCATCTGCTGCATATTTCTCTGTCTTCTCATTTTGTTTAAATTACTGTGTTTGGGGTCTCCTTTGCACACGTTGCACGTTCATAGTTCCCATTGTTTTTGGTGTCTGCCCCCAGTGGCTAAGGTTGCTTCTGTTGTTTGTGTAGGGTTCCTTGTGGAGGGGACTGGTGCCTGTGTTCTGGTGTGTGTGCCTGGATCTTGTCTTTCTGGTGGGCAGGGGCACATCAGGTGGTATGTATTGAGATGTCTGTGAACTTAGTATGATTTTAGGCAACCTCCCTGCTAATGGGTGGGGTTGTGTTCCTCTTTTGCTAGTTGTTTAGCATGGGGTGTCCAGCACCGCAGCTTGCTGGACGTTGGATGCAGCTGGGTCTTAGCATTGAGGTGGAGATCTCTGGGAGAGCTCTTGCCTCTTATAAGAGCCCTGGAGGTCTCTGGTGGTCCAATGTCCTGAATTTGGCTCTCCCACCTCAGAGGCTCAGGCCAGAGCACCAAGACCCTGTCAACCACACGGAATTATCAAGATAGTGGTCACTGGCAAGTGAAACCACAGAGAAGAGGCCCGTGCTATGCCTTGTCCTGACGAGCAATTTTCAGACTTCAACTCATTCTGGCAACAGGACGACTAGGTCGGCAATGCGAAGCAACACAGGGTCTGTGAGGCGGGCGGTGCTCAGCCGGAGCGTGGCCTGAGGGGCCCAGTTGAAGCCCTCAGGGAAGGCTGACAATGGCCAGAACTCCGGGCTCCTGTGGCCGTGGCCTCTTTGGGGTCTCCCTCCTAGCGTCAAGTTGCTCTCACTCCTGCTTTGGCGGGCGTGCCTTTACCCTGAGCTTCTTCACGAGGTGAGCGCTCCCTGAGGCGATGTGCCCAGGTAAACTTTTTTCTCAGATCTTCAGCAATAAGGACAAGAATGCCTTAGGAAGTGACAGAATAACTGCAGATGTATAGGCACCGAGAGTGAGATCACAAAACAAGTTTGTGCTGCTCCTGGTGGCACCTGATTCACAGGTGCTCAATAAATGGCCGTTACTTTCACTAGTCTGTAAATTCACTAGGGCTCCTTGGTTTCTTTCTTGGGTAGTCACAACAGAGGTCTGTCTGCATGCTCTGCAATCTTTGCACAACCAGGGAAGTGGGGTGGCCGCACCCCCATGTGCCACATCCACACGGCAAGCTACATCCTTTACACTACCCTAGCCTCCCCCACCCAGAGACTTTCCACATGGCTCTAAACCAGGCCTTAGTCAGGCCCTGAGAGATAAGGTTGTGAGGGTGTCCACCTGGAGCTAGTAGCTCAGATTGGGCACCACCTGTCCCAGAAGATCTTACAGACCAGCTCCAGCAGGTAACCTTTGGTACAGCTCCTTAACTTCTTCATGCTTTGCTTTTCCTTTATGCACACTTTGCTTACGCATCTCGGCCATTTCAATACACCACTCCTCAAATTTGGAATTATCCCCATCTACCAGCTCTTGAAGAAAGGCTGGTACCTGAATAGTTATGTTGGGTTTTTCTTGAGTTTGCAGTCTATAAACCAACATGTACGCATTTCGAGAGCAGTGAGTTCCTTTGCCACACTTGGGTATACACGTCTGGGATTTAGAAGGTTCTGCTAGATCTTCCTCAATCCCTAGTTGTAATTTCTTCCCCTCCATCTTTTCTATGTCTTCGTCGTTAAACTTATACCATTCACCAGACCGTGGATCTTTCACATGGGCAACGTAGTGACCAGGATAAGCGCTCACTTCTCTGTGTATGAGGACTGCACTGCGTTCATACACATAGGACCCACCTTTGTGTTCCACATAAGGATCCATATCCAAAATTTCTGAGAAGCCAGGGTAGGTATTCAGCTTTTTCTTATGTCCAGTTTGCCGGTCAAAGACAAAACGCATTAGCTGTAAGTTCAGAGTACAAGGAAGACTAAGGAGTCGGATCTTCCTTGTTGCATTCTGTTTGCTTTGACAGTTTTCACAAAAGTACCAGTTGTCTCCTAGTTTTTCTTCCTTCAAAAATTCTGAGATACAATCTGTTAACTGTTTGTGGCCTTGTATATTTAACTCCAGTTCATAAAACTTTGATAAAAGCTTAGATTCTCTGCAGCACTGATTGCAGACAGTTACATAAGCTTATTCCCCACAGAACTGCTGTTGGACAATGTCCCTCACATCGGGATTCTTTTGTTTAGACAAAGTATCTTCCAAAAGAGACATAAAGAGCTTTGAAAATTCTTGGGCATCCTGCTGCTGCCCTGTGTCCAAGCCCAAAGCTTTAACAAATCCTGATGGATCAATGTAACAACTATTACTGATTTGCAACAAGGCAAATAAGTACTGGAGATGCTCACAAATTTCTTGAAGCTCATCTTTCTCTTCTTGGATACCACCTCCCATCATGTATTCACTATAGGTGCTTGGACATAAGTAGAGCGCCTGCAGAAGCTCCAGGTTAAGAAACCACGCTTGAAAAAATGTGTTGACATACCAAGTAGCTCCCAGGTTAGTGAGGCCCGCAGATGAGTTCTTTTTTCTCCTCTCACAGTTGGGGTCGTCAGTGTTATGAAAACTATTTTCATCTGTTTCTCCTAACCAAATGTGCTCACCGATCCCAAGCAAGCAATTCGGATTTCCTTTGCAGTTTCGTCTGCACACGCCGCGGATGCAGGGCTCCAGCCAGATGTGCTCCTGCGACACTTCCTCGGGCGCCACCGTCTCCGCCCAGCGCCAGGCCGCCTTCTCCAGCTGCAACCGCGGGGCCATGGCCTTGGCCCGAGGAGCCCCTCCTGAGCCCGGCGCTGCTGCTGTCGCCGCCCAAATGGGCTCCGCCACCGGCGCTGCTGGGGAAGCGGCGTCTCAGCCCCGGTCCAGGATAGCGTCCTGCGCACCGCTAGTCTTCCAAGCGGGCCGAAAACTTCTGATTTGATAAAGTTAGATGAATTTTTTGAGCTGCAACAATATCTTTTTTATTTTCCTCTAACGGAATTCATGTTAGATTACATGGCCTATTTCTATTGCTGGCTGACAACTTTGTCTTGCCAACTCACCGTAACATGAGCATCTGCATTTAAAGCCCGTGTCTACTTTAAGTAGCTCCCAAGTCAAATTCTAGGACCTCTTACTCCCCTGAGGTTTCCCTCCTTTTTTTTCATTTCTAAGGTGATCTAAGCTTAAGGGGCCTTGGATATTTTCCTGGCATTCTGAGACGGACGCCTTGTCTGCCTGACTTTCTCCGTATTTGCTGATAACTTCTGGGTGTCTGTTGATCTTGACTAGTCCATGTTCTTGTAGGCTGACACCTTCTTTTGAAAGTTGTGATACCCACCACGACTGATTCTCATCCTCCGCACCCTCTGCGCTATTCAGTGGGACTCTAAGCTGACCGCTCACTCTTAGATACTTTAATACCCTGGGGGAGGGGGGAGGGGGAACGGGGGGGGGGGGGTGGAGAAGGGCACACTCTTTCTCTTTCAACAAAGCTTGTCTTTTGTAAACCAAAGGCTTTCAGATTCCTGCATTTGCTATTTGCTTACAAAATTTATTCAGAAATGTGTTCTAGGCCAGCACAGTCAGGTTTCTGTGACAATGGAAATGTGCTTTATATAACTGCACTGTCCCATACAGTAGCCACTGGTCACATGTGGCTGTTCAGCTCTTGAAATGTGGCTGGGGTGACCAAGCAACTAAATTGTAAATTTTACTTAATTTTAATTAATTGAAATTCAAATAGCCACATGTGTCTAGTGGCTCCTATATCAGACAGCACAGTTCTGGACTGTATCTGTGCCCTCCCTGATAGCAGCTTATAAAAAAACCTATTCCTGATGCCAAAATCCTAGGGTAAGTGTAGCGTACATAAGAATACGGGAAGGGAAGCCACTTTTTAATGTCTCTTCGTATAATCCTAGCACATTAACTTAGAATTTTTTCATCAGTTTTATTGAGGCATAACTTGTGTATAATAAAAACGTACCCATTTTAAGTGTAGAGTTCAAAAAGTTTTGACAAATGTATCCTGTCATGTGACCACCACCACAATGAAGAAATAGAAGATTTCACTACCCCACAATTCTCCTCCCCCTACTCCCAGCCCCTGCCAATCATTGATCTGCTTTCTGTCACTCTTGTTTTGCCTCTTCCAGAATCTCCTATACCCACAGTCAGACATATGCAGTCTTCTATGCCTGGTTTCTTTCAAACAGTATAATGATTTGAGATTTGTTCATGTCGTTGCTTGTGTAGGAGTCTGTTTCTTTCTTTTTTTTTCTTTTTCTTTTTTTTTCTTTTTGCTAAGTTATATTCCATCGTACAGATATAATAATACGATACAATTTGTTTATCCATTCACAAGTTGATTTGGGATTTTTTTGGTTTGGGATAATATTTAAAAGCTAATTTATGAATAAAATACACATCTTTTGTGGACATATGTTTTCATTGTCACCTGGAAAATTTCTAAGATTGGGAATGCTGTGTCATATGGTAAGTGTATATCTATATAAGAAATTGCCAAACTGTTTTCTAAAATGGTTGTATTATGCATTCCCACACCAATATATGAGAGTTATAATTGCTCCACAACCTTACCATCAGTTGGCATTGTCACTGTTTTGGATTTTAGCCATCCTTGTGGGTGTGCAGTGGTATTCTGTCACAGTTTTCATTTGCATTTCCTTGATGACTAATGACATTGAACATCTTTTTATGCATTTTTGTGCCATTCATATATCTTTTTTAGCAAAGTGTCTGTTCAAATGATTTTAAAATCAGGTTATCCTTTTCTTACTTAGTTGTAAGAATTATTTATTGATATAACTTTGCAAATATTTTCCCCCAATCTGTGGTTTGCCTTTTTAGTTTCTTAACAGCATCTTCCAAAAACATGATTTTTTTTTGGTCTATCTAAGAAATATTTGCCTACTCAAGTTTATGAAGATTTTCTAGTATGATTTCTTCTAGGTTCATAGTTTTAGTTCTTAGCTTAATGTTCAAATTTGAGTTAATGAAGATTTTTTTTAAAAGTAAATCAAGACTCTAAGTTACTTTAATATTTATTCCAAATCTCAGGTTAATATAGAACCTGCCTCATGGAGTTGTTGTAAGCCTGACACATAATAACAATTGGGTAATTATTAGCCATGGACATTTATGTTTATTCTTCCAACAAATCCCCTCACAGCACCAAAGGAAATACTGAATATTATCAACTAAAGTAAGGAGCTGAGAGTTCGGAGGATATAAGCAAGGGATTTTTAAAGACTACAAAGAAAACCTAAATAAAAAGTAAAACCAAAGCTCATTCAATAGGAGAGGATAATTTAAAAATTTGAATGAACTTTTTTGAGTGAAAAAAAATTGAATGATTTCTTCTCTTTTGTGACACTGACTTGTCTATTCTTAGGACTGAATGTTCATGGGAGACTAAAGGTGCTCTGTTGCCTGTTGGGTTGTTGGGATCATATTCTGTATATACATCTAGAAATTGGCACAAAACAATGTGAGGAGGGTCATGGATGAAGATAAGAATACTTTTTCTATTGCCTTTCCTTACAGATGAATCTACATAATCTCTTACATCTTTAAAAGTTATTAGATTTCAGGTATGAAGTTTAGCTTTTTAATAACTCAGTGGGAAAGTAGAGCATCAGGTTCAGCCAAGTGTGCAGAAAGATGGTTGTAGTGCTTTTTCTAGGATCACCTGTTGACTTAGTTCATAGTTGTGCAAAAACATGTGGAAGAGGAACTAATTCCCACTGGAAATTAATGTTAACTATTTATATGAATTTTTTTTTCCCCCCCTTCGGCCCTCTTCAGGTGACAGTGTGGTTTTCCAGAGTCAAGTCAAAGGTGATTTGACCCATGGATCCTCTGACAGGAACACAACGGAATGCTGCACAGGGTAGGTGGGGTAGAATTGACCCCAGCTTACTCTGACTGACTTGTGATTGCCCTGTGATACTTGAAATGCAGGAAAAATCCTGGAGTATGTCCCTTGTTCTCTGCACTCACCTACCCATTGCGTGCAAGAGAAAACTAGACTCCTCTCTCTGGTAAATGATTTTCTTGCGTGTTGCAACCATAGAAGGCTTATCTAGTAGGTTATCTGTTCACCTGGTCTAGTGCACCTGTTGGCCAGCTGACAAGTATTTGTGGGTATACAGGGTCACACTTTCTGTTTCTCAAATTGCTACGCATTTGTAAATGAAAATGATGAGTGTCACATGGATCTGAGCTCATTAGAATGGGTTTTTCTCTTTTAATCTGCCCTGAGACCTGATGCAGGGGAGTTTCTTTATCAGAGCCAAATGAACTCTGACAAGCATGACAGAATGTAAGGTCTTCATCAATGCATTGATTCAACTTTTCAATAAACATTCATTGCTTTTTTTTTTTTTTTTTTACTATTTTTATTTATTTATTTATTTTTGGCTGTGTTGGGTCTCCGTTTCTGTGCAAAGGCTTTCTCTAGTTGTGGCAAGCGGGGGCCACTCTTCATCACGGTGCGTGGGCCTCTCACTATCGCAGCCTCTCCTGTTGCGGAGCACAGGCTCCAGACGCGCAGGCTCAGTAGTTGTGGCTCATGGGCCTAGTTGCTCTGTGGCATGTGGGATCTTCCCAGACCAGGGCTCGAACCCGTATCCCCTGCATTGGCAGGCAGATTCTCAACCACTGTGCCACCAGGGAAGCCCTCATTGCTCTTTTAACCAGGTACTTTTCTAGACAACAGTGAAGAAGCTAAAGTCCCTGTCCTAACTGAGTGGGCTTCTGACTGCTCATATATACCAATGATGATAATGAAACTTTTGTGCCTTTCTTCATGCTATGAGACATAACACAGAGGTCAATAACTTTATCTTAATTCCTTCCCACAAACTCTACTTCTCTTACCCTCTAATCCTTGGCAGAGGGGGTAGAATTTTAAACTGAGGCAGATTTATACAATGTGGCTCCTCAGGCCACAAGTTCTCTCTGGGCAGGGGAATTTAGGAAGGGACTGACCCTGAGATGAGTAAAGAGAACAGGTCCTAAGACAGGCTTTTCTCTAAAGGAGATTGAACTTACTAGATCATGCTTGCTGCCTTTGTCACAAGGGGAGGCACTATTCAGTTACCTCTTTTGAATAGTCCTCTGAGTTTAAAGTTGAATTTAGCTTACCCCTTTTGACTCAGACATATCAATTTTGCATCATTATTTCCATTCTGGCACCCACAACTGGAGATATTTGGGCAGGGGCTAAAATGGACCTTGGGCATACTTCACATTTGACATTCTTTTGTCCATACCTGAACCATTCCATATCAACATGAGGCAGCTGGACCCTTGAGCTAAGTCCTGGAATCCAGTACAGACCTCAGAGATCCTGAGGCACAGACTACATTAATCTGTGTTCCTGAAATGCGATTGCAGGAAATAGAGCATAAGAGACTGGGATTTTAACAAGAGTTAGCCATGAAAACACAATTTATGCTGGAAGAGTGAAGATGTACAAGTGAGTTAAAGATATGTAGACAAATATATGTATAATATAATTTAATAATCATAGAATGTAAATTTATGTATATAAACTATATATACAAATATGTCAATATAATATATAGATTATATATAAATGTATAAATGTAATTATATATATATAAATATAATCATATATATATATATATATATATATATATATATATATATATATATATATATATATGAGATCTAGAAGAAGAAAATATTTAACTACTTCCTTCCAGGCTTCATGCCCTAAACCTGAACCTGCTATAAACCTACCCATGGGCTGCCCCAACTCTTGGATGAGGCCCAACTTCTAGGCTTCCTTTTCACATTGTCAAGTATTAAACAAATTCTTTTGTATGTAGAAGAGAAAGAGGAGTATCACCACTGCTACGTATTGGTCCATTTTGTCTAGAACATCAGGTTTCCTCGGAGGGGAGATGGTGAAAGTGAAATGCCCAAATGTACTTCTGTCACAATGATGCAGACTCTGCATGCCTCCGTTCAAGACACTGAGATGGACAACAAGGAAACCTAAAACTGAAATCCAGTTTCAAATAACATTTAACCCTTTTATCAGAGTTACCTTTGAAATATTCAACCTTTCCAACCTTTTTTTATTAGGTTAAATTAGGGAGTGAAAAGTCAAGTCACAGTCCCAAAGATACTATGTCATTTCCCAGTCATAAGAAGTAGTCCAAATATAAGATCTGAGAATTGATCATCTATTCTGGTTTGTTAGTCCCAAACGAGAGCACACCTGGTCTTTGAGATCTGCACAATACCTTTGTTTTTAAGATGTTTGAGATCCAGACTAAAGGCTGTAGGTCTGTTTCCATGTCAGTCTTTTTTTAATTTATTGAGGTATAGTTGATTTACAATATTACATAAGTTTCAGGTGTACAACATAGTGACTCACAATTTGATAAACAGGAGATGTGGAATGGGAATTGCTTTTGAACCATGGAAACTCTTTGCAGCCACTGAAATCTATTAACCAGTGAAATCTCATGAATTTTCTGGACTACCGTGATCGTTCTCAACTTTGTCAAGGTGTGTTGTTAACATGCTCTATTCCTTTTTGTTAGCTGACAACAGGCTGTTAGGAAATGCATCCTCACTTTCATCTATGTCCAAAACTGACATTATACTTTGGTGTGGCCTCTGAAATAACTGCTGTATACACAAGGTGGTGTTTTTGTTCAGCAGTAGTATGATGAGGGGAACAAGTCACTCATTCACCAAATACTTGATGAGCTCCTACCAAGGGGATGACTGGGACCTACAGTAGCAAACTGAAGGACAGGCCCACTGGTTTAATAGAACTTTCATGGGAGAAACAAAATAAAGGATAAACAACAAACAAAACTGTCTGATTACATAAGAGCTATACAGAGAATAGAACAACCAAATGACTGAGTGACTGGGTGACTACTTTTGACTAGGTAATCAGGGAAGACCTTTCCAAGGAAATGACATTGGTGCAAATGCTTATATGACAAGAGGACTCAAATATGCAAAGATTCCAGGCAAAGGGAACAGCAAGTACACTTTAAATGGGAATCAACTTTGTGTAGCCAATTTTTAAAAAATGAATTAATAAAATTATAAGCAATCACAACCAAATATCACTATTCCTGGAGCAGAGTGATCAAGGGGATGTGAGAGGTAAGAGTAGGCAAGGGCAACATTGTGGAGGCTTTCTAGTCCTTGGGGCATCATAAAGAGTTTGGATTATGGTCTAAGTATAGTGGGAAGTCATCCGAGGAATTTAATCAGGGAGGCACATGATGGGGCTTACTATGTAACTACTTATGGAAAAAACCTATCATTTTCAAAGGGAAAGGAATAGCTTCCTGCTACAAAATCCCAACCCCCTAGATAACAAAACAAATAAACTAGCCTTTCTAGTTTATCATTTCCTTTAAAGCATCTCCAGCATAAAACATCCTCCAGCACACTTATATGCACAAACATAAACATATGATGTGCCCATGAATGGTCATTCATTACATTCATCAAGGACAAAAAGAAGTAGAGAACAGTTCTTTCCGAAGCCTAGTATTTCTTTCCTATGAAAGATATTTAAATTATAGAACTCTGAATCTCTCTTAACCCCTTTACTCATTCCATATTCAGGGTGGTGACTGACTTATCTGATTGGTAAATAGGATGAATAACTGGGTATTCTTGGCTCAGCTCCCATACATTCCTCATGGGAATGAATCTGTCCATAGACAGCAAAAATTCTGTCTGTGCCCCCATGGCAAAAGCATTACTAAGACAAGCCACATCCTGGTGGCCCACCTCTACCATCATTGTTGTGATTGGGTCAGTGAGTCTACCTAAATCTGAGTTCATTAGTGAGTCCACTTAGTTAGCAAACCTAAAGCCTAATTCTCCAATCTAGTCTCTATTAGAAATAAAAACGATATTTTGGCCTCCTATTATTGCTCAGCTTGTTTGAAAACAAGATGGAGGAAATGAGGTACCATTTTCAGGAGGGAAAGGTGCATAGAGACCCCAACTTCAGATACCTACTGAGAACATAGCACTGGCTTAGATTCTATTGAAGATATAAAGGAAAAAGTAAATATACCATCCGTACTGAGGAAATTTACAATCCTTTGTGTTAAAATATTTTCTTGCTGACAAGAAAAACAGCTTCTTAGACAGAATAGAAAACTTAAACTCCAGATTTAAAAAATAATAATCATCAGTTTGGAGTCCCCCAAGACTCTGCCACATGCTCTATTTACACAGACCTGGACAACCACACAGGCAGAGGGAAGGACTAACGGAAAGAATGCTCACCTTTTGCACTCAGCGCTCTCCTTGTCTGTTCATTGTCTTTCATTGTCTTCCAAGTATGGATCTGTAAGCTTTGCCTATGAACACTGCTTTCAACTCAGTTATATTAACTCTGTTCTCCACTCTCTCTCCCACACCAGACAGTGGAAGAGGGATGCTGTTCTTGGCTCCTTTTCTCCAATTTCTCCTATCATCCATTTGGACATAATACATTACAGAAGCTGTATTGATTAACATACAAAGGATGGTCATGTGGCATTTGGGGCCTGCTCCAAGTCTCAACCCAAAGAGCGGAAGCTGTTTGATGTAACTTCCTGTCTAACTCTCATGTAGAAAAGGTGAGAGGTAAGTAGGTGAATTTAAACTCAGGTCTGAGAAAAGCACCCTAGGCATAATGGAGACTAATGTGGTAGAGACAGACTCTTTTTTCATCCTTACAGTGAAACCAAATATAGATCTATTCATCTTCCCTAGAGGAAACAAAGCTCTGGATCACTTATTGGGTATGATGGCTGAATGAACCGAAGATCAGACTATGCTTGATTTGCCTCCATGTATTTTTTTTAATTAATTAATTAATTTATTTATGGCTGTGTTGGATCCTCGCTTCTTTGCGAGGGCTCTCTCCAGTTGTGGCAAGCGGGGGCCACTCTTCATCGCGGTGCGCGGGCCTCTCACTATCGCGGTCTCTCTTGTTGCGGAGCACAGGCTCCAGACGCGCAGGCTCAGCAATTGTGGCTCACGGGCCCATTTGCTCCGGGGCATGTGGGATCTTCCCAGACCAAGGCTTGAACCCGTGTCCCCTGCATTGGCAGGCAGACTCCCAACCACTGAGCCACCAGGGAAGCCCTGCCTCCATGTATTTTTAACATATTTTTTTACTTTTTTTCAAATGAAATAAAGAACCACCTTATCAAATTTTAGAATTAGAATGAAGCAAATGTGTGCATTAAAATATCATATAGGAGCTCTGTGTAACAGTTTTTCTATATTTTCTTGTTTGGTTTTTTATTTCATAGGTACTTCAAGCTTCATAGAAGGGATATTTCTCAGTCCAAATGTATGAGGCAATTACAATACTTATTAGTACACACCTGGGTGTACTTGATCCACATTTTTTGGGACTACGCTAGGACCCTTACCCAAGGAATTTGGTACCCTATTGGGCCTGTTCCATGAAAAATGAAATGGAAGTGATCCTAAGTGTTAAGTTGCTGACCATTTTTTTCTGTTATAAAACTTGTTCAAATAGACTTAGAAAGGATGGTCATAGACTTTTTACCTAGTATGTACCCATACCAAACAGGTTAAGACAAGAGTAGCGTAGGTGTATGAATAAAAAATTAAGGTGAATTTCCTGTGGTGTCACAGGTAGTAAGTGAACTTGCATAAGCCACGGTATAAGCCATTAACCCCACAACTGAATTTACAACCTTTAATTGTCCTCCTCTAAGTTCTGGGGACTGAATCAGCCATTTGGCAACCTGCCTCACTTCTGACTGACTCAGAAGTATTTCCATAGCAGCTACCACACTTTTTTTTTTTTTTTTGGAAAAGAATGGGTGGAGTTGCTGCTATGAGTCATGAAATAATGAGAAATTCAGAGGTAAGGTGAAAGGTGAGGTGGATATCCCAATGCATTTCACAAGGAAGTGTCATGGGATAAAAAAGACCAAGAGTCAAATTTCCTCTAGAAACTTTTGAAGGAATTATTAATTAAACAAAATTTTAATGACTACTATTTACTTCTGAGAGTCATCCTTTCTTAGCCGTCCCAGAAGTAGGCATCCACAAACACTCACACACAGTTGAGAGAGAGAGAGAGAGAGAAAACTTTGCTCTCATTTAAATTCTCCCCTGTTGTAAATACACTTTTCCCATGATTTTCTCCATGATTATTCTATCATACAGCTAAACATAGCATTCTGAATCATTGATTAAAAATTAATTGAATGAAATCAAGCTTTTCAACTTTATCCTTGGTCATCAAACAATGCATGGTCTTAGAAGAATTCATCTAAACATCAAGAATACAGATAAGAAAAAGTACGTATTTGTTAAGTTCAACCAGAATCCCATTCTAAGCAGAGTGTGTACAAATTGATTCTTTTAAATTAGTTTACAGTTGGTAATTTAAGATTCCTAAAATAATGTGACAATATATGGGTCCAAGGGTTTAACCCAGCAGATCCAATGAGAGTACAGAAATCACTGATTGTGGGCATCAAGGCTCTGAGAACACTAGCTTAGCACTAACCAGAGCAACAGACTTGGAATTTAGCCAGTAAGTCTCCTCGATCTTTTGGAAGAGCCTGTTGAGGCCCACGTCAAATTAAAACTTTGTTTATAAATTAGTAATCTTGTTAAAATTTTTAGCTCCCAAGTAAAAGCTTTAGAAAGAACTTTCTAACCCTTAGTTATTATTCAAGGCCTGACTGGACACTGAAAATAAGAGAAAAAAATAAATGGGCTCTTCCAAAGGGATTTCTTCCACTGTACTTATGGATAAGGTGGTGGTTGGCACGGCAGCATTGCCCAGTGGTCAGTAGCACCAGCTATCATGATAGCTTGGGTCAGAATCCTGGTTCTGCCCCCTTCTTGCTCCATCCCCTTAGGTAACTTTTGACCTCTCCATGCTTCTCTTCCCCTAACCTTATGAAGGTAGAGACATTACTTACCTGATAGCATTGTAGACATTAAGTATAATGTGCTTAAAACAGTGCCAAGCACATAAAAATCTCTTCAAAAATGTACAGTACAGAAAACACAGAGGTCTAGGTAGGTTAGTGACCTTTTCCAGGTTACACAGCAGCAGAGCTGAGATTTGAACCCAGGCCTCTGAAACCCTCATCTACAGGCTCAGATTTGGTTTGCCCATTGCCATTTCTCCAGAATTGTGTGAATAATTGTCATGCTAAGTATTGGGTTGGCCAAAACGGTCGTTCGGGTTTTCCGTAAGATATGGAAAACCCGAACGACCGTTTTGGCCAACCGAATAACTGGTGAAAATTAATTTAGCACTTCTGCCAAATAGGAAAGTTTTACTTAAAACTTTAAATGAGCTTTTTTTTTTTTTTTAAATACAAGGGTTGATGGGGTAAGTGACCTTTCCTCAGATATTTTAATTCATTAACATAGGAAACACTGCACATGAGTTGAGGTCTGGAGTACGAACTTTAGTGTTGTGACTAATGGATTGTTCTTTCAGGGACCCATTTTACTGCCAGGCCTCTAAGCTTTGAAGGGCTGCTCTGAAGGCCATGGTACAATTTGTAACATAACCGTATTTTCTGTCTCAGCAAATTGACGGAGCCACAAGGCAACAGAACAATGTCATTATCTGTAGTTTAATGTTACAATCCTTTGGGTCTCAACAAAACATTTGCTGATGTGTGACTATTGAAGACCCCGTTTATCTTCTCACAGAGTCAACATAACTGTTGCAGGTTCCTACAGTCTTTTTCCTCAAAGGAATGCTTTTTTGACCCTAAAGGAAGAAGTTGACTGTGACACAAACTCCCAGACAAACAAGACTGCCTTTTCACTTGCTACAGGATAAGACAAGTAAGTAATAGATGTGATGAAACACAGGTCCCAGAAGCAATGGCACAATGGAAAATGTCGGTTACTGAAGATTCTTTTTTCACATGACTCACTCAGGTAAGATAAAGGCCATTAGTCTTCACATAGTGGCCGTCTGGAAGCACAACTCATCATAAAACCTTGCAGGAAATTCTCTGAACTGTTCTATAAATTATCTGCTGACCCTGGAGGATGCCCAGGAGGGTCATTTTGGGGGTCTAGTCTGAATGTGACTCATTCTCCCACATGTAAAGAGAATGCATTAATCTATAACAAACATGTTTAATTCCCACTCATCTCGCCCCATCCTAACTTCCCAGAAATTCCAGCCCAACCTTAAGTCTTGTGATGAATTGGCTCTCCAGTTGTGAAGACTGTTATGACAGAATCTGAGTAAGAGTTGGTACTACTGGCTCACTACCTCAAAGGGGAACTCCTTGACAAAGAAAACTTAAATAACTGATTACTCCATTTCTTCAAGGACACAACTTCCCTCTAGACAAATGATGACTTGACCTGGAAAGCACTTTAAAAAAAAAGTCTGCCCTTCAGTGAAGGTAACCCAATTTAACAGTAATTATTCTTATCAGAGACTCAATGACCAGATTCTACATATCTACCCTGACTCTCAAGTTATCTGTATAACTGTTTACTAAGGGTTCTGCCAAGAACAATCACGAGGGGTAAAGTTCATAATTTTTGCTACTTATAGTGTCCAAATAAAAAGAAACAAGCCCATCGCCTCGGAAATATGAGTACTGGAAAAAATACAGGTAGCCTTAAAAAAAAGTAAAGATTGAGAGCTTAAGTTATTTAAAAATGAATCAAAGATTTTTTTTAAGGGGCTTCCCTGGTGGCGCAGTGGTTGAGAATCTGACTGCCAATGCAGGGGACACGGGTTCGAGCCCTGGTCTGGGAAGATCCCACATGCCGCGGAGCAACTAGGCCCGTGAGCCACAACTACTGAGCTTGTGCGTCTGGAGCCTGTGCTCCGCAACAAGAGAGGCCGCGATAATGAGAGGCCCGCGCACCGCGATGAAGAGTCGCCCCCACTTACCGCAACTAGAGAAAGCCCTCGCACAGAAACAAAGACCCAACACAGCCAAAAATAAATAAATTAATTAATTAATTATTTTTAAAAAAGATTTTTTTAAATGAGACTGTGTTACTTTAAAGACATATGTAATAGAGTGCCCAGAAATAAAGCCATGCACCTACAGTCAATTAATCTATGACATAGGAGGCAAGAATATACAATGGAGAAAAGATGGTCTCTTCAACACATGGTGTTGGGAAAAGTGGGCAGCTACATGTAAATCAATGAAATTAGAACACTCCCTCACATCATATACAAAAATAAACTCCAAATGGTTTAAGGACAATATAAGACATGACACCATAAAACTCCTAGAAGAGAATATAAGCAAAACATTCTCTGACATAAATCATAGCAATATTTTCTTAGATCAGTCTCCCAAGGCAAGAGAAATAAAAGCAAAAATAAACAAATGGGACCTAATCAAACGTAAAAGCTTTTGCACAGGAAAAGAAACCATAAAAAAACAAAAAGACAACTTACAGAATGGGAGAAAATATTTGCAAATGATGCAACCAACAAGGGGTTAATATCCAAAATACGCAAACAGCTCATACAACTCAATATAAAAAAAAAAAAACCCAATAAAAAAATGGGCAAAAGACCTAAATAGACATTTTTCCAAAGAAGACATATAGAAGGCCAATAGGCACATGAAAAGATGTGCAACATCGCTAATTATTAGAGAAATGTGAATCAAAACCACAATGAGATATCACCTCATACTGGTCAGAATGGCTATCATCAAAAAGTCTACAAATAATAAATGCTGGAGAAGATGTGGAGAAAAGGGAGCCCTTATACACTGCTGATGGGAATGTAAACTGGTGCAGCCACTATGAAAAACAGTATGGAGATCCCTTTAAAAACTAAAAATAAAGCTACCATATGATCCAGCCAACCCACTCTTGGGTATATATGTGGAAAAAAATGAAAACTATAATTTAAAAAGATACATGCACCCCAATGTTCATATGTGCATAGCAGCATTATTTACAATAGCCAAGACATGAAAACAACCCAGATGCCCATCAACAGAAAACTGGTTTAAGAAGATGTGATATATATATATATATATATGTATACATATATGAAACTCAGCCATAAAAAAGAATGAAATATTTCCATTTACATAAACATGTACCTAGAGAATATTATACTTAGTGAAGTTAAGTCAGAGAAAGACAGATACTATATGATATCACCTATATGTGGAATTTTAAAATAATACAAATGAATCTATATACAAATCAGAAACAGAGTCACAGACATAGAAAACAAACTTATGGTTACCAAATGGGAAAGAGAAGGAGGGAGGGACAAATTGGGGGTATGAGATAGACAGATACAAAGTACTATACATAAAATAGGTAAGCAACAATGATCTTCTATATAGCTCAGGGAATTATATTCAATATCTTGTAATAGCCTATAATGGAATATAATCGGAACAAAAAATAACAATCACTTTGCTGTACACTTGAAACTAACACAATACTCTACATCAACTATACTTCAATTTAAAAAATATGTACAAAACATATGTAAGTAAATCAGTTAGATGAAATAAAACAACACAAAATAGTATTGCTATAATGGTATAGAATGCATGAATAATGACACGGGTTAGAAATGCATTGAGAGTTATAGGAAAACATATATTCCATATTTTATGGAATTTACCTTAACAGATATGATTGAAAAATAATATATATGATTGAATACATATCATTGAATATTTATTATTGAAAGAATCATATATAATTATAGGGAAATTCCTTAAAGCATGGAATTTAATTATGGAAGACGATTGATGTAAGAGACCATTTAACCAGTCAGTTCTCTTAAATTGCAAAGATTTATTGCTACATAATAGTTTATATTCATTTCATACACCAGGGGTGGAGATATAATGCTCAAAAAGATAGGCTTACTCCCTGCCTTCCTAGAGTTTACAGTCAAGTGGAGATTTAGTCAAGTTAACAGGCAATAATATTATTGCCCAGCAAGTGTTGTGATGTGGGGTGTACACAGAGACCTCAGGGAACATACAGGATGCATACCTTGTGGGTTTCAGGAGGTTCACTGGAAGGTGAGAAGAGAACTCTGATGATGGTGTAGAGGTAATCTGACAAAGAGACAGTAGTTAAGAAAAGGAAAGAAAATATTCCAGGCAGATGGAAAAGCAAATACCTAGAAGAAGAAACATGTAAGCTTTGGAGATGGCCAAGGATGTCTATAAAAAGAGTCTCAATTCAAGTTCCAGTGTGTTCTGACATGACCTAAAAGACCCCAGTCACAGGAGAAGCAGTTGGCAATTATCTTTATCTAAAAGTGCCATTCTTGACCCACAAGATCATCAGCAGACACACCGAGAGAGTACAATCTGAAGTATACTGATACCAGTGACTATAAAGATACAGAGTTAGAAGATAAACATTTCGTTTGAATACCATTAAAGATGACACAGAAAAACGGTTGACTCCAAGATTACCCCAGTGTGTTTAAATCTCTAGATCAGATGTCGTACAATGGAAATGACAAAGTTCTTTGGAAGGGTGTTAATGTATCTCCTCTGTTGAGTTAAATCTTCCCTCCTCCCCAATCACTTTAACAAAAGTATATTGAGCATATTTGCTAGATAACAGGAAATACAAAAGGATTATTAGATGGCATAGTTTTGGGCCACAGAAGGGATTACATTTTTCTTGGGAATAAAGGTAAATTGATATAAAAAAGGAGAAGAGAGTGACTAGTTAATATTTAGTGTAACTAATATTGTTAGAAACCACAGTATCTGCTGTATAGTCCATTGGTGTCTAATTTCTGGTGACTAAATTAGATATGTTTTCCTTGAAAAGGAAAATTTTATAGAATGGAAGGGATTTGGATTGGCGAGAGAAGGGAGGTAGGAACTGGAGAGAACATTCTAGACAAAGAAAACAGTCAGAGTGAAGCTTCAGAGACAGGCGTGGCCATGGTGTACACATGGCTCGGTGAGGCTGTCTAAAGCCAAGGAACCATTTGAGGAGTTAGAAATCAGTTGCTTCGAACTGGTAGGTTGGGATGAGATGGTGGAGTAATTTGAAAACCAGAAGTCACACAATTTGATACTTTAAGAAAAAAAGCATTGAGGAGTGTTGAACTGGAGAATGTAGAAGCAGTCTATACTAGTTCTTTTAGCAGTGCCACAAAAGCAAAATATAGAAGAAAAAATTCCACAGCCACTGGGGTCAACAGAGAAACACATATGGCTTGAGTGGTGAGATCATGGAAGTGAAATAAAAACCAGGACTCAATATCAAAGGCATTTCAAAGAAAAAAATTTTTTAAACTCATTTGAGACCACTCTCTGGATAAAGGAAAGAACATGAAAGGCGGGGATGAGTTGAAAATGACTAAGTAGCTATGAAAATAGTGACATCAATTGGTGGAAGTAGAAAGTAAAAATGGAGTCAGAGAAATGGTAAGTTTGGTTTTGTTGTCATTGAGCTTAATAATGGGGTATTCAGGTAGAAATATTTATTTAGATGGGTTTTTTTAAAAGCCTTTATAGTTCAAGTGAGAGGACAGGTTTGGAGTCATAGGAGATACTTTTACATAGGTTTTCTAACGAAAAGGGTAGAACAGTGATTGTTTCATTTACAGCAGAATTCTTACTTCAAACAAATCCTAAACCAAATGGCAAGCCTTTTCTGTCTTTACAAGCAAAAGAGAGAGGCACTTTGCAGGAGTGAAGTTCTGGAGCTTCTTTCTTCACCAAGTCCTTCACTCCATGGTATCCTAAGGGACTAGGAAATACACATAGGGGGACATTCATGGGAAGAAGTTGAACCAGCCCAGGGGAATTTCTTCACCAGAAGTAGCCACGGCTGGCAAGAATGGGAGCAAGGTGGGAACCACCCTGAGAGCCAAACCTGAGCTGAGTGGGCAGAGTAGACAGTCAGTTGTACAGGATCCAGTTGGGCTATCTTCAAATGAAGCTGGCAGTCAAGCAGCCCATGAACTGCCAGTCTGGGTCACGATGTGCAGGTAGGTGGGTCAAGTCACCTACTGTCAGACGAGGCAGTGGGTCAAACCAGGTGGGCCGTTCAGAAATCAGAAGCTCAACCTTGGCCAAAGGTCAGAGAGGCAGTGGAGAATCAAACCCAGGCTTAGCCAGCTGGGTACTGTTGGCATTGAGGATTAGTCTCCAGGTCACTAGAGCACATTTATTCATTCACACACAAAAAAATATGTGCACTAGGGCCCAGTTGCTGTGCTAGGCCCTGGAATACTATGAGGAGAAAAGAGAAGCTCCTTGTCTTCATGTACTATGTGCAAGAAAATTACCCAGATTCTAGAAAATTCTGCTCTCTAGTCCCTGCTACCTCAAAGATGCTGCCTGTGACCAGTGTCTACTCTACTTCACCCTGTGAATTTTACAGTTTAAAAGAGTACATTTTATGATATGTGAATTATATCTCAGTAAATCTTTAAAAAAATACAACCCTAGCCCTGCCTCTTTCTAGCCATGTGACTTGGGACAAGTTATTTCATCTCTGCGTGCTTCAGTTTCCTCATATGTAAAGTGGGGATAGTAATACTTACCTTACAGGCTGTTGTAAGAATTAAATAAATTAATACATGTAAAGGACTTGGAAGAGTTCCTGGCACATAGCAAATACTCGATACCTTTTGGCTTTATTAGCAATATTAGTAGGAGAAGGAAGAGGGCCTTTTAGTTAGTTGACAGCATACAGCAGACAAAATTATATTATTAACATTGCCCAAAAGAAACAAATCTTTGTCAGTATCACTGTAATGTAACATATTTTCTCAACTATTCCTCTACTGTCTGATCTTCAGGTTGTTTCAAGTAAGTGGCTAGGAAAACTTAACGTTTCTTCTCTTTGACCTCCAGGAACTCTTTATACACTGAGTATATATCTTGCTATTTCATAAAGTAGAATTTAAATAGGGAAATAAAAAACACGAGGCATAAAACCAAGTACAGAGCAGCTAGTTTTCATTCCTGAACCGTGAAGTTTTGAGGTGTTTAGGTAACTGCAAGTAACATTTTTCCTGTTAAAAATCGAGTTCCAGTTTCTACTTTTCTGTCACTGTTCTTGATTAGAAAGCTGTTCTGGAAATATTAGACAAAGCCTTGTTGGTAAGAAATGCTAACTGACAAGAAGTACATTTAAAATTGTATCTGATTTAATATTTTAATGAAATGAAAGCACTATATTTTTAATGTGATACCTCTTTCACTTTTACTCTTCTTTCAGAGGGCATTCTGCCTTCACCCTATGATGTCCTGGGCAAGATTCAAGAACTGCCGCCCTCAAAGCCATGCCCCCTTGACTCTGACCTCTCTCCCTTTTATTTTTATAGCTGTGTTCCCAGAGATTGTCGTGGAATGTGAGATGAATACCCTCACATTTAATCTCTCTTCAGATAAAGCTCATTGGGCCTGGCAGCTGTAGTTTTAAAGAGCTTGCATGTTTTAATGACTTTTATCACCGCAAAACCGGGATGTGTGAACAGCAAGCCCTCCTGATATAGCTGCACCCTTTTTGTTGAAACACTTCTTTTGTTTTATTAATAGAGGAATGTTTGTTTAACAAATCATGAACTTTTATGAATGATGATATATGGTTCAATATCATGTAACATTCCATGGACTTCTAAACGCAAAGCCATCTTCAAAGAAGCAGAGGTCTCCAGGTTTGTTTGGAAAGTGACATAATTAACTCAGCACAAGGCCACATTTAATAGGGGACAGGCTTTGGGAACAGGGTGTGTTTTTTCTAAATGGCAGTCCCTTTTATAAAAGCAAAAATACTTATCTTGTTGGAAATGAATTTCTGCTAATGGATATTTCACCAAAGTTGCTTTTTGGTTTTGTTTTGCTTAGTTTTGTTTGTTCGTTTCAACTTAGTCTGTCCTCATTGAGGATATAGGGTAGAAGTGGGGGGTGGATGATGAAAATGGGGGGAACACTGGATGGGGTACATTGTTTGGACAACAAAGGTAGGATTGTTAGAGCAGCTGTATAGACTAAATGAAAATTCAGTATACTCCTTTTTCACAGTTGTTGGAGAGGATGCTTGAACTAAATCTGTAATTACTTAGATGTCGATCATAGCCCTTGATCTGAAGGAATGGATATTATTCATTTTTAAAAAACAGCATGTAGAAACAAAGTCATACATTCATTTATTCATTTGACCTATATATTGTAGTAACTACTACAAACCCGGCACTGCACTACATAAGGAAAATTCAAAGATGATGGAGTCCAAGTTCCTGCTTTCATAGTATATTGAAATCTAGTGTTTTGGGTTTTTTTTTCATTTTTTGGCCACACAGCGCAGTATGTGGGATCTTAGTTCCCCCACCAGGGACCAAACCCGCGCCCCCTGCAGTAGAAGCACAGAGTCTTAACCACTGGGCCGCCAGGGAAGTCCCCAGATCTACTTTTATTCCCTTCCTCCTTCCCTCTCTCCCTTCCTACTTTCCTTCCTTCCCTTCCTCCCTTCACTTTCCATACTAAAAAGGCAGTTATTAGACAATGGACACAGGGGTCCAGGAGGATGGGGGATGAGAGTTCCATAAAACCTTAAACTCCCTGGACCTTAGTTTTCTTTATGGTGAAATGGAAGTAACAGTACATAACATGTAAGGGGCTGAGAAATAAACTAAATGTCTTCAAAGTGGCGCACACCAAGTAAGCACTCAATAAGTAGAGATTAAGAATGTTGTCTTTCATTAGACAGAAAAGGGGAGACGTGTTCTCCAGGCTGAGGTCCTTCGTAAAAGTTAGAGGTGTGGGATAGGGACGGTGGGAGGGAGACGCAAGAGGGAGGAGACATGGGGATATATGTGTATGTCTAGCTGATTCACTTTGTTATAAAGCAGAAACTAACACACCATTGTGAAGCAATTATACTCCAATAAAGATGTTGAAAAAAAAATTACCAAGACAGGAGATTTTGTTCAGAACCATTAATGCTTCATTATAATTCTTGATCAACAGGGAGATGGAACAAGCTAAAAGTGAGGAAGTAAGAGACTCTTACGGGCTTTGTTTTCCCTGCTGGGGAGCTTGGATGTGATCCTGCAGGAGAAGGGATTTAAGCAGCGAAGCAGTGTGACTGCATGTATTGGAGACAAATGAGATTGAAGCCAGGAGGATCAGTTAGGCATCTGTCAGAACAGTGAGAGCCAATGAGAGACTAAGTCATGACAGTACAGTAGGGATAGAGATTTGTGGATATTTCAGAGAAAAAGATAAATACGACTTGCACAAATACAGATGTTCAACAAATCTTCTCTCAAAAAAATGCATGGACCAACAATACAGCACTGAGTGTCAGAGTCCCCTCTGACCCTATGCCTCTCGCTTTTAGTGTCTCCTTATTCTCAGGAGGAGCTGAGAAATGTGATGGGTTATTAGTGTTTTGGTTGTTTCACTAGCTCAGTTGAGAAAAGATGCTTCCTGAGATTCCACTTTTATTACAAGCCTGTTATATAATGAATTCCCTATGTTTTCTATAGGAAAGTGTTCCAGCCTCTATTGAGCTCAGCCATCCTATAAGGTAGATGTTATTGGTGCCACTTCACAGATGAGGAGTCTGAGGATCAGAGAGGCTTGGTAACTTGGCCAAGGTCACACAGTATGTGACAGAACCTGAATTTAGAGTCAAATTTGTATGACCCCAATGTTGAAACTTTTCCATCATGAGATACCACTTGAGTATAGTCAAAGAAAGACTTTGGTTCTCAACACTGGCTCAAGATCAAAATCATTAGGGGATTTTTTTTTTTTTAATGCAGAGATGTCTAGATACCATCGTAGATGTACGAAATCAGAACTTCCTGGGGAAAAGTAGGGGTACCTATGCTTTTCTAGACACCCTGGAAAAATTCCAATGTATGAGTGGAGTTGAGAAGTTACTTCGTAGAGGTAAGAAAAAAACGTTCACCCACATTGGAAAGCTAAATGAAATGAAGGGATTTATATCCTTGTTTACTGGTTGGAAGGATTATGGATTATACTTCTGTGTAGGGCTCGTGTTCACCCTTACAAGCAGACCATACAATATCAGAAACAGTGAACAGGGTAGAAAGAATTAAGTCTCACATCTTCCCATCCCAGTTTGATTGATAAGTAAATGTGGTACACAGTACTCCAATAATTCTCAACTCAGACATGAATTGATAGATGGGACGGGAAGTCCACATTTCAAAGAGAAATACAAAAAAGAAATATATTCTTTCTTGGTCCCTTTCAGTAGATGCTACAATAAGCTAATCATAATTATTTCATTAATTTCCTCTATACCAAGAATCGAAACTAAAAGCTCTAAGTTCGGAGTCACAGTCTTTTCCTTCTCTCTACCCAGCTTCACATGGCCTATCTCCTGTGCAGCCTCTATGATTCAACTCAAAGGAAGCCTTACCTGACCTCCATGCTGACTTAGAAGCCTCTTTTCTATACTCTGTTCTCCCATAGTGTCCTGTGTCTACTGCTATCACAGCCTTAAACACACTGAAGTACAGTCATCGCTGGTATTCCCTGTCTCTGTCTAGACTGTAAGGTCCCTGAGGACAAAGGCTTCTTCTTATTCTAGTTTATAGCTTCAGACCCTAACACAGAATAAGTGCTCAGTAAAGATTTGTGGAATGAATGAATAAAAGAAGGGAAAGAGGGAGGAAAGGAGGGAGGGGAAAGGGAGGGAGAGAGGAAGGGAGGGAGGGAGGGGAGAAGTGAAGAAGGAAGATTAGGAAAGAAGGAAGGCAATTGGGATGGAAGGAAACTGGAAATTTCCTTTGGAGATTATTGTCAACACAACTACTCTCCAACCTCAAGTATGATGCAAAATGACTATTCTAATAATTAAAAATAAATAAGAAATGGGAAAATATATGACCTCAGATCCCTAAGAATGTAATAAAGTTGAAATTTCTTGCAAGGTTTCTTTTATTATTGCATATAAATTACCTTTAATTTCTGCTAAATGATTTACTTACAGACATCAATGGGTAAGAAAGGGCAACAATGCCCCCTAGAGGCCAAAGGCAGCAGCTTGGGAAGCAGCCAAGGTTTCCTTCCTGTGGGCACTGCTCAGGGAGGTCCCCTGGGGAACGACTAAGAGAAAGGGCAGGTACGTGCACAGAATGGAAATTTCAATGCTGAGTGCAGAGGATAGGCAATAAAGCAGCATAGGAGAGGCTCTTCTTTTTACATTACTTGTTCACGTCTAGGGTGCTAAAGGCAGTTTAGTAGCAGAAAATACAGTCTCCGTGATTGCAATTGAGCAGCTGCGCCAAAGATACTACAAAAACCTAAATAAAATAAAACAAAAATATTCCACATGTTCCATAATACAGCTGAAATATTTGATTTTAATATTAGAAATGCAGTAGATGCACTGGATACATCCCTGGGTCCACATTCACAGAAATATGAGGACTGAATTTTCTATTGCTGAATCCTCACTCACTGCTGGGTTACCTGGCATGGAGAAGTTGATAAACAAATGTTTACTGAACAAATGAATGAATGAATAAATACACATGCCTATCTGTTTCTTCCAGATGAAACTACAAAGTAGAGATGAGCACACCTGCTTGCCTGACAACTGACTAACGTGCATCTACATCTTCTCAGTTAGGAGACTTTGTGCTGAGCCTTCTGTCCTCAGCATCTTTGTTTATTATGTTTCTTATTAAGAGGTTAAACCAGCAAAATAGTATTAACAATAATTAGCCTTGGAAATAAGAGTAGGTCCAAGCACAATTTAGTACTTCCTAATAGCCCATGATGAAGATAGGAATCATTAAAAATAAGTAACCCATTAGGTTGAGAGTATAATTGTCAACAGAAACACAATCTCCTCATCTGCCAGGCATTAGTCAGGCAATGGGCTTCAGCTATACCCTTCATATATAAGGAATATAAGAATATATCCCAGTGCTTCACAGCCTCGAATCTCCTACCCAACCTCTGTCACTCCAGCTCAGCACATGACCTTAACATTTACTTCACTGAGGTGAGAATTTCCTCACCTCCTAACTGTGCTCTGTGAATGCCCCTGAGTGTGTTAGTCCTCTTTCCCTCTTCCCCTTTGTCCCAGAAGAAGATGAGCTCCCTCCTTCAGCTGAGCTGTGCTCTGAATCTCCTTCCCCTGGATCCCCTGGATCCCCTCCCTCCTTATGAAAAGTCAGAAGCTTTCACACAGCCTCCTGGTCATTGCCATCCCAGCTCTTTGAGCTCTACTGGCTCATTCCTCAACGATGCCTAGGCTTCTCTCATCCTTAAAGTCTCTCTTCGACCATTTCCCTGACCTACTTCTCTCCTCTCCTTCTCAAACTTTCCCAAAGAGAAGCTCGCACAACAGATCTCCTCTTCCAATCACTCCTCAATTCACAGCATCCTGGTTTCATACCCACCATCCACCAAAACTACAATGATAAGGATTGTCAAGGACTTCCTAACCAATAGGCCAGGGGACTCACTGCTCGGCGTTTATCTTCCTTGACCTCACGCTCCCCATAAACCACTGTTGCCTTCCCTCCAGCAGTGCAGCGTTCAAGATAAGGCACATCACATAATCTCCCTGTCTCATTCTACTCTGAGCTCCCAGATAGGGTGCACCCCCTTTTATCTTGAACAAATTTCTGCTTATGCACTTTCAAATTATACTCTAATTCATTTGTTTATATTTCAGCCTTCCTTTTCAGATTATGAGCTTCTTGCAAGCAGAGAAAATGTCTGATTTACCTTTGTCTTACAAGCGCCTGGCATAGTACATAGAAGGTGACCCACAAATCTTTAATAAAAAAAGAAAGCAGGAGGGAGAGGAATCTGACAGATATCTAAATATATGCAGAAGAAGCATGTGAATTAACTAATTTATAATGTCTGCATATTTAATGCAAAGAAATCGAAGTACGACCTATATCAGAGATGACTCTGTGTTTTACACATCATGGAATTTCAGGGCATTGGGTTTCCTCAAGATTATCTTTAAGTGAAGAGAGAGAAGGACCGGAAGTTAAAGTGATTTGTCAAAATCCACACAACTAATTAGTGGAGAAACTATATCAGGAATCCACAACTCCAACTCCAGTGCTCTTTTTGTTATACTGCATATTTACTTCCTTAAAATTAATTGATTAATGAACTAATCACTAAATAGTTTTTAAAATATTGGTTGAATGCTTACTAAGTGTCAGGATTGTTCCAGGTGCTGAAGGAATAAAACAGATAGTGTCCCTGTTCTCATGGGGTAGACAGACAATATACCAACACAAGTAATCAAATGTCACATAATAACTGTTAAGAAGAAAAATAAAGCAATATAAAGGATAACTAGTGACTACATTTTTTTAAGATGAGCTAGTAATAAAAAGCTTCTCTGAGGAGATGATATTTGAATGTAAAATTGAATTATGTTTTGAATGATTTAAGAAGCACACCATGTAAACATAGAGGGGAAAACACAAATAAAGGCCCTGAAATGTGAATGATCTTGGTGTGATTGCAAGAAAGTCATGAAAGATAGAAGTAAAACATAATGTCAAATGATTCTGGCAGTGGTCAGGTCGTGGAAGGTCTTGGAGACCACAATAAAGATTTAGATGTTACATTGATATTACAGGTTTGGGATTAGAAATTAATGCGATCTGATTTCTGTTTGAAGATCAGTCTAGCTGTGGGAGGAATAGATTGTAAGGGGACCAGAGAAGAAGAATACAGATCAGCTAGGAGGCTATTTCAAGAGTCCCTGAGAAAGACTGGGGAACGTCAGGATGCAGAGTGGGGCAGGCTGGAGAGCCATCAGATGTGGATGCATTTTGAAGGCAGAGATGACTGACTACTCTTAGATTGCTTGGCTGGAGGATGTGGGAAAAGGGGGAATCAAGAGGATTTCTAGGGATTTATTCAGAGAAACCAAATCAATGGTGGTGTTATTCTCTGAGATGAAGAAAATGGGGGAACAACAGGTGGGGTGGGCACGTAAGGAAATCAGGAGTTCTGTCTGGGACGTGTACAGGTTGACATGTTTTTTGGACATTTAATCAATAGGCCATCGTACTTCTCATATCTGTTGCTGCTCAGAGTGGTTTGGTTTTGTGGGTGTTTTGAAAATTTCACTCCATGTTATTGACCCAGTGACGGGTGGTCAGAAGATAAAATGCTAGATTTCCAGAAGCACTCTCTCAAACAGCCAGGAAAACAAGATGCGTTCAAAGGCAAGCGTCAGATCAACATTTATGAATTAGTTTATGTCTCACATTATGTAACTGTAACCCCACAGTACAGAACACATCTTCACTGTGGCCTCCGCTGTCCCTTAAACTGTATTCACAGGGTCATCTTCCTCTCACCCTGGATGGAGAAATGAGTGAATCCATGACTTTTCTTGTTACTCTTAGATAAGATTTCAGATCAGTTTTACTCAGAAAACAGTCTTAATTGAGAACATAAAATGCCTAAATCCATGCTACAGTCAAAATTCTGAACTTACTTGTATTTATTTATTTTTTTGAGAGTTATATTTTTTTTGGCAGAAATTTTTAGGACTTCAAGCTCGGGAGGCGGCATCTCAAGTAACCAAGGAGGCAAGGGGGGAGCCAGGATATATAGGAGTTTTCCAACGAAGGGCGGGCAGTCTGAACGTCAAAAATATTATTGTCAGTTAAAGAAAACCAGACACGTCAAGTTAAGGAATTTAGCGCTTTTCTATGTATGGGAAGAGGCGAGAGTCTGGGCTCACTGAAATCATTCCTTTGATATGCACCTCAGCTATCTAGGGCCAGTATCCTGCGTTTTCCTACCCTGAGTCTCCTCAGGGCTCGCCGTGGGGAGTGGCTGCTGTCTGATGGCTGCTAGATGGCAGGTATTCTTTTCCTTCCTGAATTAGCTCAGGGTTCACCAGTTTAATGTCCATGGTGGCTGCAATTGCTGATGACTGTGACATCCTTTGTTTACTGATATGGCAGGCAATATTCCATTTTTCAGTTCCTCCTCTTGGTCTGGAATTCGACCAGTATTTGGGAGACAGTCCATGATCAATTTTTGTCCCATGGTGCTGGGAGGATCGTCCCAGATTAAGCGAAAATTCTTGTTGCTATGCCACCCCAGGTGCTAATTTCTGAATTAGGTCCTGCTGATAATTAAACATTTTCTACTATGATCCAGGAGATATTTTCCCTTGTTGTTTCTCCCCATACCTAGAATCATACTATGACAGTTATTTTATGAGTCATAAATGTGATCTATTTCCTCAAGATGTTTAACCATCATCCATTTTGTTGGTGGCCTGGTTACACATTAGGTACTGTAAGATACAACAATCTTATAAAATAAATAGGATATAAGTAATGCAGCTAGTAACATTGACAAAAATCATACTGTAGTAGGGAGACACAAATCATAAACAATTTGGAAACAAAGAACCAATTAAAACAATGATTAGTATAACTAGTTGTAATCCATTTGTAATAAGCCATCAAGTCCACAGGAGAGCGAGCTGGAGAAGCCAAATTCTGGAAGGATCAGGTAGAGAGAAAAAGATAAATGTTTCATCTTTGTTTGCAAAGGTATACATGATCAACTCCTTTTAGGTCGTAGCATAGAGGAAAGGCTTTTCTGGAAGACAAAGATTAAAGCTAGTATATTTCCCCAAAATTCATAATGTTATAAATCATATTCATCAGTTCATTCGGTCCCATGTAATTAATTCCCATTGATCTGGATGAAGTCATGAGGTTTTTCAATCGAGTTTTGTCATTTGTTACCCACTGAACTTACTTTCAAATGCCCTCCCATTCCCCAGCTCAGCCCTGGTTCTGGGTACTCTTGCTCAGCAACAAGGACCGAGCAGGGGAAGGAGGGGAGATGTAAGTAGACGGAGAGGCTCTCACTTGGCTGAGAAACTTCACACTCTAAGAGGTAGGAAGCTAAGGCTGTCTTTCTCAGGAGGGCAGTCTTGGAAAACTTCCTACTCTTCCCTGGACCAAGGCAAATGCTTCTCTAGGGGGGCTGGTCCCTTGTCCCTCCTTCCTCAGCCCTTGGGCATCCAGTAACCCACCTCTTTCTCTCTTTGGATTTTCTGCTGGGAGGGAGTCAAGCTCTGTCCAGAGTCCCTTTCAGCTTTCCAGGCATAGGCTGGGTATCTGTGCTCTGTGGACCCATTTCCTAGTTTTCTGACTGGCACCCGGAAGTCCATTTCTAGACTAGGGTTTAGATGAAAGAAACCCCATTATCCTGCTACTAAAGAGAAAGAGGACGGAGACTCACAGCAGGGCCACACTTTCTAAAAAGAATTACCTTTACCAATCTCATAGCCACAATCCCTCGCCAACATCCGCTCTTGCCTCTGACCTCATTTTATAACCCTCATTTAACTTAAATGGCAGAGGTTTTGGATAATTTCTCTTTGAGATCCTTTTCTTTGTAAATATGCATATAAAGCATGGGAAGTTAGCCTCACACCCACTTGAATATCTGATACTTAGCTGTACCGATGCTTTCAAGTACCTGTGTATGTGTGAGCTGCTGTAGGAGGGACATCTCCACAGGAAGTAATGGAGTGGGTTTCTGTCTGATCCTTCAGAGACTGCCTCCTAATCAGAACTATCTTCTCTCGTACCTCTTTTATGATCTGCTTCCCTTTCCCTGTTTTGCCCAGTAATTACCAATTTTCAGCAAGTGATTTACAGTAGTTAAAAAAATTAGTCACAAATATATCCCTCAGTGTAAGCATTTGGTTAGAAAGGTGGTTTATAAAATAGCATCATTTCCATTTACCTCTATTGTTTTGTTTCAAGGTTCTCTCTCTGTTCCCTTTCGCTCGTGTAATAGCTTGAATAATTGCGCCCTCTACTGGTGATGTCCAAGTCCTGCAGAGCAGGAGATAGCTCTCCCACTTTTGAACCGTTTCCCATCTGTATTTTACTCCTAGAGGGTGTCTGTGTCTACCTTCTTCATGGTGAGTCTAAACTTGAGTGATATGAATGTTATCAATGACTTTTAAATCTCTATGCTTCAGGTAGTTTTTATCACATGAAACATTTTGTTTGAAATTAATGTTAAGATCCCATTTCAATTCCAAAGCCCTAGACACATGTGCAGTTTCTCTCTTGTTGCTGGCACCTAAGACATTAAAAGTAAGCCATCTCCATTTTCACTAACTGCTTTACCTTTTTTAATTAAATTTTTTATTTTAGATCATTATAAATTAACATGCAGTTGTAAGAAATAATACAGAGAGATCCTGTGTACGCTTTACTTAGTTTCTGCCAATGGTAACATCTTACAAAACTATAGGATAATGTCACAACCAGATTATTGAGATTGCTGCAGTAAAGATACAGAAAATTCTCATCACCACGAGGACCCCTCATTTTGCCCTTTTATGGCCACAACCTTTGCCCTCCTGCCCTCAATCACTGCCTGGAAGCCACTAACCTTTTCTACATTTCTATAATTTTGTCATTGCAAGAATGTGATTATATGAATGGAATCATACAGTATGTAATCTTTTGGATTTGGCTTTTTTTCACTCAGCATAATGATCTGGAGAATCATCCAGATTGTTGTGTATACCAGTTTGTTTCTTTTCACTGCTGAGTAGTAGCCCATAGAATGACTGTTCCACCCTTTCTTTATCTATTTACCCAATGAAGGACACCTGGTTTTTCCAGTTTGGGGCTATTGAAAATAAAGCTGCTATAAACATCAGTGTACAGATTTTTGTGTGACCAAAGTTTGACCAAAGTTTTTATTTCTCTTTGATAAGTGCCCAGGAGTGCAATCTCTGGGTTGAATGGTAGGTACATGCTTAGCTTTTTAAGAAACTACCAAACTGTTTTCCAAATTGGCTATAATACCCTACACTCCCACAAGCAGTGTCTGTAGCCATGCTGCATACTTGCCAACATACCTGCCAGCATTGTCACTATTCTTTATTTTAGCCATTCTGATAGGTGTACATTAATAACACATTATGGTTTCAATTTGCAATTAACTGATGGCTATAGGTGTCAAACATCCTTCCATGTGATTATTTGCCATTATCCCCTTCAAAATGGTCTCTTCATGTCTTCAGTCCATTTCCTAATTGGGTTGTTTGTTTTTAACTATTGAGTTTTGAGAGTTGTTTATATATTCTAGATACTGGTCCTTTGTCAAATATGTGGTTTGCAAATATTTTTCTCAGTCTATAGCTTGCCTTTAAGTTTTTTAATGGGGACTTTACAGAGAAAAAGTTTTAAATTTTGATAGGGTCAAATTTATCAATTTTACCTTTGATGGATCATGCTTTTGGTGTCAAGCCTAAGAACTCTTTGCCTAGCCCTAAAAAATTCCTAAATAATTCCTCTTGTTTTTCTTTTTCTCTAAAAGTTTTATAGTTTTATGTTGTACGTTTAAGTCTGTGATCCATTTTGAGTTAAGTTTTGTATAAGATCTTAGGTTGAGGTTCATTTTTTGCCTCTGAATGTTGAATTACTCCAACATCACTTGTTGAAAAGGCTATCCTTCCCTCATTGAATTTTTCGCCTTTGTCAAAAATCAGTTGGTCAGGATACAATCAACAAAGTGAAAAGACAACCCAGGGAATGGGAAAAAATACTTGCAAATTATATCCGATAATAGGTTAATAATATCCAAAGTATATAAAGAACTCCTACAACTCAATAGCAACAACAACAAAAAAAGCATCTGATTAAAAAATGGGCAAAGGACTTGAGTAAACATTTCTCCAAAGAAGATATACAAATGACCAAGAAGCACATGAAAAGAGGCTTAACATCACTAGTTATTAGGGAGATGCAAAGCAAAACCACAATGAGATGCTACTTCACATTCATTAGTATGGATATTAATTTTTTAAAAAATTTTAAGTGTTGACAATTATGTGAAGAATTTGGAAGGCTTGTGTACTGTTGGCACAAGGTGAGAATGTAAAATGGTGCAGCCACTATGGAAAACAATATGGAAGTTCCTCAAAAATTTAAAAATACAATTACCATATGATCCAGAAATTCCACTTCTGGATGTATACCCAAAAGGGTTGAAAGCAGGAACTAAAACAGATATATGTGCACCCTAATCACAATACCAAAAGGTAGAAACAACCCAAATGCCCCTAAACAAAGAGTATTCATCTCAAATCTTTGAGGATTTCCACCAATATCTTTTCTCCCAGTTGTTTTTATTTCCACCTGTTATACCTTTTCTAGACTTCCAAGCAAATTCAGTCCCCATCTCTGCTAATGAGTAACCTTAAAAAGAAAAAAGTTTCTGCAAACAATTAGCAAATAATTTTCTGAAATCTATTAGTAGTTAAGAAAAAATAGAGAAGAACGTATATCTTAATTTATTTTTTTCTTGCAGTTTTATTGAGATACAATTGACATACAGCACTGTATAAGTTTAAGGGATAAAGTATAATGATTGACTTATGTACATCATGAAATGATGACCACAATAAGTGAGTATCCGTCATCTCATATAGACACAAAAATTAAAAAAAGGAAAAGTTCTTTTCTGTGTGGTGAAACTTTTAGGATTTACTCTCTTAACAAATGTCATATACAACATAAAGCAATGTTAATTATATTAATCATGTTATATATTACATCCTTAGTACTTATTTATTTTATAACTGAAAGTTTGAACCCTTTGATCACCTTCCACTAGTTGTCCTTCCCCCTGGCCCATGCCTCCGGTAACCACAAATCTAATCACTTTTTCTATGAGTTTGTTTGTTTGTTTGTCTTTGAAGTATAATTGACCTATAACACTATATTAATTCCTGGTGCACAATACACTGATTTAGTACTTCTATACATTACAAAATGATCACCACTATACTCTAGTTACCATCTGTCACCGTACAAAAATATTAGATTATTACTGAATATATTTTCCACACTGTACATTGTATGCCTGTGACTAATTTATTTGGGGTTTTTAAAAAATGTTTATTTATTTATTTTTTCTTATTAGTCATCAATTTTATACACACCAGTGTATACATGTCAATTCCAATCGCCCAATTCATCACACCACCACCCCCACCCCACCGCGGCTTTCCCCCCTTGGTGTCCATACGTTTGTTCTCTACATCTTTGTCTCAATTTCTGCCCTGCAAACTGGTTCGTCTGTACCATTTTCTAGGTTCCACATATATGCGTTAATATACGATATTTGTTTTTCTCTTTCTGACTTCCTTCACTCTGTATGACAGTCTCTAGATCCATCCATGTCTCAAAAAAATGACCCAATTTCGTTCCCTTTTATGGCTGAGTAATATTCCATTGTATATATGTGCCACATCTTCTTTATCCATTCGTCTGTCGATGGGCATTTAGGTTGCTTCCATGACCTGGCTATTGTAAATAGTGCTGCAATGAACATTGGGGTGCATGTGTCTTTTTGAATTATGGTTTCCTCTGGGTATATGCCCAGTAATGGGATTTCTGGGTCATATGGTAATTCAATTTTTAGTTCTTTAAGGAACCTCCATACTGTTCTCCATAGTGGCTATATCATTTTACATTCCCACCAACAGTGCAAGAGGGTTCCCTTTTCTCCACACCCTCTCCAGCATTTGTACTTTGTAGATTTTCTGGTGATGCCCATTCTAACCGGTATGAGGTGATACCTCATTGTAGTTTTGATTTGCATTTCTCTAATGATTAGTGATGTTGAGCAGCTTTTCATGTGCTTCTTGGCCATCTGTATGTCTTCTTTGGAGAAATGTCTATTTAGGTCTTCTGTCCATTTTTGGATTGGGTTATTTGTTTTTTTAATATTGAGCTGCATGAGCTGTTTATATATTTTGGAGATTAAGCCTTTGTCCGATGATTCATTTGCAAATATTTTCTCCCATTCTAAGGGTTGACTTTTCGTCTTGTTTATGGTTTCCTTTGCTGTGCAAAAGCTTTTAAGTTTCATTAGGTCCCATTTGTTTATTTTTGTTTTTATTTCCATTACTCTAGGAGGTGGATCAAAAAAAATCTTGCTGTGATTTATGTCAAACAGTGTTCTTCCTATGTTTTCCTCTAAGAGTTTGATAGTGCCCAGTCTTACATTTCGGTCTCGAATCCATTTTGAGTTTATTTTTGTGTATGGTATTAAGGAGTGTCCTAATTTCATTCTTTTACATGTAGCTGTCCAGTTTTCCCAGCACCACTTATTGAAGAGACTGTCTTTTGTCCATTGTATATCCTTGCCTCCTTTGTCATAGATTAGTTGACCATAGGTGCATGGAATTATCTCTGGGCTTTCTATCCTGTTCCATTGATCTATATTTCTGTTTTTGTGCCAGTACCATATTGTCTTGATTACTGTAGCTTTGTAGTATAGTCTGAAGTCAGGGAGTGTGATTCCTCCAGCTCCATTTTTTTCCCTCAAGACTGCTTTGGATATTCGGGGTCTTTTGTGTCTCCATACAAATTTTAAGATTTTTTGTTCTAGTTCCGTACAAAATGCCATTGGTAATTTGATAGGGATTGCATTGAATCTGTAGATTGGTTTGGGTCATAGAGTCATTTTCACAATGATGATTCTTCCATTCCAAGAACATGGTATATCTCTCCATCTGTTGGTATCATCTTTAATTTCTTTCATCAGTGTCTTATAGTTTTCTGCATAAGGTCTTTTGTCTCCCTAGGTAGGTTTATTCCTAGGTATTTTATTGTTTTTTTGCAGTGGTAAATGGGAGTGTTTCCTTAGTTTCTCTTTCAGATTTTTCATCATCAGTGTATAGGAATGCAAGAGATTTCTGTGCATTAATTTTGTATCCTGCAACTTTACCAAATTCATTGATTAGTTCTAGTAGTTTTCTGGTGGCATCTTTAGGATTCTCTATGTATAGTGTCATGTCATCTGCAAACAGTGACAGTTTTACTTCTTCTTCTCCAATTTGTATTCGTTTTATTTGTTTTTCTTCTCTGATTGACGTGGCTGGGACTTCCAAAACTATGTTGAATAATAGTGGTGAGAGTGGACATCCTTGTCTTGTTCCTGATCTTAGAGGAAATGCTTTCAGTTTTTCACCATTGAGAATGATGTTTGCTGTGGGTTTGTCGTATATGGTCTTTATTATGTTGAAGTAGGTTCCCTCTATGCCCAATTTCTGGTGGGTTTTTATCATAAATGGGTGTTGAATTTTGTCAAAAGCTTCTTCTGCATCTACTGAGATGATCATATGGTTTTTATTCTTCAATTTGTTAGTATGGTGTATCACATTGATTTGTGTATATTGAAGAATCCTTGCATCTCTGGGATAAATCCCACTTGATCATGGTGTATGATCCTTTTAATGTGTTGTTGGATTCTGTTTGCTAGTATTTTGTTAAGGATTTTTGCATCTATATTCATCAGTGATATTGGTCTGTAATTTTCTTTTTTTGTAGTATCTTTCTCTGGTTTTGGTATCAGGGTGATGGTGGCCACATAGAAAGAGTTGGGGAGCTTTCCTTCCTCTGCAAATTTTTGGAAGAGTTTGAGAAGGATGGGTGTTAACTCTTCTCTAAATGTTTGATAGAATTCACCTGTGAAGCCATCTGGTCATGGACTTTTGTTTGTTGGAAGATTTTTAATCACAGTTTCAATTTCACTACTTGTGATTGGTCTGTTCATATTTTCTATTTCTTCCTGGTTCAGTCTTGGAAGGTTATACTTTTTATGAATTGGCCCATTTCTTCCAGGTTGTCCATTTTATTGTCATAGAGTTGCTTGCAGTAGTCTCTTAGGATGCTTTGTGTTTCTGCAGTGTCTGTTGTAACTTCTCCTTTTTCATTTCTAATTTTATTGATTTGAGTCCTCTCCTTCTTTTTCTTGATGAGTCTGTCTAATGGTTTATCAATTTTGTTTATCTTCTCAAAGAACCAGCTTTTAGTTTTATTCATCTTTGCTGTTGTTTTCTTTGTTTGTATTTCATTTATTTCTGCTCTGATCTTTATGATTTCTTTCCTTCTGCTAACTTTGGATTTTGTTTGTTCTTCTTTCTCTAGTTCCTTTAGGTGTAAGGTTAGATTGTTCATTTGAGATTTTTCTTGTTTCTTGAGGTAGGCTTGTATAGCTATAATCTTCCCTCTTAGAACTGCTTTTGCTGCATCCCATAGGTTTTGGATCGTCATCTTTTCATTGTCCTTTGTCTCTGGGTATTTTTTGATTTCCTCTTTGATTTCTGCAGTGATCTCTTGGTTATTTAGTAACGTATTGTTTAGCCTCCATGTGTATGTGTTTTTTACGGTTTGTTCCCTGTAATTCATTCCTAATCTCATAGCTTTGTGGTCAGAAAACATGCTTGTTTCAATTTTCTTAAATTTACTGAGGCTTTATTTGTGACCCAAGATGTGATCTATCCTGGAGAATGTTCCATGCGCCCTTGAGAAGAAAGAGTAATCTACTGTTTTTGGATGGAATGTCCTATAAATATCATTTAAATCTATCTGGTCTGTTGTGTCATTTAAAGCTTGTGTTTCCTTATTAATTTTCTGTTTGGATATTCTGTCCATTGGTGTAAGTGAGGTGTTAAAGTCCCCCACTATTATTGTGTTACTGTCGATTTCCTCTTTTAGAGCTGTTAGCAGTTGCCTTATGTATTGAGGTGCTCCTATGTTGGGTGTATATATGTTTATAATTGTTATATCTTCTTCTTGGATTGATCCCTTGATCATTACGTAGTGTCCTTCCTTGTCTCTTGTCACAGTCTTTATTTGAAAGTCTATCTTATCTGATATGAGTATTGGTACTCCAGCTTTCTTTTGATTTCCATTTGCATGGAATATCTTTTTCCATCTCCTCATTTTCAGTGTGTATGTCTCATTTTCAGTCTGTCCCTAGGTCTGAAGTGGGTCTCTTGTAGAAAGCATATATATGGGTCTTTTTTTTTTTTTTGTATCCATTCAGTGAGCCTGTTTCTTTTGGTTGGAGCATTTAATCCATTCACGTTTAAGGTAATTATCGATATGTATGTTCCTATGACCATTTTCTTAATTGTTTTGGGTTTGTTTTTGTAGGTCCTTTTCTTCTCTTGTGTTTCCCACTTAGAGAAGTTCCTTTAGCATTTGTTGTAGAGCTGGTTTGGTGGTGTTGAATTCTCTTAGCTTTTGTTTGTCTGTAAAGCTTCTGATTTCTCCATTGAATCTGAATGAGATCCTTCCTGGGTAGAGTAATCTTGGTTGTAGTTTCTTCCCTTTCATCACTTTAAATATATCATGCCACTCCCTTCTGGCTTGTAGACTTCCTCTTGAGAAATCAGCTGTTAACCTTATGGGAGTTCCCTTGTATGTTATTTGTCGTTTTTCCCTTGCTGTTTTCAATAATTTTTCTTTGTCTTTAATTTTTGCCAATTTGATTACTATGTGTCTCAGCATGTTTCTCCTTGGGTTTATCCTGTGTGGGACTCTCTGCACTTCCTGGACTTGGTGGCTATTTCCTTTCCCATGTTAGGGAAGTTTTCTACTATAATTTCTTCACATATTTTCTTGGGTCATTTCTCTCTCTCTTCTCCTTCTGGGACCCCTATAATGCGAATGTTGTTGCGTTTAATTTTGTCCCAGAGTTCTCTTATGCTATCTTCATTTCTTTTCATTCTTTTTTCTTTATTCTGTTCCGCAGCAGTGAATTCCACCATTCTGTCTTCCAGGTCACTTATCCGGTCTTCTGCCTCAGTTATTCTGCTATTGATTCCTTCTAGTGTATTTTTCATTTCAGTTATTGTATTGTTCATCTCTGTTTGTTTGTTTTTTAATTCTTCTAGGTCTTTGTTAAACATTTCTTGCATCTTCTTGATCTTTGCCTCCATTGTTTTTCCGAGGTCCTGGATCATCTTCACTATCATTACTCTGCATTCTTTTTCTGGAAAGTTGCCTATCTCCACTTCATTTAGTTGTTTTTCTGGGGTTTTATCTTGTTCCTTCATCTGGTACATAGCCAGCCTTTTCATCTGGTCTATCTTTCTGTGAATGTAGCCTTTGTTCCACAGGCGGCAGGATAGTAGTTCTTCTTGCTTCTGCTGTCTGCCCTCTGGTGGATTACGCTATCTAAGAGGCTTGTGGAAGTTTCCTGATGGGAGTGACTGGTGGTGGGTAGAGCTGGCTGTTGCTGTAGTGGGCAGAGCTCAGTAAAACTTTAATCCACTTGTCTGCTGATGGGTGGGGCTGGGTTCCCTCCCTGTTGGTTGTTTGGCCTGAGGCGACCCAACACTGCAGCCTACCTAGGCTCTTTGGTGGGGCTAATGGCGGATTCTGGGAGGGCTCATGCCAAGGAATACTTCCCAGAACTTCTGCTGCCAGTGTCCTTGTCCCTTGGTGAGCCACAGCTGCCCCCCACCTCTGCAGGAGACCCTCCAACACTAGCAGGTAGGTCTGGTTCAGTCTCCCCTGGGGTCACTCCTCCTTCCCCTGGGTCCCAATGCGCACACTACTTTGTGTGTGCCCTCCAAGAGTGGAGTCTCTGTGTCCTCCAGTCCTGTTGAAGTCCTGCAATCAAATCCAGCTAGTCCTCAAAGTCTGATTCTCTAGGAATTCCTCCTCCCATTGCCAGACCCCTAGGTTGGGAAGCCTGATGTGGGGCTCAGAACCTTCACTCCAGTGGGTGGACTTCTGTGGTATAAGTGTTTGCCAGTTTGTGAGTCACCCACCCAGCAGTTATGGGATTTGATTTTATTGTGATAGCGCCCCTCCTACCATCTCATTGCGACTTCTTCTTTGTCTTTGCATGTGGAGTATCTTTATTGGTGAGTTCCAGTGTCTTCCTGTCGATGATTGTTCAGCAGTTAGTTATGATTCTGGTGTTCTTGAAAGAGGGAGTGAGAGCATGTCCTTCTATTCCACCATCTTGAACCAATCAATTTTGTAACTGGAATTTTGTACTTCCTAATCTCCCTCACCTGTTCTTTCATTTGTTTTGCTCTTTAGAGTACACATACAAGTGAAATCATACGATATTTGTCTTTCTCTGTCTGACTTATTTCACTTAGCATAATAAACTCTAAGTCCATCTATGTTGTCAGAATGGCAAGATCTCATTCATTTTTGTGGCTGATTAATATCCCATTGTATATACATACCACTTCTTTATCCATTCATCTATTGATGGGCGCTTGGTTTGCTACCCATATCTTAGTAATTGTAAATAATGCTACAGTGAACATAGGGGTGCATACATCTTTTTGAATTACTGTTTTCATTTTCTTCAGACAAATACCCAGGATTGGAATTGCTGGGTCAAATAGTAGTTCTATTTTTAATTTTTTGAGGAAATTTCATACTGTTTTCCATAGTGGCTGTACCAATTTACAGTCCTACCAACAGCGCATAGGAGTTCCCTTTTCTCCACATCCTTGCCAGCACTAGTTATTTGTTGTCTTTTTGACAATAGTCATTCTGAGAGACATGAGGTGATATCTCATTGTGGTTGTGATTTGCATTTCCCTGATGATTAGTGATGTTGAGCATCTCTTCATGTGCCAGTTGGCCATCTGTATGTCTTCTTTGGAAAAATGTCTTTTCATGTCCTCTGACCATTTTTTAATCGGGTTGTTTGGTTTTTTGATGTTAAGGTGTATGAGCTCTTTGTATGTTTTGGATATGAACCCCTTATCAGATATGTCATTTGCAAATATCTTCTCCCATTCAGTAGGTGACCTTTTGTTTTTCTTTTTTTCAGTTTTTTTTTTTTTTTTTTTTTTAATTTATGGCTGTGTTGGGTCTTCATTTCTGTGCGAGGGCTTTCTCTAGTTGCGGCAAGTGGGGGCCACTCTTCATCACGGTGCGTGGGCCTCTCACTACCGTGGCCTCTCTTGTTGTGGAGCACAGGCTCCAGACGCGCAGGCTCAGTAATTGTGGCTCACGGGCCCAGTTGCTCCACGGCATGTGGGATCCTCCCGGACCAGGGCTCGAACCCGTGTCCCCTGCACCAGCAGGCAGACTCTCAACCACTGCACCACCAGGGAAGCCCTGACCTTTTGTTTTGATGATAGTTTCTTTTGCTGTGCAAAAGCTTTTTAGTTTGATATAGTCCCTTTTTTTTATTTGTGCTTTTGTTTCCCTTGCCTGAGGAGACATATCCAAGAACATATAGTTAAGAATGATGTCAAAGAACATACTTCCTATGTTTTCTTCTAGGAATGTTATCGTTTCAGATGTTACATTTAAGTCTTTAATCCATTTTGACCTTATCTTTGTATACAGTGTGAGAAAGTAGTCCAGTTTGATTCTTTTGCATGTAGCTGTCCAGTTTTGTTTTGTTTTTTAAGTAAGGAAACTTTAAACCAACTTTTCAGCCATGTGTTATTTGGATAAGGATGGAGATGAACTCGGAAGTTGGAAATGAGTGTTCTTTCTACAGTAGACTCTGAGCCTACCAAGGAACAACCAGAGCTAAGAAGTTCTCTAGCAGACACTTCCTAAGATGGACAAAAATCCACACCCTTTAAAAACAGTTTAACTAAATTATTTATCATTACAGTGTTTCAGGCCTATTCTTATGACAGACTACACACCAAACCTTTTAGGGAGTAGGGAGGTTCCTGGCAACAGGGAGGCCCAGGATTCAGGCAGCAATCCTGGCAGCAGAGGCAGCCTCTTAAAACGGATTCTCCTAAAGAAAGGGACTTTCACAGAAGAGAGGTGAGATTTCAGATTCAACAAGACCACTCTGCCACTGTCTCTACTTTTGCTAACCATGATCTAAAAATACCAAGTGAACATCAACAAACCCACACACCTCATCCATCTCTGTCCTCAGAGGAATGCCAGCAAACCTGCGATGCCCCCAGGGAAAAGTCTGGCCAGGGAGGTCAGAGCTCCAGGGAGCCAAGAGGATAGGAAGGAGGCTTGGAAGTCAGCCCAGACAAAGATTTTCTACAAAGATTTCATCAACAATTTAAAAAATGTCTTTTTAAGTGGAAATCTGCAAACGTTATTGAAATATGAGTATTTTAAAAGGAATCTCTATAGTATCTCTTCATCAATAATAGAAGAAAATTTGTGGGCAATTTCAGAAGCATTTTACATCCAGAGCTCTCACTTTACCAGGTGGAACAACGGCTTTTTTAGGTATTGACTTACACGTAATGAGAAACAGGAGAAAAATCTTCACTGCACACGAAGGATTTAGGAGCTCCAAAGACCCACAGTGGATGAATCTCTAGTCATCTATCCTCTCAGTGTTTTTCAGTATTAAATGCTTACCACAGGCAGTGCACTCTTTCAATAACTACAGTCTTCTTTCCTGCTCTAGAACAGAGGACTGACTTACATATAAACAATTTGCAGTAATAAGCATTTGTATTCAATGTAATCGAAGAGCGGAAGGCATAATTAATTCTGCAGGGAATGGACTTTGAAAGGGTTGTCAACTAAAGCTTTCTTTCAAACATTGGTTTCTTTTGCAGAAAACTTCAGGGGGCTCTTTAATTCCCTCCTGAATTGTCCTCATCTTTCATTCCCAGCTTATATTCTGTTAATTCCCATCTACTAGGCCTTGTTACCTCCCCTATCAAAGATACTAACACCAAGAATGTCCTCAATTTATCCTGGCTCAGTTGATCCAACCATACCCTTTCTCCCAGGACTACACCTCTGGTTCATGCAAATGTGGATCTTAATCATTACTCCTATATTGTTCCTAAAGATGTATCCTGAGTGTCAGGAATGCAGATAGCTGCAAAGTACTCCGCCCTGCTAGAGTCGTCGTCTTTTTTAAGACATAAATAAAGGAAGCAGAATAACTATTTCATATACGGTGGAAAATCTAGTGTCTCCAAAGATTCAAAGGAGAAGGGAACTTAACTTTTTCCCAGCCACATTTTGTGCCCGTCTGTCACTGAATTCTTGGCCTCCCTCTGTCTCTCATCTCCTGTTCACACGGCCCTTTCCCTCACCAGTTTACTCACAAGCAGACATTTCCCTGCTTCTTGAAGTTCTCAAAGTGCCACTGAAAGTGTGAGCATAGAAGAAATCTACATCTCCGTGTAGCTGATTTTAGCAATCAGCCTAAAATCCACATTAGCCTCATTTGTTCTCAAAAACTTCTTCTGCATTCCTGCCACTAGGAACAATTCCTCCCTTTCTTCCTCCTCTGTGCCTCACCATTTCCTGGGAAAGAGCTAAGTTGCAGGGAGCCTGAAGCCTTCACTACTTCAAGGATCCTTTTTAGGACAAGCATTACAAAATTATGAATACAAAATTAGATACAAGGCCTTAGAAAGTGCTCACACAAATGAACCGAAGCGTTATTATCCCCTGCTTATTTCCACATTGCTCTGACACTGTTTTTCTTCATCGTAGCTGCCAGCCCCCAACACTTCAATTCATGCTGTTTTTCTTATGAAGGTCCAAGAGAGATAGATTTCCATAACCTGAAAATGTTAGAATGTATTTTGCTAAATGACATAATTTTTTCTCCAAATATTTCAAAACCTACAGCTTTTAAGTGAACATGCTACACACCATTGTACTTAGCTAGCACATGAACTCTAAGTGCTGGATTCCCTCCTCCTTTGTCTACCTAGAAATCACCCTTCCCCTCCACATGTGTCCACCACCAAGACATATAATTTTAGATTTTACCTAGAATGCAACTCCCTTAGGTTGAAGGAGATGGAATGTATTGCTAGGTGACATTTGACAGTTCCTGCTCATGGATGTGAGTAAACTGAGTGACAGTTGATGTGTGCTCCAGTCTTTGGTTGAATTGAAAGGAGCATTTAAGGAAAAGAGGCCCAATCTTTTTTTGTGAAATATGAAATAGGACATCAGGTTGGGGTGAAACATCATGACCTAATCAGTCAATTCTAAAACTGTTTTCCAATAGCCTGTATTTCAGGGCAGAAGCTGAGCTTCAGTGATGGGGGGTGGAGGGAGCTATCTGTGGGGCTACGCGGTAAGGAGACTCCAAGGGAAATCTGTGTACAAAGGCAGGTAAATTGCCCCCAGCAAGGCCAGACCTCATAAAATCTCATGAAGAGGGTGCCCTATCTGGTTTTAGTTTTTGTTTTTTTTGTGGCCACTCCACGCAGCATGTGAGATCTTAGTTCCCCAACCAGGGATCGAACCCACGCCACATGCATTGGAAGCGTGGAGTCTTAACCACTGGACTGCCAGGGAAGTCCCCTGATCTGTATCTTATTGCTGATGATAATAAGAGCAACAACAAAAATCGCTGTCAGTTATTAAGAACTTATTTCCAGCAGAAACTAAGTGCTTTGGATAATACAAGTACAGTTGACACTTGAATGACATTGATTTGGGTCCACATACACAGATTTTTTTAATTCAATAATAAATACAGCAGTACTGCATGACCCCGGTTTGTTGAATACATGCATAGGTAACCGCAAATTCAAAAGGCTGACTGTAAAGGTATACATGGAGTTTCAACTGTATGGGGGTCAATGCCCCTAACCTCCATGTTGTTCAAAGGTCAACTGTAATTCTCATATCAGTTCTGAAAGGGAGATGTTACTATTCTCCATTCTATAGCAAGGAGACAGAGATTTGGGAGAGTTAAATAAATCTTTCAAAGTCATGTATTTGGTAAGTAAAGGATGCAAAATTCAAACCCCAAGTCTGTTTCACTTGCAACCTACATAATATTATAGTTAAAAAAAATATGGAATTGCCATTTAGTAGGTCAAAATAGTCAGATATTGGCAATTTCATATGGTTCAATAATAATCAGCTTCAAGCTCTATTAAGAGTCTGAGAATCAATGCTCAAGTCAAATGAGGAGTTTCATGGTTTCCACAATTTATATACATCGTGGCCATGGGGAGCAGCAAAGACCCAGGATAGCCAAGAGGACACCACCTGAAATGATGCAACAGATGGTGTAACTTGCAGAGTTGGAGTCAACTTCCTGAGTCATTTAGAGCGGAGGTCAGCAAACTTTTCCTGTGAAGAGCCAGCTAGGCAATACTTTTTACTTAGTCCTGCAGCTACAGTGTGAAAGTAGCCATAAGCAGATGGATGTGGCTATGTTCCAATTGCACTTTCTTTACCAAAGTAAGCTGCATAGTTTGCCAACCTCTAAACTAAAAGAATGATTTTCTTAAAGCAAAAATCAGGTTTTTTTAAAGAGATTACAATAAGACAACCATCGCTTGATCTAACAGAGAAATCCCAATGGATGCTGAGGGCTTAAATAGATGAGGAGACAAGATTGCATAGTGGCTAAGAGTCTTGGCTCTGTGGTCAGACTCCCAAACTTCGAATTTCAGCTCAGACACTTGTTAGCCATGTGACTTTGGGTTAGAACTTCATCTAAGCCTTAATCTTCTCTTCTGTACCATGGAATAGTAATAGTATCTACTTCATAGGGTTGTAAGAAATACATTTTAAAAATCTATGCCATATCTTAGTGCAATGCCTGGCTTACCATAAACACTCAATAAATGTTAGTTGAGTGTTCAGTGGTACTTTCCCAGGTGTCCTGGAATTTTTTTGGCTAAATTCTCATAGCTAAGAACACGAGTGATGAGTTCCTGTACTGTCTGAAGAGATCTGCTTTTTACAACTTCCATGAAGTTTATTCAATGAGAACAAACCCAGTACTGAGACTGTCACTCTATCTCGACACTATTAGAGCAAACTTGGCCTTCAAAAGGAGGGCTGCCAGGAATGGAATTCATAGCCGTAAAGGAGGGGTAGAAGAGGTGGTCCTCTTCCCTTTGCCTAAGCCGTGTAAGGGAAGGCTTCCAGAACTGCTGGAAGAGGAGATGGGCACCTCACTCTCTGTTGACCAAACGGCAGAAATGCAAGTCCAAGTGCTTCCCTGAGAAAGGAGAAAAGCATGCTGAGAGAGTTAATGGGGGAAAATGACATAGATTCCCTTGCGTTTAGGGATTACACGAACATAGAGATTGATGCCTGGTTTCCACATGGAGAATGTTGAATAGCAGAAGAAATGCTGGTGTATTAGAGGAAAGGAGGGCAAAAAGAGAGGGGTCAGCAGTTGGACAGAGTGCAGTCCCACCTTCAGTGATGCAGGATGCATGAATATCCCATGGGTCAAATTATGGGCCAGAAAATAGTCAAGCATGAGCTGCTGTACACGTGCCCCACTCAGAAGCGCCAGTACTAGAATGGGGGAGGTATACGAGGGGGTCGGGGCGTAAACCTGAGGGGTCACAGTAGTCATCTGAGTGTGCACTGCCCACATCAGGGAGTGACAGAAAACACCAGCAATACTATCACTACAGCTCCAGGCAGGTATGACTCTGCATCTCTTTTTAAAATTCTTTCTTCCTCTACCTTAACCCAAAGAAGACAGAAACAGGAAAGTGTACAGGAAATAAAGGGTGAAAAAAAGAGACCATGTCCCCCTTGCCCACAGATATCTCCAAACCAAAGGTCAGTACGCAATTACTGGGGAGGGGGAAGGTTTTTAATTAGATGTGAGATTGAAATTTTGATTGTTCTGCATTTTTAAGGCCTCGAAGACAGAGTCACCAAAAAAGGCCATTTTTTAAGAGCTGAAGTCAACTGAAAATATGTGGGAGCTGTCAAAAATGTCATCTAAAGTATGGAAGGGAGATCAGAAACAGAATGTTTGAAGAAAGTAGTCAGAGCAAACTAAAACCACTTTCTGTCTGTGAGCCCGCTGACTTCAGCACACTTAATAAACTGGTTGCATTTGCTGTTGTTATTAAGACTGGACATGAGCATGTACATGAAAGCAGAGAATAAAATGTTTAGAAACAGCAATGGGATGTTTTAACCAAGGTGTGTCCAGGGTGTGGGGTAGATATGGGGTAAAGGGGAGGGATGTAAGCTTGAGCAATGGAAATATTTACTCACTGGTGAGTTAAGCAGACCGTGGACCTGCAGGGGCACGTGGAAAATGTCAGTCACACCAGTGGAGACCCTTCCCCCACTGTCTTAAGGCAAAACCTATATTATCTAAAGGAGTGGACGATGGGCAGACCACAAGTGTTTACCACTAGGAGCAAGCACTTTGGTTGTGATTTTTCATACATGGAATTAACCCAAAGAAAATAGACAAGAGGCCTATTAAATGTTTAAGAAACTTTGGTGACAGAGGACCCCAGGCCTGGTGGACAAGCTTTGTTTGTCAGTGTTTCCCACATAAAGTTAGATCAGGGTCCCTAAATTTGTACCATTGGGAGGGGCTAAAAAAGGTGTATAGTCTCCAAGAAAGGTATCTTTCCTATGTTCATGGAGGACAGTGAATAATGAGAATCCTCACTGGGGCGGAACGGGGGGCTGCCAGTTTGGCTAACTAAGAAGTGGAGTCCCAGGACTTCCCTGACGGTCCAGTGGTTAAGACTCCACGCTTCCGCCGCAGGGGGCTCCGGTTCAATCCCTGGTCAGGGAACTAAGATCCCACATGAGGTGCAGCCAAAAAAATAATAATAAAAATAAATTTTAAAAAACCTGTAGAGAGCCTTCCTAACAACTTTAAATGTAAAAAAAGAAGAAAAAGAAGGAGAAGTGGAGTCCCTTCCAGCTCAGACAGTGGGCGCAATTGTTCACCAGTAGGATTTGGTATTTCCTGTAGGTCAGAGACGGCTCTTTGTTTGCTGTCTCCGTCCTCGAATACTGTGTATGTTGAAGACAGATCATGTATCTTTTGGTTTATGGGTCTCTAGAGCATGAGGTACATTCAGACTTGATGGAGAGGCCAGTACATCACACGGGGTTCCTGAACTTGGAGCTGGATTTGGTTACTAGATGAGACAGTGGTGTGGTCTCCACTGGGAAAGGAAGAATGTGTTGTATGATGAGGAAGAGAGGTCTCTGAGGATGTCGAGTAGCCAAGGAATGGGTAGAGGCAAATATTTTGGATTATCTACCTACAGGCTATTCACCATGCACTTCCCCTCGAGTCCCTCTATCACTAAGGTTGAAAAGCAAAATATCCACCTTCCCAGACGTGCTTGCAGCTTGGGGTGACCTAGTGACCCAGCGCTGGTCAGTGAGGCATAAGTGGAAGCTACTCATGAGACTTGTAGAAAATATGATTGGTTTTTAAGGAGTGGACTTGGATGCCATTCTCTTTAGCCCTTCCTCCTTTTTGGCTGACCTCTTCTTTTTTCTTCTTGTCTAGACCACGTGTGGAATACTTGGAGGCACAGCAGCCATTTTACAACAGTAAAGATGGAATTTAAAAATGGTTCAATAGAAAGATAGAAGGAACCCTTATGACATCATTGAGCAGCTGCTCCAGATCCACACTTCTTATACGAGAAAAACAAAAGAAGATGTGGTACATATATACAATGGAGTATTACTCAGCCATAAAAAAGAACGAAATTGGGTCATTTGTAGAGACGTGGATGGACCTAGAGACTGTCATACAAAGTGAAGTAAGTCAGAAAGAGAAAAACAAATATATATTAACGCATATATGTGGAATCTAGAAAAATGGTACAGATGAACCGGTTTGCAGGGCAGAAATAGAGACACAGACGTAGAGAACAAACTATGGACACCAAGGGGGGAAAGTGTGGGGTGGGGAGGTGGTGGTGGGATGAATTGGGAGATTGGGATTGACATGTATACACTAATATGTATAAAATAGATAACTAATAAGAACCTGCTGTATAAAAAATAAATAAATAAAATTCAAAAAAAACTTTTGGTGAAACTACTGAGATTGAATTTTCTACCATTTGGATTTGAATTAATTCCTAAATGATGTAATATGATGAAATGCTCTATAGCCATAAAGCATATGCCATAGAAAGAAGAATATTTATCGAAGTGCTAATAGATTTTTAATTAAAAAGAAACCCCTGTGATCAAATGGTTTGGGAAACACCAAGTTAAACCTGATTAAGCAGCTTACTTTATTTAAGGGGATATAACATACAGTTTTTACCAAACTTAACCACGGGGTACCATTTCATTGTCTATCTCAGTGCACTAGTTTTACTAGAATAAAGTTTGGGAACTTCTGTTGTATAAAATATCAATAATATAGAAAATGGTTAATGATATTGCTAAATGAAAAAAAAAACAGTTTATAGATCGAATGTATTTCTGTTCACTGAGGTTATGTCTAGTGAATAATTTTAACTATTGATCTACTTGTTTTCCTTTTCCAAACTCTCTAAATAAATTACAACTACTGTACATTATTTCTGTAATCAGTAAAACACAATTAATATCTTTTCCCAGTAGCATTCTGTTTACTTGTGTGGAATGGGTAGAAGAGTGTGAAGCTTTTGTGCATTGTAATTAGTAACAGATCTGCATTCCTGCGATTTACTCACCTGTATAGCATGACTATTCTATTGCCTCACAGCTCAGTAAAATACTCTGTTTGCTTAAAAACCTGCTGACTGAGCACATTCGTGACCAGCTGGGGAGATGGGCAAATGAGGAAGTAAAGGGTGGGACCCAGGTCAGACTATTCTATGGCATTAGCAGAGGCTTCTGAGGAGAAGACAGAAACTCTTCAATTTAAGGATACACTAAAGAAGGTCCTCACAGGAGTTCCAATTGGATAAGCTCCTAGTGAGTGTGGATGCTTTCAGTTCTGTCAAAAGAGTAAACGTGTAGCATAGCATGAATTAAAGAAAATTAAAATCACCAGAATATTATTCCTTCTACAAGTATTTAACCGTATAAATTAGGTCAAAAATATCTTGCCACAAAAAATAGCAATTACTTGTCATTTATATGGATAATTATTGCTTTTCTGGTTTTTGGGGGGGCGGGGAGACAAGTCTAAACAGAATACAAATATCAATTACCAAATCATTTTGCTATGGGGGACATTAGAAACTCGAATGAGATCTGAGAATTATATAGAAATAATGTAAGGATATCAATTTCAATTCCCTCATTTTGATAGTTGTCTTGTGGTGATATAGGAGATGTCCTTGTTTGTAGGAACTACACATTAACATATTTGGGGATGACAGGACATTGATTTGGAAACTTCCTCTCAAAAGATTCAGTGAAAAAAAGTTCTCTTTTTTCTCTAAAGGTATTTTCCTTGCAACTTTTCTGTAAGTTTGTGATAATTTCAAAATACAAAATATGTATTTTTTAAAATGATGATAAAGGGAAACAAACATACTAAATTTCACTCTTTTACTCTTTCCTCTAAGCTACATTGCTGTGGAAAGGCATTCTCTCAACACAGTTCTTTCTAATGAGCACCTTGACAGTATCTGTATTTCTACTTGGAAACTAAAAATACTTTGCTATCTAAATAACTATTTTCACCAATGAAAATATTGTATACTCAAAAAAACAGTAAAGATTACTACTTTTATTTTTATTTTTTAAATATATCTTTTATACTTCCTTTATGTTTTCCAAGACATTTTCACATACCTTACAATCATCACGGGGTTCTCATCAGATTGGTAGGCAACTTGGAGGAATTGAAAGAACAGGTCCTAGACTAGGGATGATGTCGACTGTGATTCCAGTTCCACAAATCCAAGCCATGTGACCTTGGGAACACTAACTAAGCTCTTTTAGCCTCTGCTTCATTATCTGAACCTCCTAAATAGTAAATTTACTATTTACAAAAACTACACTTCCTATTCTGAAGATTTATTGAGGTATACATCACTGAGTCAAGGTATAAAGCATAATCCTGGACCATCTATCCATAAGACTGACAGTTATGGTGTACCTGGTAAGTGCCAGGTACAGTTCTAGGCACAGGAGATGTAGCTGTGACCTAGAGATATGGTCCCTGCTGTCACAGAGTTCCCAGCCTAGCGGAAGCAGAGACAGAGAGGACAATCAAGCGGTGATGTCATAGAGTAACTGGGGTAAGGTACAGAGGGACCTTAGGTAAAGGTAGTCACAGAAGGCTTCTCCCAGAAGAGCTGAAACTTCAGTGATGTGAAGACCCCCTGCTAAGATCTGCCAAGCAGCTCCTCTATTGTCACCCACCAAAGACTGCCCTCAGAGGGGCAAGATTGCTTCCTGGAAATACAACGGTGCTTAACAAGGGGCCAGCTTCCTGTAGGTGCCCTGTGATCTCAGTGACAGGCTTCAGAGGCTGTGAACCACCACAATCTGCTTGTATTAGCCAAGGTTGTCCAGAGAAATAGAACCTGTGTATAAAGGTGGTTTATTATGAGGAACTGGCTCGGTTAATTATGGAAGTAAAGAAGTCCCACAGTCTGCCGCCCGCAAGCTGAAGACCCAGGAGAGCAGGGATGGAATTCAGTCTGAGTCTGAGGAGCTGAGAATCAAGGAGGCTGATGATGTAAATCCCAGTCCAAGACGAGATGCGATGTCCCAGCTCAACCATGAGGCGGGAAAAAAGGGGCAAATTCCTCCTTCCTCCACATTTTTTTTTTTTAACATCTTTATTGGAGCATAATTGCTTTACAGTGGTGTGTTAGTTTCTGCTTTATAACAAAGTGAATCAGCTATACATATACATATGTCCCCATATCTCCTCCCTCTTGCATCTCCGTCCCTCCCATCCTCCCTATCCCACCCCCCTAGGTGGTCACAAAGCACCGAGCTGATCTCCCTGTGCTATGCGGCTGCTTCCCACTAGCTATCGATTTTACATTTGGTAATGTATATATGTCCATGCCACTCTCTCACTTCGTCCCAGCTTACCCTTTTGTTCTATTCAGTCCCTTAACGAATTGGATGATGTCCACTCACATGGGCGGGTATGGGGGAAGACAATGTACTGAGTCCACCAATTCAGTGCTAGTCCCATCTGGAAACACCCGCACAGACACACCCAGAGACGATGTTTAATCTGGGCACTCGATGGCCCACTCAGATTGACACATAAAATAAACCATCACATCCCTCGAAGCCTGTTCTTGTGATACATGCGTGGAGTAATCATATCCGGGTGAACAGCTATACTCTAGTTTATGTATCCAACCCTCTAACTCACATAGAAGAAACTCAGTTAAAACATAGCCCTAGGCTTCTTCGGGGTATTTTTAAAAGCCAGTTCACTGGTGTGTGTGTGTGTGTGTGTGTGTACTGCTGGATTTTTTTCATATGATATTTTTTGAGAATATTACTTGTGAAACCAGTTGTTTCCTGTTCTCCTAACTCAAACATTACACTCCCATTTGAAGACTATATTGGGGCAATCATCCCTAAGTGTGATGAAGGAGCTAAGAAAAGAACAAATGAAGTCCTTGTGGCAACATATAGGCAGGCTGCATTACCCTTGAATTGCCACAACCCACGTAAGAAGCAAGAAGGAAAAAAAGAAGTTATTCCAACTCTAAAACCTCCAGCTGCCTACCCTGACTGTCATGGATTGTCCACAAACATGGACTTTTGGTTTCATTGTCATTTATTTTGAACATTCACATCAGAAGTTTTATCACTTGATTAATGCTTTCAAATTGCTTAATTAAAAACATTTTCATGACCCCAAAATGGAAAACTCCTGAATTAGAAAACCTCGTTTGCATTTATGTGTCTGTCTATTGGTGCTGTAAATGATTTCTCAAGTCGACATTAACATTCCAAGCTAAGATTGCTCTCAGAGAATTCTGAAATGCTTTCTATATTTGGCAGAACTGCATCAGAAACCAAAATATGTCCATTTAATTTTAAGAAAACATACCATGCTTTACATGTAATCCTAGCTCCCTCTTCCCTTTACATTTTTCTTCCACAGAAAAAATGCTCTCAAGCTATTTGGTCTGTGACCAAAAATCTCCCAAAAACCTGTGGCTTCCGAGGAAAATGAAGTGTCTGTCACAGATGGCCTGGTTCAGAAAGCTGGGCACACAGAGCAACCTCAAAGTTCTTACTCTCTCCTTCCCCACCTGATCTTCATTCTTAAGAAGAAGCAGACTCACAGATATAAAGAACAAACTAGTGGTTACCAGTGGGGAGAGGGAAGGGAAGAGGGGCAAGGTAGGGGTAGCGGATTAAGAGGTACAAACCTTTAGGTATAAAATAAGCTACAAGTTATATTGTACAACACAGGGAATATAGCCAATATCTTATAATAACTATAAATGGAGTGTAACCTTTAAAAATTGTGAATCTCTATATTATACACCTGTAGCTTATATAATATTACTATATATCAACCATACTTCAATAAAAAAAAGAAGCACTCAAGCACACAGAAATGTCAAGTAAATATTCCAGAATTAACTGAACGTGCAAAGACTGCTAATTGTCTCCCAACCTCATCCCCCTTCTTCCTTTTTATTCCTGAGTATTGGTTGAGCAAAAGCCTGCCCGTCTGTGGACGACTTCTCCAATCTAGGTGGGGGTCATGTAGTCAAGTGTTGGCAAGTGAAGTGTGAGTGAAAGTTATTCCTCCAGTGAACCATCTTGCCCTCAAGAAGCTTAAAAACTAGTAGAAAAAGATATGTACAGAAGGAACTACAAAGCAAGGGAGGCACTAGTGCCTCAGGGAAGGAAGGGAGCGCCATGTCCTACCAACCTCTCACACTGGCAACCCACGACATTTCCTGAGCACCCAAAAATGTGGAATGATAAGCCATTCTTCCAAAATATAGGAACAGTGAAGCTTATTTTCACTCCTCTCTCCTGCCTGTTTCATATTCTTTCTTCCCGTACCAGCTACCCAGAATCTTCATGCTGCTACAAGCCTTCCTTGCAGAGGTACCCTATGTCCACATTCCCATCAAAATATGTGTGTCCAGTGTCCTTGTTCCTCAGGTTCTTACTACCTGGAAGACTTTAAAAAGTCAATTTGAGCCCAAGTGTTAAAGGGGTAGCGAGTTGCTTCTTCTCTAATAATAATAGCTAACATTTATTAAACATTTACTATGTACCAGGTACTATTCTAAGTTCTTTACATGTAACTCACTTAAGCTTCACTGCACTCCCATGAGGAAGGTAGTGTTAGTAAGGAAACTGAGGCTCAGAAAGTTTCAGCAACTTACCTAAACGCACAACAAATAAATGGTCAGTTTTGAACCCAGGTAGTCTGATCCCTGAGCTTCTAGACCTTGAGCTCTTAACCACCACATTGCACAACTTTTAGCATTTTATCTGTCACCTTTGGAAAATAAGAGTTTTGAATGTTAACTGGTGCAATCACAGGAGTTAAAGATGCTTTGGCAGAACCATCAGGAAAGAGAATGTGGTGTAAAAAAGTCCCCATGTCACACTTTGTAGCCAAGAACCTACTGATTATGTGTCAGATAAGCCCACTGTCCTCTTCATGAGGTTAAATGAAGACTCTGAAGGGAATAAAAGATAGCTTCTCTCATCTCAAGGGCTTACTACCTGACAGACATCTGCAACATTTCTGTCTGTTCTGTGATGGTCTGGTCATTCTTTCAGGAATGAGTGGGCTCCTATAAATAGGAAGAGAATCTATCTGGGTACTATTCTATAGGATGGCAGTATTTCCCAAAGTGAGGAGTGTTGTGATGACCTCCTCTTCATTCCACCGGTGAGGGAAGGATTACCTCCCTAGGATTATGGGGATGGTTCGACACACAACATCTAAGACTGGAGAGAAGAGATCACAGCAGTTTATTAGTCATATATTGTCAGCTTGGTGGAGCAGGACGAAGCTCGCCACTCTGGAGTGTTTCACTCGGGGACGGAATGAACAAGCAGGGCTTGGGCAAGGCAGGCTCTGCAGTAGCAAGAGGGTAAGGTGACCCCTGGTTCCTACAGAAAATGTGATTGGCTTGTTTTAATAATCCTACAGGCACTGAAGCCTGCCGGTGAGGCATAAGCAGGCCCTGTGCCTGGCCACTGTAATTAGGAGGTCTGTTTGGCCAGTGGACTTCCTCCAGAGGAGGGGGCGGGGCTTGTGGTTAGACCCTTCAATGCCCTCCCAGTTTCAGATGTCAAAGCAGCACAAACATGAAGTCTCAGCTTCAGACCTTAGACCAGGTCTGAAAGGGAAGGGAGTCACAGCAGGTAGTAAGGAAGGTTCGGGTCATTCAGATAATCACATTGAATCGTCTGGTGAGAGAGTTACTCCCTCTTCAGGTCTCATTCAATCTGCAGATTTTGTCAAGAAGGAAGTCTGGGGTTAGTGCCAATGTACTTTTACCACCCCTCTAACACGTGCTAATCTCCCTTTCTAACAATAATGACGCAAGCACCATACCGGTTCCTGGGGCAGCTAACACTGCCTGGCCAGAATTTAGAAATATTTTCTTTTCATTGAATTAATATTTGTTGTTTACCTTCCACTTCTAGTAGGTGATACTGATTTTCCAATGATGTGATAGAGGTGCCTTTTAAAATAAATATAAATTTAAAATGCAAGTATTAAAGGAGTATTGAATAAATGATACTATAGACAACAGTACAGATAGAAGTAGAATTATTAAACAAACAAATTATTAACATTTAGGAAATACTTCTGTGAGGCTTGTGAGTTTCCTGGTCCATCCACTCTGGGCACAGTGCTAATGACCGTAATATTTTTAAAAATTTTTTAAATTGAAGTAAAATGTCATGTTAGTTTCCAGTATACAGCAAAGTGATTCAGTTATATATATATATATTTTCATATTCTTTTCTATTATGGCTTATTACAAGATATTGAATATAGTGCCCTGAGCTAAACAGGAGGACCTTGCTGTTTATCTATTTTATACGTAGTAGTTTGTATCTGCAAATCCCAAACTCCTAATTTATCCTTCCCCCCCACTTTCCCCTTTGGTAACCATAAGTTTGTTTTCTATGTCTGTGAGTCTATTTGTTTTCTAAATAAGTTCATTTGTATCATATTTTAGATTCCACATATAATTGATATCATATGTATTTGTCTTTCTTTGTCTGACTTACTTCACTTAATATGATAATCTCTAGGTTCATTCATGTTGCTGCAAATGCCATTATTTCATTCTTTTTTATGACTGAGTAATATTCCATCATGTATACATACCACATCTTCTTTATCCATTCATCTGTTGGTGGACATTTAGGTTGCTTCCATGTCTTGGCTATTGTAAATAGTGCTGCAATGAATATTGGGGTGCATGGATCTTTTTGGATAATGGTCTTCTCCAGATATATGCCCAGGAGTGGGATTGCTGGATCCTATGGTAGCTCTATTTTTAGTTTTTTAAGGAACCTCCATACTGTTCTCCATAGTGGTTCCAATTTACATTCCCACCAACAGTGTATGAGGGTTCCATTTTCTCCATACCCTCTCCAGCATTCTTATTTGTAGACTTTTTAATGATGGCCATTTTGATCGGTGTGAGGTGATACTTCATTATAGTTTTGATTTGCATTTCTCTAATAACTTGTTTTTTAAAGCAGAGTTTTTAAAACTGCATTTTTTTTTTCACACTAGTGGCTTGCTTTTTTTTTTTTTTTTAATTTTTATTTATTTATTTATTTATTTTTGGCAGTGTTGGGTCTTCGTTTCTGTGCGAGGGCTTTCTCTAGTTGTGGCAAGTGGGGGCCACTCTTCATCGCGGTGCGCGGGCCTCTCATTATCGCGGCCTCTCTTGTTGTGGAGCACAGGCTCCAGACGCGCAGGCTCAGTAGTTGTGGCTCACGAGACTAGTCGCTCCGCAGCATGTGGGATTTTCCCGGACCAGGGCTCAAACCTGTGTCCCCTGCATCGGCAGGCGGATTCTCAACCACTGCACCACCAGGGAAGCCCTCTAATAACTCGTTATGTTGAGCATCTTTCATGTGTCTATTGGCCATCTGTATGTAATGACCCTTAATATTAACTGAATCCATCAATGTTAGGCAGTAACACTATGTGAGGGAGCTATTTTTAATTCCAGACACTCAAAGACTAAAAATCACACAAAAGAAGTTTACTTGAAAAGGCTAGCACCCCTACTATGTGATTAATTACAGCAAATAAACACATACGTGCGTGCGTGCGCACACACACACACTTTTTCTCTCTCCCTCTCACAACACGCAGAAGTAGTTCAAGTACATCCCAGAATAGAAATAAAGACTAATTTGGAGTAACAGAGGTCAAGTCTCTGTCCTGGTTCTAATCCTGTTGTCCTTAAGGCTACACTTTTTACTTCTTTGTCATATGTTTTATGTACTCTTTTCTTTGTTTCTGAAATGCTACAGCACAGTACACAGAAAAGAAATAGAACCTTGCAGCTAGACAGACCTGGGTTCAAATTCTGGCTCTACTAACCACTTGCCAGGTGACGTGGGCAAATTACTTAACCTCTCTGCACCTGATCTCCTCATCTATAAAGTAAAGATTATTTGAAGATATGTTAGAACTAATTCTTGACAAGGGCCTGGCAGGGGGTCTGGCAGCACAGTAAGTCCCTGAGAGCTGGCAAATGCAAGAAATTGCTCGAAGTTTGGGCTTTAAAGTATATTGCTTCTCTGCCTGGACTTTACATGACAGCAAGTGTTTCACTCCCTGTATTTCTCTTATTTGCTGCTGCAGAAACATGACATCCAAGGACCCTGTAGAAAGGCATCTCCTCCTTTGTCAATGCTTCCCAGCAAAATGCCTCCTAGAAAAATGCCTGCTCCAATTACAGTGGCAATGAGAGGAGTCCTGTCAACCAACCTGGCTGTAGATAAGGAAAAGTCTCTCTTCTGAGCTTTTATCCAGGATGAGCAAAGTGCCCAAAGCTAGAAGTTTCTGAAGGGCCCACAAAAAGTCTGAGACTGGGAAAAATATATTGGTACCAACACAGAGAAATAAAAAGCTTACTAAATCAAAATTGATAAAAGTTTAGTTGAATAGCTACAAAAGGTAATACTGTACTGTAGTGGGCTGAATGGTGGCCTCCAAAATATCAGGTCCTAGTCTCTAGAAGTCTATAAATGTTAGCGTATTTAGAAAAAGGATCTTTGCTGATATGATTACGTTAAGGATTTTGAGATGAGGAGATAATCCTGCATTATCTGGGTGGGACTTAAATATCATCACTAGTGTCCTTAGAGAGACAGAAGAGTATACACCTAGAGAAGAAAGCAAAGTGAAAATGGGGACGATTAGAGTAATACAGCCACAAGCCAAGGAATGCTGGCAGCCTACAGAAGCTGGAAGAGGCCAGGAACGATTCTTCCCTAGAGTTTCCAAAGGGAACATGACCCTGACAACACCCTGATTTTAACCCATTGAAACACATTTTGGACTTCTGGCCTTAGCAACTGTGAGATAATATATTTCTATTATTTTAAGCCATGCAGTTTGCTAAGGCAGCTCTAGGAAACTCATACATATGCCAACTTGTCATACACACCTCATTCTCATATAAACAATAATAAAGTTTATATCATAAGACCATAAGTTCTTAACAGTACTCAACTTTATAAAAATCCTTTTGAGAATTTTATAGCCCAGAACCATATGTCATTTGCAAAGTGGGTATATTTTAATATATTTGGTATGGTGAAGAATGGAGTCTCCAAAAATAAGAGTTCCTAAGAATGTGATCATCTGAAAATGCTCCTGGGTTTGTAGATTCTGAGTTGCTCCCTAATTACTCAGAGACACTCCAGTGGCATCTTCCAGGATAAGTAACTGGGATTAAAGTCTAATTTACTGTTCCTCCCTCTCAAATATGAAAATAGGGAGATCAAGCACATGACTAGAGAAAAAATAAAAGTGCTTTTGATGAGAATAACTTTTTTGCCCAGGCCTACTGGGGTTTTCTTTTTTGGGTTTTTTTTGTTTTTGTTTTTGTTTTTGTTTCCACAAGCCACTCCGTGTGGCTTGTGGAATCTTCGTTCCCTGACCAGGGATTGAACCTGGGCCCTCGGCAGTGAAAGCGCAGACTCCTAACCACTAGACCACCAGGGAATTACCAAGCCTACTATTAATTAGTATTTTTATAAAGACAGTCCAAGTTATAAGATGCATTTAGGTCATTAACATTGGAACAGTCCCGGCTTTGTCTGTAACTCAGAATGTGTGTTTGCTTTCTGCAAGCTGTTGTTCTCTGAGAAATCTTGGGGACTGGAGGACTTAATGATTTCCCTGAAATAATGAGAAAACAAAATAAAATAACTGAACACAGTAATGTTGGGCAGAACATCCTGCATGAGCAGTCTGCGATCTTGGGCTCGCTTGGCTGTGTGGGCTCAGCACAGACTGACCTGCCTAAACACGGTCTTCATCTGTAAACCAAGGGGCTGGCAACCTGACCTCTAAAGATACCTTAGTCCTTCTAAAAGTCTGATTCTACTGCATCAGAAAAATATCAAGATCAGTTTGACATCACCTCTGGCTGGTGATAATGGATGATTTTTCCCTGTCTTATACTTTTTTGTGCATCTGGAAATTTTTGACGATAAGCAATCTTCCCCTTCAAAATCAGAAAACAGTAAGAATAAAGGGGGTGACTTAAATTGCATTCAATTTGTATTTATGCTCTAAAATGGAAATCTGGGCCCTGGTTTCTTCACTTCGGTGCTTACTTACCATCAAAGCTGCCTCCTTTGCCTTCAGTGTGTCCCAGACCTGATCCAAGAGCCACTGGTGTAGAGCCTGGTGGCACAAAGTGAGCTCCCCTAACTTTGCTTGACTCCTCTCTGGAGTCATTAGGGCTGCAAAGGGCATTTACATTATGGCTTATTAATGTCTCCATCACAGTGAAACTGAGCAAGCCAGCACTGCAAGACAGTTTCTAATATAACCTGCATTTATACAGCTGCATCTTTTTTAGCTGAGATTAATTTAATTCTTAGTCTCCTTTGACTTGCGAGATGGCCCAAGGAACCTTGTGTTTGACTCAGGATGAATTCTAAATAACTATAAATCTTTATTATTCTTACCAAGCCCTTGCATGTGGTCTCCTATTCAGGCAGAGACTAGGTTTGGAAGCTTACATATGGAGAAATGGCATTTATCTTTCTAAAGAGTTTCAGTTTTATCATCACAAGCACCATTAGGTTCACCCCTGAATATAATTAAGGTGAGGCTCACCCAGCTGATAATTCAAAATCCACAGACACAGCTCTGTGTCCTTTCTATTTCTTGTGAAACACAACCTAGCTAGTCGTGAAACCCAACCCCCCTAAACATCTTCAAAAGCTGTCACAGATCACTGTCTTAAAAAGTACTCTGAAAAGTACTGTTGCCATGGGGATAGATTCCTATCATATCTATCTTTTCAACTAAAGACTGACTGGAATATTTTTAGCCATGGAGAGTAAAGTCTGTTTATTAAAAGTTGTTAATAATTTGTGCAAACAAGTTTCTGTGGGTTTAAAGCAACTGTGAATCACACATATCCATGTTGGCTAGAATTTATTTTTCACATCTGAGCTTCTAGATCTTTTCACTACGTGAGTTATTTCCTTGCAGAGCTAATTACTGAAGGAAGCAAGACAGGGTGAGAAGAGAGAGTCAAGTCAAGTGAGAAAAAAAGGAAAAAAAAAAAAGACAGGTTAAGCATTTTTCTTGGGATCAGAGAAATTTTAAACCCTGTTTTTTTCCCCTTCTCTGAGAAAAACTAATTTCACTGACTTAAGAGAGATGCTTAAGAAAAGAACTGGTTTTCTCAGCAAATCATGACTGGTACCCAGTCCTGCAGCTGTAAAGGGGGACTTGGACCAGCTCGGTGGTTTCCATGATGCACCTGGAAGAGTTTGGAGGGCTCCAAGCACAGGCCTTAGGGGACACCTGGGGTCTCCACCCCCCAGCTTTTATTTGTTACATGCATTAACCCACATAAGAGTTTGCTAGAAAGAAGTAGGATTTGGGGCAGGGCGTTATTGTTTAAGAATTGAAAAACGGGACTGGTTAATGGTGACTCTAATAATAAGGTGTATTGTATTGATGTATTGCCCCATCAATACTTTATATCAACATTCATCACATCTAGTCCTCACAACAGCTTTGCTGGGGAGACAATTATTATTTCCTTCCTATAGAGGAGACCAACGACCACACACACACGGTCCCTCTCCCTTCTCATCTTTTAGTCAAAATGTCACAAGCCATAGGTAAGTGAATTACAAGGAAGCCACCTCCATGACCAGCACTTCTATTTTCCCACATAGTTTCAATATTTTTCTCAATTCCAAACTTCTTATGTATTTGCTGCTTCTCTCTCTCAGGAAACTTAGGATACAGAGAACCAGTCCCTAGATTAACTCCCCTCACTAAAGGTAAATCAGTGACGTAAGACAAACCCTGCATACACAGACTCTCCTATTTACTCAACATTCGTTCTTTCCAAAAAGCCTTCTGCAGAGCAGGTACTGGAGATACAGCAGCAATCAAAACCGGGGCAAGCCCTGTTCTCGCGGGGTTTCTGATCTGTGCCCCTGGAGTACTAGCCCCAGTCTTTTCAACATCACATCAAGAGCCTTAATGCTGACTTCCAAGAGCAAAGATAGTCACTTCCAAAGGTCTCCACCATGCTCTCCTCAGCAGGCCCTTTGGTTCTCCTTGCAAAGGGTTGCAACTATCGTGACACTTATTGAGCCATTGTTTGTGTGGTTCAGTCACCAAACAGCCTTGCCCTCCAAAACAGAGTTCAGAAGCAAAAGGGAGTTTTGAAGTCATTGGATTTACCAAATCTTTGGAAGGGGACATAGGAACCGTGACAGTGACAATGCTTCTTAGAACCTCCCCCCATCTCCCAGCTGCTTCTCTCACTTCCTGTGTGCCGCACTTCTCTTACCAACGCTCCCTGGAAAACTCCTACCTCAGTTCAATCCCATCTCATCCCACTTCTCCTGTCCTATGTCCTCTGGATTCTTTATCACAAAAGCCCAAACTACCAGCTTAGCAAGGCAAGAACCTCCCCGGAGACAGGAGAGGCAGGCAAGAGAGAGAGAAAGGTCAGGCACATCCATGAATTAATCACGTCACCACACCATTATTGTACAGACGATTCCTGCCCATCTGCCTTAGTGGGACACATTCTGGAGAGAAGCATTTCCATCAGTCTCATCTATATTTTTTTCCTCCTGGGTAACAGACAGACAGATAGATATATAGATATCTATATATATGTATCTATATCTATATGATATGTATGGATATAATATATATAGATATTTATCTATTTATATATTCCAGGAGGAGAAACATATGTTTATATTTAATATATTTTATCAAATATATTAATAATAATAATATAATTATCTATAGTTATATTTAAATACCCAAAATGTTTCTCTATCTATCTACATCTAGGTCTATATTGCTCTGTATCTCTATATCTAGATCTCTCTCTCTATATATATAAAAATATAGATATATAGAAATTTATAAAATATGTAGAAATAGATATATATAGAGAAAGAGAGAGAAATATGTATCTATAAACATAGATATATAAAGAATCTACTTCCAAATGTTATTCAAAGATCACTCCTTACACACACCCACACACACAGACACACAGCTCTGGTAAACAACCGTGACATGAGATACCACCTCTTGAGATGCCATCTCTTTTCCAGCTTAAAGGCATCATCTGCCAGCTCTGCGGTGCTGAGCACTTCATTTATGAAATGGCCTCAGTACATCATAAAATAACAGTTAAAACGTGAATGGCCTGAAAACTCTTCCCCAGTTCTAACGACAAAGAATTCTGAAAGCCACGTCAAAGTTCCAGGATGGAAAGAAATTTTTTTTTAAGATAAATTAATTCACTCTGGGCCCTGTTTGTTAGAGAGGGTCCAGATATGACAGATCCATAGTTGTGGCACCTATAAATCTGGAAGGGTTATTAACAATATTGAAACCAGTCCCCTCAACTTACAGATAAGGAAACGGAAGACAAGAGAAGTAAAGTGCCTTCCTCAAGGTCACACTACTAGTAAGGGGAAAGCCAAGACTCAAATCTAGTCCAGTGATCTTTAAACAACCATAAAATGTTACCTTGCAGCTCCAGGCTCATCTAGAATTAGTGTCACCTTTAGTGACAAGGTGGTCTTTCTTTGGCTAGTTGGTTGCATTTTATGAAGCATCCTAAAAAGGATATGAATAGTGTCTCATTATGCATAATAGGTAACATTGCCTAAATTAATTGAACAAAGGTTTTCCCCAGTATCATGTCTATCATGAGACCTTGCCCACCCCCTTCACTTTCCAAGTCTGGATCCTTCTATATCTAGGTACCTGGATCATAGTAGAAGCCAACTTTACTGATTGTACTCAGATTCAGCTTGGCTAAGCCAAGAGCTAAGTGTCAGTTTTAATACTGGGAGGGAGGTCCAAGAGGGAGGGGATATATGTATACATACAGCTGATTCACTTCGTTGTACAGCAGAAACTAACACAATATTGTAGAGCAATTATACTCCAAGAACAAAAATTTTTTTTAATTTAAAAAAATTTTTTTAAGTAAATAAATGTAGCTTAAACAACAGACCTTCAAACGGGAAACATGATATTGTATAGCGTCTACTTTTGTAACTCACAAAAGCTATAATCTTGAAGTTCGAATGCAATTGTACCTTGATGTAAAAAATTGAAAACAGAAAGATTAATCCAAAATTGTCTATTTCACTAAAATTTACTTAAACCAATTACTTTCAATTGTGTCTGTCTTAATGGAACATAGGAAAACAATTTTTAGACCTAGCTCCACCACCAATAATCATGTGACTTGGGACAATCCAATCCTCTATGGTCCCACTTTCTTTTCTGTACATGAAGGGGAAAGAAGACTAGAGTTGATGATCTCTCAGTTCCCTTCTAGCCCTAAAATGCTATGTCTTGAGGTCCTTAACCCTCCATACCCTGCAGGGGAAAAAAAGTGAGACTTCGTATGTACTCAAACGCTTAAGTGTAAAACCTAACTCTGAGCATAAATCCTGAGGATATGAGTGTTTGTCCTATGATAAATGTGTTGTAAATTCCTGAAATCTATACCCCTCTTATCACAAACAGTAGGTGAGTTATATGTGTTCAAATAGTATAAGCCACCAGAAAAGAAGAAATAATGTGTGTAGCGAAACAGCTACCTGCCTTCAGGAGAGAGCATGGCAAACCGCTCTTCCCTCCACTGCTAGGCTCACTGATTCTCAAGGAAAAGCCCTCAGAGGCTCCATCAGCATCTCCTGAAGTTCTTGCTAACATGCAGAATCCTTACATCCCCCGTCCTTCACCTAAAATCAAAATGGTGGTGGTAGTGGGGAGCAGGGGAGGTTGTGTTAGCTCAAGTTGCCATAATAAAATATCACATACCAGGTGGCTTAAACAACAGAAATCTATTTTCTCACAGTTCTGAAGGCTGGGAAGTCCAGGATCAAAGCGCCAGCCAATTTTGGTTTCTGGTGAGAGACAGCTCTCTTCCCAGCTTGCTGATGGCTGCCTTCTCACTGTGTCCTCACACGACCTTTCCTTGATTTGTGCATGTGGACAGAGATCTCTCTCTCTTTTTCCTCTTCTTATAAAAAACTACCAATCCTATCAGACTAGGAACACATCTTATGACTGCATTTACCCTTAATTAGTTACCTCCTGAAAGCCCTATCTCCAAATACAGTCTGGGTCGAAGTTAAGGCTTCAAGATACGAATTTGTGGAGGACCTAATTAAGTCCAGTTCACAGCGAGGAAGAGTCTGCAGTTTTAACAAATTCTCCAGATTATTCTTTTGCACACTAACATTTGAGAACCACTGGCTAGGCTCCAAGAAGAGTTATCTTACCTTCAAACTGCAAAATTTGAGATCACCTATCCTTTCTTATTTTCAGATCATGATGAATAAAGGAAGCGAAACGAGAGAGACAGAGGTGAAGAGAGACAGAGGCAAAGGCAGGACAGAAATAGAAAGAGAAAGTCTCTTTTCCAGTCATTTTTCCAAGTTAAAATGAAATTTAGCTAGAGCTTGTCATTCAAAAACTTATGAACAAACTAAAGACCCCACAATGATGAGGATAGGTCAAATGGTCACAGGTGTCAAATGAAAGGGCTCCCACGGCCAAACCTAGAACAATTTAAGCAACAAAATAAGCAGTAATGTTAGATTATAACCCAAAGTATGAAATAAATATCCATGAATCCATCCTAATATAAATGATTAAATAATTTTAAAAATGAATTAATTAATAGGGGGAGAATAGACAAATATCTCATGTAGAAGAATTTCAAATAATTTATGTAGATACTCCACCCTCAAGTTAGTGGAGCATAGCTTCTCACCCCTTACGTGTAGAATACACATAATGACTTCCTTCCAAAGACTATATTATGGAAAACGTGAAAAGAGGAGTAATTTAACATGAGGAAACCTGGAAAAACATTACCTCAGCCAGATGATCAAGGTCAACATCAGCAGTGATAAGTTATGTTGATGGTATGTACCATGGATACGATGTGATGAAAATGGTACTTTACTTCTGTGTTTTTCGTCTGACAACACATGATCCCAGTCTAATCATGAGAAAAATATAAGACATATCCCAGCTGAGGGACAGTCTACAAAATACCTTATTCCTCAAGACTTCCCAGTTCAAAAACAAGGAGAGGCTGAAAAACTGTCACAACCAAGAGAAGCCTAAGGAAACTTGATGATACAATATAATGTGATATCTTGGATGGGAACTTAGGACAAAGAAGCAAAAAGAACACTAAGCAAAAGCTAAGGAAATCTGAATCAAACATGGATTTTAGTTTATAGTAATATATTAATATTGGTTCATTAATTTTAACAGTCATACCATACTAATATAAGATGTTAATAATAGGAGAAACTGAGTGTGGAGTAAATGAGAACTCTCTGTTCCATCTTCACAATTTCTCCATGAATCTTTATTTCATTCTAAAAAATAGTTTATTTTTAAAAGTGACTTAAATGAATCAGACTCTAAATGTGAAGAAATTTTAAGAATATTTTAATTTATTAATTTTTACCTAATTCTTAAAGAACTCTTTCAATAAGAATAAAGTAAGAATTCTATATCAAAAGGGAAAATTAAAAAGCTTATGAGTAACTGTAATGCCTCTTCAACCTCAAAAGCAGAAAAGGATAATAAATTGCAAAAATCAGATAAAAGTATTTCCTTTATAGTAGATGCCATATTGCAAATGCATTTAAAATTAGCAAGGCATAACATTTATTTCCTTGACATTTGTCTTCCAAAGAGTTCACAGTGCTTGAGTGTCTATTAAAAAATGATTCATGTGAAATTTTTATCAAACCAAATTTACTGTGAAATTACTGCCCAGATAAGACTTTATTTTGATCTTATTGAGTTATTTCCTTATTATTGAGCCCTTAGTTAGAGCTTCCAAATATAGCAAATGCCTGAGAAAGTAAATTTTTAAATTACAATTACAATACACTAATGGAATTACATATTGTCTTCCTTTGCCCAGTTATGGCACACAATAGGCATCTAGTAAAATATTGATTGAAAGAATGAAATTACTTCTTATTGCTTCATTCAGTACACTAAGTTTGTCTCTTGACTATCTCACGGGTGTGATCATCAGTTGGTTTGTTAGCTTAGATTTCTTCTAAATGCATCATCTCACAGCATAATCCTCACTGGAATACCTGATTATTATAGATAGAGATCTCTGTACATTCTGGATTAGCATAGTTTAGTGTGTGTGTGTGTTCATTAAATCCAGAAGTTGGAGAGAAAAGCTGCTACAGCATGTAAGTTTCCCTGCATTGTCTTACAACTGCTACTCACTTAATGCTATATTATTAAAGATAGAAATGGAACTCCCTCCTCTCTACTGTCTATCCGTGCAAATCCAACCAACATCAGTGAGCTTTTGCTGCATAGCAAACCAACTCAAAGCCTAATGATTTAATACAACAACCATTTCATTTAGCTCATGATTCTGTGGGTTCTCGGAGCTCAGTGAGGACTTTCTTCACATCAAATTTTATCCTACAGGAAGTTAATCCAGGCTTTTTCACATGGAGGATTCCCAAACAAGAAAGAGAAAATTTAATGAACAAGAATTTCTCAAGCCTCTGTTTTCTAGCGCCCCATTGGCCAAAGCAAGTCCCATAGGTAAATCTATATGTAAAGGTGGAGAACGGATCCCACCTCTTGATAGAAGGAACTGCTGAATAGTGTGGCTATTTTGTTTTCATCTACCACAGTCCATTCCCAATGCAAAATACACTGAACTCCCCGTAACTGTTCCTAAAGTCTGATCCAACGCAGTATCAGTCTCAGGATCTAATACCTTGCAATTTGTATCCTGTTCAAATGTAGAAGAAATTCTGGAGTGTGGCATCTTGGGTGCACATTTCCTTCATTCAGAGACCTTTAAACTTACAAGAAGATAACTGCTTTTGACACACCTAACATGCAATGAAAAAACAGGTACAAAATAACCATAACAGGACTCTCATTCAAAAATGGAAGAAACAGGACAACATGGCAGTCACTTTTCCATAGCAATTCTGAAATCCAGCTGAGTATACATCGTCAGATATCCCTCCTGTGGGGAAAAGGAATGATCACTGGTTAGAAGGCAACTCTGCTCCCAGGGAGTTGTTACTTTGTCCATTGTTTATGTCTCTTGTTTCCAGTCCCTACACCCTTTCCTCCATCGCTTGAGATGTCCTTCATTCTCCATATGAAATTACACATTTGCAACTAAGCGGATTTCTCAGACTGCTTCCTTCCTACTTATAAAAATGTGGGGACTGAGATAATTTTTTTATTTTGAACTATCTCTGTCCATTTTAGTCCAAATTTGCCTAGTATAGGGTTTCAGCAAAGACTACTAGAAGAAACAATGTTTACATTGAGACTTGAAGAATGATGAGAATTTTATCCAGCAAAGGAGAGGGTGAGCAGTAAAAGGAGAATATTATAAGCAAAAGAAATAATTTCTGCCTGTGAATGATAGGACCACAGGCAAGTTCCTTGAGCTCAGATTCTGAACCTAATTCCTTCTCTGCACCTAGGTAATAGTACCGATACCATAGAGTTCTTATAGGTATAAGAACAAATAGGAACAAATTAGATTTTATTTGTAAAGTGCTTAATACTGTATCTAGGAAATCAGTAAGTACTAGTAAGTACTTCATAAATATTTTCTAGTGATGGTAACAGTCTGGAGCCAGACTTCCTGCATTAGATCCTGGATTTGCCACTTAACTAGGTATGTGATCTTGGGCAAGACATTCATCTCGTGTCCTTCAGCTTCCTCTGCAGGAAAACACTAAGTACTTGTGCGTAAGGGTGTTGGGAGCATTCCATGAGTTCCTATGTGAAGCATTAGAACAATTCCTGACACATAATATATACTATATGAATGTTAGCTTATATTAGGAATAAAGAAACCCTGCAAGAGTCCAATTAGGCATTTAGAAATTATTCTATGACTTATAAGAAAACTGAGACTAGAAAAGTATAAGTACCTGCCCGAGTTCATTTAGCTAACAAATTCCATGGTCTGAAACTCAAACATGCAATTTCTGGTTCCAGCCTCACCCCATGATGCTTCCCTAAGCTCCAATAAAAATTGCCTTCATGGAACCTCAAGAAACAGCCCTTGGCTACTTGACATAGTAATATTACCATTGGTAATATTATCCCTTGGTCTTTTCAGTGAAGATGAATTTCCTGAGAAGTTTCTGAGCTGTGGAGAAATAGGTAAGAATTCTCGTCACTCTGAATGACTTGCGTCAGAATATTTTAACCATAGCACTAAGCAAATTATGCTTATTAACAGGAAAGGAGTCTCAGATTTGAATATGAACAATAAGATGTGCAGAGAAAAATGCACTGGTCCTTGAAGCTCTTCATCTTTTAAAAACAAAATGAGAGTATTTCAACTTACAGAATAAATTGTCAAGATACCCTAGGTAATTAGAGTCTCCAGTGTCAAAATGCTGATGGGAAAATATTACCACAAAGCTGAGATGCACACCCAGGTCTATCTGACTCCAAGTCCCTTTTCCTGTCCACCACACCACTACCACCAACGCATGCTGCCACCAGAGGTCATTTGCAATTGCTCTTTTATGAGCTCCTGGGAAGGGGAAAAAGGAGATAGAGGAGGGGCTGGTGAAAAAGCACTAAACTGCACAGAAACTAAAGGTTCAGGGATGGCTTAGGATTCACCTGGTATATCTCTGAAAGGGAACAATGGTTTACACTTTCATAGAATTTTGTTTTTGAAAAACAATGTCACTGAGGCCAAACAAATCCTTAATATTCAATCTTATCTCTCTATTCTCTTTTGGTTTGGTTTCCGTGGCAACCTATATTTATTGGGCAATTCTGTGTGTATTTGCTGAAGGCAGGTGATTGCTTTTGCTCAGCTTAGGGTGGGAAACAGTCTAGAGAGAGGTCATTTAGAAGAAAGAATCTTATTTTATTTTGTGGGAACTCTTAGTCTTTAAAAATAACAGTTAATTTCTTAAACTTTGTGGTAGGCATTATCTGAAAGATGAGTGAAATTAAAATTGATTATAAGAAGAAGCAGAGGAGGAGGAAGAAGGGGAGAGAGAGAAAAAGAGAGAGTAGATGAGAGGGAGGATGTGAGGGAAGGAGGAAGGGAATAAACACAAGCGTGGTGTGGGGATAGTCTCTGAGGACCCTAGCTAAATTCTAGCCATTTCCACTGCTTGCCTTCATACTCCGAGGGTGTCTTGTCTCCTCTCTCCATCTCTCTCATCCTTCTGCACCCTGCCTTCTACCCCTGTCACTGCAGTGAAGCGGAAGAGAGAGGCTGGCAGGCTTGCAAGGAAACCATGTGCCAAAGCCACCATCGTCACCTGGACGTCAGCTCCACAGATCTAGAAACACTACTTTCCCACATCACATGCCTCCAATTCTCTGTCTCTCTGTCCGGAGGCTTTCTCCAACATAGCAGAGGATTTCTCTACCTGTGAGCAGGACAACCCAAAAGTATAGGGCATTTAACCCTCAACCAATGAGGGGCAGATGTCTGTAAATAGAAAGTCCATCTTGACACAAGCCTTGGTGGGACACTTCTGAGGGGCATTCCACATGGTTCCTCAGTGGATCCAAGTGGGATTAATCCCATTGTCCACAGCAGTAATTCTCTCACTAACATGCCCTTCTGGAGCTTCTCATGCTTCTCTCCCTCATTTTCCCCTCTTGCTCACTTGTATATCCTGGAACTATTTCCCAAATAAATAGCTGTTCCCATGTGCTCATCTCAAAGTCTGCTTTCACGTGAAGGGAAAATAAAACACTAGGGTATCCCTATCTTGACATTAGCTTTCTGTGAAATAGTATTAATAATTCAATTCAATTAATAGTAATAATTATAATATTAATAATTAAAGCCAAAGAAAGTTGATGTTTTTGAGGGTTGCCACTGCCCCCGACGCCTCATTCTGAGTTCCATCAGGGAAACGGAACCTCCCTGGGTTTCCGTGTAGAAGGGTTCTTACTAAAACCCAGCATATGACATATCGTCACCCAGCTTGGATCACAGAGCTTCAAAATATTTTATTATTCTGCACACACCTCACAAGAATAATTACACTTTCTGTAGCAAGCAACAATGAGTTCTGTGTTTGTGAAGAATTCTGTTTCCTTGACTTCTTTTAAATAAGCTGAAGAAAGAGATAAAGGAAAACACCTACTGAAGTACCTCTGTTGTGCTTTTTTTCTGGTAACTTAAACCTGAGTAAGTATAAGAAAAAAAATGGAGGAAAATGTCTTTAAAAATATGTTTGGCTAACATTTCTTTTATAATACAAGTACTGACTGTAATTGTTGCTTAAACATTCCTAGGTATCCACATTTTGAAATTTCCAATAGCATAAACGTAATTTATCTCTTGGAATTAATTGCTGATACAGTTTTTGGAGTTGTATCGTTTATTTAGTTTCCTAATGTAGAACTTCAGAGTACTTCAGACACCAATAGCCGACAGGTCCTGAGGACGAGTGAGCTTACAGAAGTGTCAACTAGATGTTATTATAAGATACACATTCTCAGGGTCCAGTAACACTAGCAAACAGACAAGAATAGACTATTCGCACGTTATGTTCCAGCATCAACGCTCAGCTGCCAAAGTTGATCACATGGGATCAGGTTTTCTTTGCAGAAGAAAATGCCTTGAAGCATAGAAAATTCTTTGAAGAAGAACAGATGCCCAAATATAGCACCCATATTCATCAACCACAACAAAAAAATGTATAAACCAAGATTCCTACACCAAAGAAACAGAGTTATACTCTTTTTTGCTGACAGTCATTATTAAAATATGTAAATTATTTGGCGGTCAAAAGAAATCTGCTCTTCCTACCATATACTGAGTTCTGTGAATGCTCATCTTGAGTTTTATGCTGCAAGACAGTGGTATAGGTTGAAAGTCTAATGACTATGTCCTCTGGATAACATAAATTCTTGAATAAGCCTTGTTTTAAATTCAATGCTATGAAAGATCATATCCACTACAACATAAGCTGGTGACCAAGAGGTCACTATTTGTCCACTGATGAGGTCCCAGAACTAAGGTACTTGGCACTTAGTAGGTACTTAATAAATATTTTTGAATGAATGAGTGACAGCAATGCCCCAATATATTTAAGCTCTCATAATAGAGTATTGCAAAATATACTAAAACGAAGGTCTCATTAAGGCCATAGTTTGGTCTTAAAACCATGAGCGCTGAAATATGTCCTGGACTTCCTTTACAGAATTTTGCACAGACCAGGGCCTTATCCAAATAGCAAGTTATTTGACCCAGAACAATTTACTCTATTCTCTATGTAACCTGCCTACTGCATGGGCAATAATACAGAGTGGAAAATGTAAAAGCCCAAATAATCCACTTCAGGAAAGAAAAGAAAAGCTCTCCTCCATCTCAGCCCATTGCTTAAGAATATAACAATATTGGAATCAGGAACACCTCACCTCACAGCTCATATGCCCATATATTTTACCCTGTCATGCACAGGACATTCCGGAACAAGGTACGAAGCCTTGATTCCATCCCTTCTCACATTCCCTTGTAGCAACACCCACTAGCCCCTCCACTGCTAGAGCTTTCCAAGAAATTCTGTAGAATTTGACAAGGATCCAAGAAATACCGGGCTTTACCCAGGATTTGGGCAGAGACCTTTCTTTCTCAGAGCCAGTCATCGGATGTAATTTCCTTCAGGAGCCTTCCCTGATTTCTTCTAAGCTGGCTAAGTCACCCTCCTCTCTGAGATCTTAACATAATGTTTCATAAAGGATGCCATTTCTTCTTTAAGAAACTGTTGTCCACAACCTCGTGATGCACCAGAGTTGGTCAGGATCTTGGTTCCAGGTTACAGAAACTCAAATAGAACTAGCTTAAGCCAAATGAGGAATTTATTATAAAGATACTAACAGGTCTCATGGAGGCTGCACACAGGAATGGAATGAATCTAAACTTTGAGAATGCATGGGATACGAACTCAGATTACCGGGAAACTCACCTCTCACCTCTATTCTTCTCTCACCAGCTTCTTTCGCTTTTCTGGTCCACACGGAGCAAAATATGACTGCCAATAGTGTCAAAATACACGTCTGTATACCCCATGAACCCAAAGAAGAGTAATTTTATTTCAAGTTCCCAGTTTCCCTGGGAATGACTCCAATTGGCCCAATTTCATCAAGTGCCCACCTTAGACCAACCAAACGCAGCTGGAGGTGGGAGCTGAGGTTAGAAAATATGGCCAGGCTGTTGGGCAGACAGTCTCATAGGTGTCTACCACACACTTCCAAATTCTTTAGTTTCAAAGGAAAACACGTGGTCAGAGTAGACTATTTCAAACGTATTAATGATAGTTGCTATAATATATAAGTTTTTTTAAGGCAATAATGTTCAAATTTATTTCTATTAATAATTCATGGTAACAATAGAAAATTCCTAAGTAAACATATCTGCTTTGTTTTAAAAATAAATTTATTTTATTACATGATAATACTGACAGTTTACATAAACAAGGTCATTTAACGTATGCAAAACAATTATAAAATACATTTTGAAAAGATACGAAAATCTCTGAAGTACTTTCTTGGTAGTTCGATCTACCAAATTTCAAGAGACACCATTAATATTTTAGCATCAAAAGAAAATTCCCAAGCTTGAATTGTCTTGAGAGAATCCACTGGTCAACCAACCTCTGTTTGTTTGTTTCAAGCACTCTTAGTATCAATGAAGACTGAGAAAGAGAAAGAACATGAAGGAGCTCAGAGCAGGCTTTTGAAAATAAAGTGTATCCAACACGGATTGGTTGAAACTGATCCTATTTCAAGAATGGTCACTCTCAGGAGAAAAAACGGATTTAGAAAATTATCCATTGTTTTAGTTAGCTCTCATTGATATTTGAGCTATTTCTGTGTTATACATAAGCACAGTCTCAGTCTCACTTGAAACATGACATGTGATAAAAGGTAATATACAACTTCACCTTTTCTCTGAATTCTCTGATTCACTTTGGGTATGGAGTCTACACTGCAAAGTAAAATTTACAAAGATTCTGGAAAAGCTGCTTTGCTGACAGGCACAACAGCCAAAGTGTAGCAATTTGAGGACATCTCATCAGTTTTTATAAATGATCCACCCAGCCGATGTAGGAAATTCCATATTCTATGGAATATTGGCTCAATGTGCATTCTGCTTTTTCAGGTTTAAAAAGAATCTTTATTAACTGTAATCTGGAGTTGAAGGAGCATTTGGCAAGATGATCCCAAGTAATAGATGACTATGGTCATAATTTGATTGCACCAAAATTCACCTGAGAGCAATCACGGGTACTGTTTTCTTAGAAGAACAAATGAGGATATGGTCACAGCCAGTGTCTGCTTGGGCTCTGCTGTACTGTCACTGACCATTTACCCCGGGATACATAGCCTCTTCCAGTGCTATTATCTATCCTTTAGAAAGCATAGCCACTTAACCTGGGGCTTAAAGACTGTCAGGCATTTACTTCCCATCTCTGCTCATTACCTTAGCTATGGGGCAAATCTGTTTGCTTTAGAAATGTAAGAATGTATGCATATCACTGAGAATTTATAAAGGAGCAAAGAAGCATAATGAAAGTCAAGACTACGGAAAGCATGATGGTAACAATAACATATATCCAGGACTCTGCATTCTGAGTTTCTGCAGGAAAATGCAACAGTGTCTCAGAGTCATGGCAAAACACAGTTTAGTGTGAAGTCTTGGGTTATATTGTGAGTTAGGTTGCAACAACTTCAATGAAAAAAAATGATGGTTAACAGCACAAACTTTGAACTTGGGTAAATCTTGGTTCCAGTTTCAGCTCTACCTATTCCTAACTGTAAAACTGGGTTAGATTATTTAACTTCTTAGGGCTTGTTTCTATACATGAGAAATGAGGATCATAGATTCTTCAAAGAATTAAGGAAATAATGTATTTCAAACTCTTAGCACATAGTAAGTTTTGGATAAATGGTAGCTTTATTATTAATTCAATTCCTCAGATCTAAACTCCTTCCTACTCTTCTTTTTTGTTTGACTAGTAATCCCGGTGACAAAACTTAAGTGGAAGTTTATTAAAATTTCCCTTCTTAACTGGGTGCTTTTCCCAAATACTATATAATAATAAAATTACTTATTATTATTATAAAAACAATAGTAAACAACACAAATTAACATTACAAACAGAAAGTAAATACATTATTTAAAATTCATTTTGCTAGCTGTTTTCCTGAGACACAGTCTGTCCATTTTCAAATGAGTAAGGTATTTTGTAGCTTGCCACCAGCCTGGAGGTACCTTCATAGACTGCAGGAAAAAGGAAAAAAAGAGCAAGCCATTGAAAAGAAATGCACTACGTAATTACAAAAAATATCTAGAGCCAGCATTTTTGTTTTCAACTCATTCGTGTCATTCTGGTAATAAGTTAGGAGACTATTATAATTTCTTGATAAGCATTTACTATACCCTATTAATCTGCTGGGAGTTCCTGGGAAAGGAGATTCTTTGTACTGTGGGGCGAGCTATAGAAAGTCACCTTTCCCGCTTGCTGGATGGGAATAAGAAAGCATGTGGCCTTGATTGCTACTGGCCTCTTCTATGACCTAAGAGGAATTAGCCAAAGATGAAGCCAACTCTTCAACTGGTGAACAGAAAGACAGAAATAATTGTTCTGTGCGTGGGAACTCTGGTACCAGCAAGTGTGAATACTACCTTCCCTCTGGACTGCCGGTGCACGCGAGCCAATACATTTCCTTTATTTTAAACCAGTTTGGCTGTGCTTGATGCCTTACAGACGAAACTACCCTGTCTGACTGAGCTACTTATGCTCCGTCTGCCCCCCTGAGTCTTCCTCTGCTCTGCTCTGCGCTCCGGGGGGGGGGGGCTGACCTACAGATTGCATCACAAGGGCTCCCTTGCCCTCTGGATTATCACTGAGTTTGGCTAGTGGGAGGCACCTGCCAAAGATCTGAAGGCAAGAGGAGAGAAGGTTTGGGGGCATTTTTCTCCACTTCCTGCCTCCTTCATCGTTTAGGTGCCGGCTGTGGCTATTTCCATCCACAGCTACAGCTCCTGCCTGCTGGGGTCTTCCAGCACAGCCAGATTCTCAATGCCAAGGTAACTCTTCCCCAGCATTACAGCCTCCTGCAATTGCCAGACTCTGGGAGCCTCAATGTTCCTAAGGGTGCCCTCATCCCTGCCCTCCCAGCCCCTTCATCGAAATGTCTTTATTGGATCATCCGAGAGGATTTGTGATTCCTGCTGGAATCCCAAATGACAGAATATTTAAAAGAGCTTAGAACAGTGCTTGGCATGTGGTAAATGCTCAATAAATGCAGTTATTAAAATATTGCTTTTGCTATTTCCTTTCAGTGTGAGATGTCTAAATGAAAATTCTTCTTGTGATATATTGGAAAAATATATCAAATATCTTATAATATTTTATAAGAATATAAAATAACGACCACAGCCATGCAGAACTAGAAAGCAGACTGATCTTAGTACATTAGAAAAAGTATAGAAAAGTCCACACTCTATCTCTGTGGTAGAGTGGCATCCAAAAGAAAGATATGAGAAAGTCTTTTATCTGGCTTCAGATTCTATGAAAAAAAATGTCAATTTATTTTTAGATGTTTTTAAACATAATCAAATTCCAAACAATGATTTACTTGATGCAGTTAAGCCCTACTTCACCAGGTAAATGTCACCTGTTCCCCATCTACCAAGTTTATCACACTTACCATTAAGCAATACTAGTCTCTTGAATGTCATCATTTATAGGAGTTATATCTTTATCCAGGGTTTCCATTTCTTCTTCCTTCTTTATTCTTTCTCGATGTTTCCGAAGAGGACTTGGAAAACAAAGTGTTAGAAATTAGTGTGGTCCTATTAGTTAATGCAATCACAAAATTAATCAAGAGAGCCTATGATCTTATTTCTAGACTGTTAAAAATGTATAGGTTCCTTTTTTAAAAAAAAAATTTAGGTTCTCTCTTTATCCATCCCTTTCTCTAGGCTCACATGATAGCTACAATAGCATCAGTGTGGATAGGGTGTAGTTATAGGTACATAGGAAGAATACGGTACCTAATTGTTGATAGATCTTGGTGAGCGCAAGAAAATCTTTCAGGCCAAGTCATTTTACAAACTAGACTGATAAGCATTATTTAATGTGTAAATAAGAAATAGTACAAAATGGAAACAGACATAAGAAAACCAAGAGAGTGAGGGTAGCCTCTGGATATGTTAATTAAGTTTCTAGATATACTAATTAAGAAGTGTGTTAGATATTATGGGCTGCAGTCCAGTTTTCTTAAAGTAAAATTAATGTAATAAAATAGGGCATTTCCCAGCTCTGCCCCAAACTTGGCCTTATGAAAACTCTTTTTTGCCATAAAGTAGGTAAACTCTTAAAAAATACCTTTCAATTTTATAGCTAGGAGGAATCCTACAGATTATTTGGTTTAATCCTCTGTCTTACAGAAAATAAAATTAAAGTTTAAAGAGGTTAAGAAACTTGTCCAAGGTCTCAAAGATGTTTAATGACAGAGCTGGGACAAAAATCACTCTAGACTGCCGATAGCTATGCTAATGCCTTTCTACCCAGAATGTTGTGAAGAAAGGAATCATGCCACACCCTCCTCTAATCAGTACCACAGCCCGAGGGTAAATGTAACATTTTAGGAGGCTTCTCAAGACAAGAAGGTAGCATTTTAGAAAATGCCTTTTTAGCATGCTCTGTGGGAGTCCTGGCCTGATAAAAAATTTGATGAGTTTCCAAAACTAACTTAAGAATTATACCAAGCCATTCTGTCTCAGAGAAAAAACAAGGTTCTTCTTAATTACCAAAGATGAGGTATATAATGAAAAGTAAAGACAGGAGGAAAGTGCAGTCATCTTTCATAAATAAAATTCATTATTTTAATGTGACCAAGAAAAAAATATTTTTGTTTGTTTCCATCTTTCAAAGTTGTTGTGTCATGGTACAGTTTAAGAATATAAAAGTATTGTTTAGCCTATTAATAAACCCACATAAAATATGATGGACTTTAGGACTAAATAATGGACTTCTTAAATTGAGATATAACTGATATATAGCATTGTATTCATTTCAGGTATGACTTGATATTTGGTTATATTACAAACCGATCACCACAATAAATTTAGTTAACATCCATCACCACACATAGTTACAAAAGTTTTCTTTCTTGTGATGAGAATTTTAAGATCGCCTCTCTAAGCAACTCTCAAATATACAATACTGTATTATTAACTATAGTCACCATTAGTACATTACATCCCCAGGACCTATTTATCTTACAACTAGAAGTCTATACATTTAGGTCACCTTCATTCATTTTGCCCAACTCCTTTTTTTTTAATTAGGAGATTTATATAAATTTTATTTTAAATTACAATAATTATGCTCAGAAAATGACAAAAATTATATGTCCTGTGTTTATTATAAATGCTTCTAAATAAATGATGGCAAACTGTGAAAAGTGATTTAAATCAAAGCAAAAAGGAAAGAGAAAAGGTAGGAAGGAGGGAAGGAAGAAAAGAAGATAGGAAAGATAAAAGTTTTCAGATTCCCTTAAAATTAAATTTAAAAGTACTTACTGACAGCATGTGCAGACACCGACCACCAAAATGATAAAAATTACCATAACTGCTATCAAACAAATCACCAAAATCTGCCCTCTGTCTCCTCTTAGGTAAAACAAGTCAACTCTCTCACATCTTGCCCCAGCGTAGCCTTCATCACAGCTATAAAAGTGAAACAAGAAGAGGGCAACAAGGTCAAAAGTGAAAGACTTTTAAGAATCTTTACTGTTTCCTTTTTGAAGAAACTAACACTGTATTCATTACTTGGAATTAATAAAGGGTGTAGTTCCTTAAAAAATGTTAAGTTGTACAACCACTGTGTTCATGAGAAATTTCATTCTTCGCTGAAAACCTGTCATCCCTTGAACATCATTAATAATATGCCTAATATCAATAAACAGGGATGATAAAAATTTACTAAGATCTGTCTTGAAAGGAAGGAGGTGATAAAATTCCCTACACAGCACTCCCAAGTGTTTAAATACCCCCGGGACAGGGAATTCAAAAAGCCCCAGGATTTCCCATTTCATCATAGGACAATACAAAGCGTTTCAGTGTGCCCAAATTCTCCTATTATAAATTATTTTTAAAGTATATGGTTTTATATGATCAAACATGGAAGACATAGAAAGCTCCATAAATGTTATTCTACAGGATTTCTCTCCCCCCAAGCCCTAGCCCCCTGGCCTCTCTTTTTAACTTCCATGCAACCGTTGTGGTTCTACTGCTTTCATGAGTAGCAGCTAGGTAACACTCTTCCCTTCACCACCTCCCCAACTGCATCCCCTCAAAATACAATAGGTCTCACCCTCTCCAGTTCCTTTATCTGACCCTCTGAGGCCACATATTCAGAACTGTACACCATTCCCTCCACTCTCCTCTAAATGCCCCTTTTTCCTATGGCCCTAGTAAAGTGCCGTGACCAGAAATCAACAGACTCTCCAAATGGCACTATTCCCCCTCCCATTCTTCCAACTCCATCAAACAGTCCTGAATTCACCTCAACTTAGCAGATGACCCACGTCTGAAGGTGCAGATACAGAGCCATTTGACCAAGCCGAGATTTGTCCAAGCAACACTCAACCCCCTAAAGCTCAGTGATTTAGGGACCATCCATAGTATTCTCTGAATTGTGTAAGATGCGTAAAAGATGACTAAGAAGTTTGTCTGAGGCTATTTTAAAACCAAAATTATATGTTGTAACATCAACACCTTTGCACTAACAAATATTCTCCCTTTTTCTTCTCCTCAGACTCATTCAAAACACAAAGAGATACTGGTCATATACATAATTATTGAAATCTCAGAAAGATGAAGCTCTACTTCTTACAAAGATTCCTGTGCAACCTCATTTTTTGTTGTGTTTGTTTGTTTGTTTGTTTTACGAAAGGATCTATTGCCAGGCCACTCGAGAGTTTATGTTTGATAAGAGCTAAGGCAGTTAATTCCCACAAAGTTTTATTTCTCAAGTAAGGAGATCCCTTACTGGTAATATTGTAGCTGATACAATGCTTAAAAAAAAAAGCCTCGCTCAGTTACAACCATCAATTGAAAGGTGAGGCTCAGTGCAAGCAAAGGAGAAAAAACACCTAATGCCATCTATTGCAAAATGACCCCAGGATGTATGAGGGAAAATTGCTTCCTGCAAGATAGCTAAGCTCTTCATTGCAAGGTCAAAATAACAGGAAGAGAGCTTAGAAATATCTTGAAATATCAAAAATCTTTTGCACATGGGACTGGAACTGGGGTGGGGGGGGAAATCACTTTTAATTGCATGTGTGGGAGGGTGGTCTTTAGTTTTGTTTTTTTTTTTAAGGTTATAATTAAAATCTACAAATAGAGTATCTTCCAGTTAGCAGAAATGTTTCTCTAACAAATTTACTAAATACAGCATTTTTAAACAATAACTGTGCCCATAAAATACATAGCAATTACTTGCTGCTCTTTTAGAAAGTTTTTCTAATTATAAGCTCTGGGTTCAGTTGCTCACCCACGCTTTACATGAATTTCTCAGTAAGCAGTCCCTCCTGTAACTTATAACCCAATGAAGCCATGTAGCTGGTCAGACCCTTACACAGCCAGTTACAGTGGCTCTCATATTGTTTCACTGCTCATCAAATTAATAACATATCAGCTGATGGTCATTTCAATGGGAGAGGAAGAGGCAAAGGGTGAAAGATGCTAGTAGATGTTTAATAAATGCTGAGCAGATGAATAAATGAGTTTTTATTTAATAAACATCTTATAAATTAAAATTAAAAATAACATTTAAAGATGCTATGACCCTTGAAGACTCTGAAAAATCAGGATTTGGGATCGCTGTTCGGAAACAATCACCAGACACTGTTCTAAGAGATGTGTAAGTATTAACTCAATTGATTCTTATAACAACCTTTGAAGTAGGTGCTATTATTAACCCCATTTGACAGGTGGAGAAACTGAGGTAAAGAGAAAATAAGTGAGTGGGGTTGGATTCAAATGCAGGAAGTCTGGCTCCCCAGTTCATGCACCCACCCACATGTAACACCGCCATGTAAATAAATCAAAGTTATGTACCTGGAAACAAACCGTCTCCATTCCAAGAAAATACCGAGAAGACTAAGAAGGGACTTGAGTTATTTGAAACACACTTTGGCTTTTTATGTAAAGACAGGAGTCCACAAACTCCTATGATGCCAAGCAAAAGGAGATATTTCTGGTTTCCCAAGATAGCGTAGTCACCAGTGACAAGACAGCTTTGCTTGATCTGTGCTACACCAAGTCACCTAAAAGGTCAGGCCTAGGATGTATATACCTCCCATTCACTTGAATGGTACAATTTATGGAACATTTACCCTGTGCTGGGTATCACAATAAGTATTTTTGCCTGATGTATTATTTTGCTTAATTTTCAACACTTGAAAGGAAGATGTTATCTTCTTTTATAGATGATAAAACACTCAGGGGCTTCCCCGGTGGCGCAGTGGTTAAAAATCCACCTGCCAATGCAGGGGACACGGGTTCGAGCCCTGGTCCGGGAAGATCCTACATGCCGTGGACCAACTAAGCCCGTGCGCCACAACTACAGAGCCTGCGCTCTGGAGCCTGCGTGCCACAACTACTGAGCTCGCATGCCACAACTACTGAAGCCCGTGCGCCTAGAGCCTGTGCTCGGCAACAAGAGAAGCCAACGCCATGAGAAGCCATGAGAAGCCCGCACACTGCAACGAACAGTAGCCCCCGCTCGCAGCAACTGGAGAAAACCCGTGCGCAGGACCCAAGACCCAACGCTGCCAAAAATAAATGTAAATAAAATAAATAAATTTATTTAAAAAAAAAAAAAAAACACTCAGGAAAGGTGACTGACCCATTGTTAATGCTGCTTATAACCGGCGGAAACAAAATCTTGACTTAGGTCTGTCTTACTCCAAACCCTGAGTCCTGATTCGTGTGCTCTTCCTCCTCCCCTTGATTTTTGTATCATTCCACCACCAAGAAGGGGTTCCTGGTTCAGATTAAGGTCTTGGTTTCGACATCTAGCACAGCACTAGATGAACCATGACAGAGGGACTTGTTCATTTATCCATCAGACATTTCTTGCGTACCTAGTAAATTCTAGGCACTGTGCTCGGCACTGGAATATGAAAATGAATAAGCCATCATCCCTGGCCTCTAGGAGCTCACAGCCACAGAAGGGCTGTCCAGAGAAATCAGCAGTGATGCTCCAGGGAAAAAAGCTTTCGTAGAAGTGTGACTGAATCACAGAGGAAGGACATCGAACCCAAATCAACGCCGGGGTCCAGGAGGCGCTGATGTTTGAGTTGTATCTTAAAGTGTCAGTAAGAATAAACTTTCCAGACTATGAGAAGAGCTTGTCTAATAAGCCATGCAAAGGAATGTAGGATTATGGAGGAACATTGGGGAATAGTGGTGAGGGACATGGCTAGAAAGTCAAGCCAGGACCAGAGGAGCTAGGGAGAAAATGGGTTTTAACCTCTGACTGAGGGGGACAGGCTGTGTATTGATCTCAGGCAGGTAGATTACACCCTGTGGTTTTCATTCTAGAAGGCAGCAATATTAAAGAACAGTACATCTACAGACATAGGGACCAGTTAAAGAAATGTACTGGGTTAAAGGGCATTAATCTTTTAAAAATTCATTATATTCTCCCAATTAAATGAATTTTTAAAAAAACTCAACCCCTGGACTTCCCTGGTAGTGCAGTGGTTAAGAACCTGCCTGCTAATGCAGGGGACAGGGGTTCGAGCCCTGGTCTGGGAAGATCCCACATGCCGCAGAGCAACTAAGACCTGCACCACAACTACTGGGCCTGTGCTCTAGAGCCCATGCTCTGCAACAAGAGAGGCCATGGCAGTGAGAAGCCCGCGCACCACAACGAAGAGTAGCCCCCGCTCGCCACACCTAGACAAAGCCCGCATGCAGCAACAAAGACCCAACGCAGCCAAAGATAAATAAATACATTTCTAAAAAAACAAAAATCAGCTCTATCTTTCCCAACACACGCACAAGCACATTTTCCTTATTTCCTTACGTTAGTTTTTTTTCTTATTCCCCTCGAAGTATTATCTGTGTATATTGATTTTTTAATCAAATTTAATTATAATCAAACTTTGAAGAAGTCCATGACTCTTCAATGTTCCACTATATCAGGGCTTGGAATCACTGTTCTGAGATACTTATGAAAAAAAAAAAAAGAATACTGGGGCAACTACACAGAAGAACATCAGCGTTCTATGACTTTAGGTCAAAAATATACTTAAGAAATCATCTTGCTCCTCTACAAGGTAGGGTCTCAGACAGCACTTTAGAGAGACATCTTTAGAAGAAAATAAATATTTAAGATATGCAAAAAATTTGTTTGTGCCTGAGTAAAATTAAACTTGGACTCAATCTACCAAGAGTTGGAAAGAGAACTTTCCTCCCAGTTCCCTGCTGTACTAAAGAGGCTTTGTGAATCTCTAAAAATAGGACTGATTTCCATGCACTTAATTGACACCTGCGAAAGTAGCTTGTAATTTGGCAGAAATTCCTTCATATTTACATTCACTACGAACCACCTAACACATGCCAGAAGACTGTGTTTGCATTCGAGTGCAATAAACCCCTGGGAGTTTATTTGAGCTGAAAAGCATCCTTAACACTGGACAGAAACAGTTTTGCTTGCGCAAGGCAACAGAAGACACAGCCCTGCCTGGAAGGCGATCTGGACTCTTCACACGCTCATATTTCAGCAGGAAAGTGTGCGTCAGTTTCTCCATAAGTAGCTGTCCAACGGGGCCCCTAAACAAGTGGTGCAGGGAGGGGAGGGGGTAGGACCAGGGGGAACTGCATCCCGACAGATGGCTGGATTAGCTCAGACTTTCCAGTCCTGTCACCGCCCCCCGCAAACGGGCACCAGTCTGTACCCCTTTGCTTGTCGGCTCAGCGCTTCACTTACACGCAGGAGGGCGTCTGCTCGGCCACCACGAAGCGACATCTCCCTTTAATGCAGTAATGCTTGTACTGCTTGGGGCACCGAGAGAAGTGGCCTCTTCGCTTTGGTTGTGTGGTCGTAGCTGAAGAATGAGAAGTGATTCAATAAATCAACTCACTTTAAATACACATTTGTACGTACAATCCTATTCCTACCTGTACTGCCAGTTTTTCTGTGGAATATACTCCAATCTCTCATTTCTCCTTCTCCCCGCACTGGCATATGTCAGACTTTGGTGACCCGAAACTAGCCCTAGAGATTGGCTAATGGGGATTGTGACAGGAACGTTTCATATTTTAACTAAGATTTCTGTCCAAACTACCTCTCAGAAACGTTGGTGCTGTTTAAAGGGTAAAGCATAATTGTGGTAAGAGAGGAGGCTCTTCTTTCCGTGAAGATTGTCAGAGACATGGGGCTGATGGCATTGAAGAGAGAGAAGGGTTTTTTCCTTTCTTTTTCTTTTTTTAACTTAAACACAGCACTTAGTGCCAGATGCTGGTCTATATGCTTTATAGAGAGAGTCATCCCTCGGTATCTGAGGGGGATCGGTTCCAGGACCCCAGGTGACAGCAAAATCCGCAGATGCTCAAGTCCCTTGTATTAAATGGCATTTACAGTCGGTCCTCGGTATCCCCCAGTTGGGATCCGTGGTTGGTTGACTCTGCGGATGCAGAACCCGCAGATTCGGAGGGAGGGCTGTATTTACTCATTTCATACTCAAAAGAGGCTTGTGAGGGAAGCACTGTTCTAAGGGCTATTTATGGATGAGCAAAGCACAACTCAAAGAGGCTAAATCACTTTCCCAGATCATGCAGCTAATATGTGGCAGAACTGGGGCTCAAACCCGGGCAGTCCTGTCCCAGAGTCCATGCTCCTGCCTGCTCCACTCTGGTGCTCTGTCAGGCAGGTAGCTGTCATCTGCTCTCAGCCTGCGGCACCCACAAGTCCTGCTTCTCTGAATGGGAGATTATCCCTTTCGTCTGACCCCTGGAGGGTTTCTCTTGCCCTGAAGGAGGAAAACACTGTAAGCTTCATATCCAGGATTTCACTCCTACACTGACCCTTGTCTTACCTTTTAGAATCTTAATTGCCTGATTTTTCAAAGTGGGAGCCAGGGGGTGTAATATGGAGCGATTTCTCCATCGTTTACATGTAGAAAATTTCAAGAAACAAGGATTGTCAAGAGAAACAGGAAAGAAATACTAACTAGCTGTTCCATGTGTTGATTCACAACAGACACCTGCCCACACCCAGAAGAAACTGCTAACTAGCCAGCTCCAGCCCAGGGTCGGCCTTTCCATAGTCATGGTATGACCGACAGCTTGCAGGACTCAGACACCTGTGGAACCAGAAAGCCTACAGTGGTCACTTCAGAGGGCATTTCACACTAGGCTTGATATGGCACCTGGCACCCCAATGACATTACACAATCCCTTTATAAATAGCAGTGACTACTAAACTTCTTAATTAATATTATGAAATGAGTATATATATATATATATATATATATATATATATACACATATACATATACATATATAAAAAAATTGCCCAGGGTCACCGGAGAGGAGAATTGCAAAGGACTCTGGATGATCTATACACAGCAAATTTCTGTGATGCCAGGTCACAGAGTTTCAGAGGGTGACAGAATATTTTTGAGGCACTGGCTGACCTGGTTTTGGTTGGTGACTTGATTACCAGCCATGCTGACTGCCTGTATGTGCCAGACATTTGCTGCCATGCATGCCAATCAATGGGACTCTTATTGAAATTTCTCCCAGAAATAACTGCAAAATGTCTCAAAGGCAAAGATCTGTGTATTTTGGCAAATAAATCGATCGAATGAAGGTCAGCTTCCATCCATCAAGTACTTCCTCTTTCCATAGCCCTGTAGCAGGCATTGGAAAACATCAAAGAAATAAGGGCGATCCTATCTAACTATCTACATTGGTACAATAGAACAAATTTAAGTCAATAAAAAGCAACAAATGAGTAAAAACAACCATAGTAACCATGGAAACATGGAAACACTGGAAAAAATACTGGCTTAGGAGGAAGGAAATTAGTGTTTCATTTTCAGCTCTGCCTTTCCTGAGCCCTATGGGTCCAGGCAAGCTAATTAAGCTGTCTGAGCCTCAGTTTCATCATCTGGAAATTGAAGATGATAACATCTACCTTAAAGGGCTGTTGAGAGGCTCAAATAAAAAATACATGTGGAAATTCCTAGCAAAGTACCTGGGACAATAAAGTCCTCGGTAAATGAGTTGATCCTAGAATCTTGAAAATCTTGACAATTTGAAGAGAAATCTTGTGCCAGTACAAAGAGGGCTTATCTAATTAAAGAAAATTTCTAGGAAATGTAGACTTTTTTAGGAGGAGGTGAGCAAGCAGCTGAGTTGTGGAGAAGGTCAAGAGCAAAAGCCCGGGGTCGGGAATATGCCAGCCTTATGCGGGAGGTGGGTGGTAGGTTTAATGGCTATGGAAGAGACCTGAAGGAGAGAAGCCAAGGATGGCTGTGAGTGGAAGTCAGAGACCACAAATGTCAGTGGGCTGAAGTGTTTACCCTTGAAATACAAGGTGGGAGAGAGCTGAAGAAGGTTCTTATGGATTAAATTACATGAAATATGTAAAAACTAAACTGTGAAGTATTTTATCAATGTATTAGACAGGAAAGTGCAGAATGGATTAAAGTAAGATGCCAAGGGGGAAAAGAGGAATCCAAGGCATATCCGAGCCATGCAGACATACAGACATACATGATATAGGCCTGGGGCAGGGAAATGGAGGGCAAGGAGATGAATTTAAGAATAGATAATCAACAAGGACCTACTGTATAGCACAGGGAACTCTACTCAATACTCTGTAATAACCTGTATGGGAAAAGGATCTGAAAAAGAATAGATATATGTGTAACTGAATCACTTTGCTGTACAACTGAAACTAACACAACACTGTAAATCAACTATACTCCTATAAAGAAGCAGTAAGACTTACTGACAGATCTCTTTGCTCCAGAAAGGTCTTTTCTACTTTGCAAAGCACACCTGACTTTAAATATAAGCCATATGGCTCTGTATCCTGAACTTTACTAATTCCTCTGGCTGTCACGCCCCTTTAAACATAGCCAGTCTTTTAATAAACACCATACAGAGCAAGATACCAGAGAGCGCCTTAACCAGCAGCTGCTGGATGCAGTGATTTGATCAGCCATGGTTCATCCAAGCAACACAAATCCATGCCAGGGAAATGTTTGCCAGGCCCTGTTTTGATTGCTCACAGAGTTCTCTCCTTTGCAAATAAGCATGCCCTTAAATATTCCCAGCATTATTTGGATTTAAAAACCCTTCCATGCCACCAAGCAGAAAATGTCCTGTGATTTCTCTCTGGAACTTTAAAACCTGGAAGAAAAATTAATCACACATACCGCGTCCCCCCCCAAAAAAAACCCAAATGGGATCCTCTCTCTTTCTCATGGTAATCAGAAGGCTTATCAGCATTCCCCCTTTTGAAATGCACCGAAAATTCCAGTTGCTTTCATCTAATATTCATCAAGGTCACATTATCTGAAAATTGAATAGCTGTGAAGTCTAACATTTTCTGATTATTATGAGACCTGATGACATAGGGCAGGGGATGGCAAAATCTACCCTTCCATTCCAGAGATGTTTACCAAGAAAAAGGAAAAGTTAATCTTATGACAAAAGAATGATTAGTCCCATGTATTGTGTTTCTCTTTTGAGAAGTAAATGGTATGGTCTTGAAAATGTAACAGCCGTGAAGATTTCCCTGACACTGGGGGTGGTGGAACTTAACCGATCTTTTTCCCTTCCACCTTACTCTTTTCCAACCCACATTCCTCAAACCAAAACCTTCCTCTGGGAGTGAGTTTGTCCCACAAAATTGCTGGAGAATATTACATGTACCAGAGGACCAGATCGCAACACAATCTTATAAGCAGATGGGCACCACAGGTAACATATCGTAAACTCTTCATGACACTGTATTTCAAAGATTCTACAACCAATTAAATAAGAAACCACCAGGGCTACTGCAGGTCAGTGATGTCAAAATTTGATTCTAAGAGTTAGTAAAAGGGATCAGGAAAAAGAATAGCTTTCACTGATAGTATGGGCAGATAGATAGGAAGTGGTCACCTTCTTCGGGTCATATGAATAATTAGATGACATGTGATGGATTCCCTTGGGTCAAACTAAAGTGGAGGAATACAGCAGACACCCAAATAACCTAGTTTAAATATGGAATTTTCCTCAGTTTGATGGATGCTTTGATTGAACAGTGTGATTCCTTAGTCTTTCTGTACATGATTCTTAACCTCAAGCCAAAACAGGCTTTGTGATGCCTTTGTGATTAAAACTCTTCACAATTGATACATTAGGTTTACTTTTCAGAAAACCTTCCCTTATTTACTCCAATAATGCTCATGAAAAATCTATTTAATGATTTTTCAAATGATATTAATATCAGCAAATCTGAAATCAACTCTAAGGGTAATATACAATTACTATGACAATGCATTTTTGGTAAATCTCATTACAATGTTTATAACCTCTTGTATCTCTACCTTTAGTTAGATACATAGTTCAATCTCTGTGTAAGAGATTTAAAAAGGGATACTAAATTTTGAGATAGAAGTCCCACAAGTGTTACCAAGGAGAGAGAGGAAGGAAAACAAATACCTATAAATTCATCTTCTCACACAGATATCTGACCTAAAAAATAGGGGGAACAACCAGTGCACAGAAGAGTTCAAGTGGTCACAGCAGAGTCTGGAGAAAGGTTGCCTCCTATTCTATGAAGTACAGCCTGAGGCTTTAATATTCTAAGCATCTTCCCAATAAGAGTTTCTTCATTTTACAACCTTCTTAAGCCAAGAGGGGAGGAAGAAAGTTTTATATTTTTTAAGTTAATTTTCCTTCTTATCTTGCCAACTATCTCTGTGGGACAGGGGAATGTAAATTCATGATGCTCTTGAAAAAGTGCAAAATTGGAAAATTTATTGTAATTGAGGATTCCCATTTGTCTTACATTCAATGCTGTTTCCTGTAAAAATGTGAACTGGTCTGTTTCTCCAGGAAAAGAAAAATAAATCTCACAGATGTACTTATTACCCTCCTGGGCTACTAGGATATGCTTACACGGGGGGTGCCAATCAGGTCTGATCAGCATGTCTTTTACCCAGAAGGACTGTGCCAACCATTTCTGAGCTTACAGGAGTGAACCTTCACTTAGAGCTGCCCTTTTCATTCCAGCCCTTTAAAGGAAGAAAAAAGAATCTAGTGTTGAGATTTGAGTGTATTTCATGTATCTAAAATTATTCATGGCTAGGAGACAAAGAAGAATCAACAGGGAAAAAATTGTATTTCCTTTTGTTTTTCAAGAGTGCATGTGGGAAAAAAAAAAAAAAAAGAATGCATGGGATACCTCCTTTGCTCATTCTCCCCTGCTGTTCTGACCTCAGCTCCCCTCACCTCTAAATTTTGCAATGCATTGAGGCTCAATGCTTTCTCATCTCTTCTCCTCTCTCCTCTTAAAGTTTCAGTTCTGTAAGATAAATAATTTCTAGAGATCTACTATACAACATCAGATGCCATAATTAATAATATTGTACTGTACACTTAAAATTTTGTGAAAAGGGCGGATCCTACGTTAAATGTTTTTACTACAATAAAAGAATTTAAAAATACATTTAGGAGGAGGATGAGGAAGATTTTTTAACACTGTCAATCATCAGGTTATGGAATAATCTCCCAAAGGAAATGTGAAAATGTTGTCATTTAAGACATTTGAAACCAGACTGAAGAAAAGCACACAAACACATAAAGTTGGCTTTGTCCTTCTCACTACATGGGTGACAGGACCCGCACAAGCATGACCTAAGACAGCGATGCCAGACCACCCACTAGCGGGAGGGAAAAAAAGATGAAGGTTGGGCTGGAACTGATGACTCACATCAGGATGACTTGCTCAGCGTGTTCCTGGCTCAGTTACAACATTCCCAGGGTGCTAGGAAAGGAGCACTTACACCACATCACCATACTCCCAGCTCAGAGAAGTTTCCAGGGAATACAAGAGGCTCTTCTCCACTCTGCCCTACTTTTGCAATTGGCCTGTGTTGTGTTTTGTTTTGTTTTAAAATAAGAAACAGCTCCTGTAGAACACCAGACCATGCAATTTATAAAGGACAGACAGACCTTAGACCAGGAGTCAGCCAACTATGGCCCAAAAGCCAAATCTGGCCCACAGCCTGTTTCTCTAAATAAAGTTTTATTGGAAGACATCCAAGGCCATTCATTTGCATAGGTCTATGGCTGCTTTCATAGTTCAGTGGCAGAGCAGAATTGTTGCAACAAAGACCGTATGACCCACAAAACCTAAATTCTTATTATCTGACTCTTTACTAAGGCTGATCCCTGCCTCAGACTACTAACTTTGAGAATACTAATTCAGGAATCTCCAAGGTAAAATATGTTTTAAAATTGTTGCCTTCTTCCCTTCTTTTAAGTTATAAAATAGAAAAAAAAAATTTTTTTAATTTGAATAGAATATGCCAGCTTTCTATGAATCTAGTCCAAGACATCACATGCTAGAAGCTGAAGCACACACACATCTACGATGCCCAAAATAGTATAATGATGACGAATGGAAGCACTAGAATGAGAAAGACCTGAGCGTGAATCCTAGATTTGTGATGTATCAGCTGTGTGACCTTTGGCAAGTTACGTATTCTTTCTAGCTTCACCTTGAAATAAAGTAAAAAATATTATCCAGCTCATAGGGTTCTTGCAAGGAGTGAGTGAATTACTCTATGTAAAGCCCAGAACCTGGTACATTAACATGTGCTCAAAAAACTACCGAGTTTTATGATTACTATATTATCAACAACTTAAAATTTAGGGGGGTCAAGTTTCTGAGGTTGAATATAAGGCTGATAAAAACAAATGCATCTCTTGTTATGCATTACCTGGGCAGTTTTCTCCACGATCTCCACAGAGAGGGCCATCATTTTCAGGACTCCTGGTTGAATTCCCATCTGCCACAACACAGTGGAGGATCGCTAGACCTTCAATTTTAAAACAGAACCAAAACAAACATGAAAACTTGTTCAATGAAAATGTGCTCAATGTGAAAGATTCTATCAAAGTCATGACGATTTATGAAAATAACAAGCCTGTGGCTCCCATTTCCAAGTCATTCTCCCGCAGCAAGGGAGGGCTACACAGGCCAGCGTGGCTCATTTTTTAAGCTCAGGGCTCAAGACAGAATTTTCAAGCCAGCATCACTTACATCCTGTGTAGCAATGTATTTTCTCCATGCCACACGGACCCAGTGTTTTTCAGGTATAAATTGTTGAGTGTGCTTCTTTCTGGGGAGATGCGAACTAGATATTCAATTCATAGGAATTATTTAAAAATTTCAAATTCCTCCAGCTAAGTACCTCTGTCTCTGACAAGGACAGGCTTCACAGAAAGGCATGGGGAAGAGAGGAACGCTGTGTTGAGGTTAGGACAGCTTAGAATGCAAAGCGTAGTCCTTGCGTGGGTCCTGATTCAAACAAAGCAACAGTAAAAATCACTTATGAGATAATTAAGGAAATCTGACATTGTCTGGACATTAGAGAATATTAAGAAATTGTTATAGTTTCAAGTGTGATAATGATATTGTGGTTTGGATATAAAAAACAGAGTCCATATCTCTTAGAGATATGTATTTAAATACTTATTAAGGAAATTAATGTATCTCTGATTTGCTTTAAAATAATCCAACCAGGGAAGAGGGCTGTGAGGTAGTGAGGGAAAGGCATAGATGAAACAAGATTGGCCACAGATTGGTAACTCTTGAAGCCGGGTGGTAGGTATATCAAGGGTCACTCTGCTGTTCTCTCTACTTTTATATATATATTTTTAAATATCTATAATAAGAAGTTGGAGAGGGGAGGGCAGTGGAGGAGAGGTAAGACGGCTTGGTAGTTAATTTTTCCTGAGTTCACAACCTGCTTTTGCCACTTTACAGCCATGCACATTGGGCAAGTTTTATAACCTCTCAGTTTCCTCATCAGCAAAGTGGATATGATTATTATCTCTTCTTCAGAGCATTGTGAGGATTCATCCAGTTAAGTGTGCAAAGCACTTAATACAGTGCTGGCACATAATCGATGTTCAATTAAATTCTCATTATTATGTAACTGGTAGGAACAGAGTAACTTGCCCACTGGTTGTACTGACATTTATACATCTAGCCAAGGTTCTAAACTATACATGTCCTCCAGTACAATTCAGTTCAACAAATATCCACGAGCACCCAGAAACACACAGGTGGATAGGACATGCTCTGCCCTCAAACTGCTCCAAAGCTACTAAGGCAGGTAATCAGCCAACCAAGTAACCAAAACACAAAGTGAGAGTATTGTACCAGAGAACAATAGTATCCAGAAAGTTCAAAGGCCAAAAGGTCTTCAAAAAGAGTCTTTCAAAACAGAAATTCTTTTCTGTCTCTACTGAATTAGAAAAAAATTTTTTTTTAAAAAGAGGTGGTAACTAGCGTTGGAAACAGTGAAGAGAAATAGAAACTCATATCCATTGGGGATGGGTAAATTAGTATTACATTTCTGGAGGACAATTTAGCACTATGCGTGCTAAAAGCTAAAAGCTTAAAATTGTACATGCACTTAAATCCAGTAATTTCATTTCTCGTACTTTTTCCTAAGGAAATATTTTAACATACATAAAAAGATTTCACTACAAAATTTCTCCATGTGACATTGGTTATAAAAAATTAGTAATTACCTTAATATCTAACAATAGAGAATTGATTAAATATATGGAGTACTTCCATGCAATAAAATGCTATTCAGCCATAAAAAATGATTTTCAAACATTTTCAAAATATTCCTCAGTAAGAGAAGCAGGCTACAGAATAGTGATGTAGTGGGATCCGAGTGTTTGCATCTGTTTGTGATAAGTATAAAAATATCCATACAGATAAATAGCCAAAAAAGTTGGGTAAGTAAGTAGGTAGAGAGTTGCCCACAATGGTTAGAAGAAGACTTTTTCCTTAATTTTCTTTATTTGTACTTTCTTATTTTTCTACCTGAATATTCTGTTTGTTGCAACAAGAAAAAAGGAGTACCTCAAAATTTAAGAAAAGAAACAACAATTTGGCCACCAAATTTCCAGATTTTTCCTATCTTTTATCCCAACACCTGGCCCCCTGCTTTCACACTTAGAACAAACCAGAAACAATCATTTATGACTTCTCAAGCACAGGAATTGTATATTAATCAGTTTGGTAATTCTGGAATCTAACACAGAATACAATGGATATTCAACAAATGTTGAAAGATTGACCAATCTTAGGTCAATCTATAAACAAACAAACAAACTAAACAATCAATTTCTAGTGGAAAATTTTAACCATCTTCTTTTTTACTATAAAAACAGGTTTAAATCATTTTTAAATTCCCATACACGGGCTTTCTTCATGGGCAGATTCAAGAGGCATTAATCCTGCAGTTGATCTGTTCTGATGATGGAAATTGAAAAGTAAACTAAATCTCATAAAGATTCAACATCTGCAAACTGAGGATGACAATATCTCTGCCTCAGGGGTATTGTAAAAACTAAGTTGAGTAACATAAGAAAAGGCACACACAGGGCTTGGCACATAGTATACAATTTTTAGTCTTCTACTCCTTCCCACTATCGCTTATGATTTAACACATCATTCTTTATTTCCACGTAACAGAGGAAGTCCTGATTCCATTGAAACCCTGCCCGGCCCTCCGAACATTCTGGCAGGCTGAGCCCAGGCTCTCTTCTGCTAAGGCTTACTCCACATGCTGGCATCAGCTGGCAAAGGAATTCCACTGGGTAGAGCCCCTGCAGAGGACCCCTTGCGGTAGAGACATTCTCAGGCCAACCAGACACCAAGCTCAAGGCTCTGGGACAGGGTACACAGTTCCTCCTACTCCCACCTAATAATCTTCATCAGCTGGTGGTCATGAACCAAATCGAGCTTGAGCCTGAAGAACCATTTACTTAGTCTGCATAGTTTTTAAAAATTGAATCATGACCGTTCATATCAAGCCTGGATTTTCCTGCTTCTATTTAAAAAGCAGAAGGTCTGGCAACACAGATCTGAAACACCTTCATGGCAACAGCTGGCTAGAGCCTAGTAGCATGTGACCCCTTGAAATGCCACAGACCCCATCAGGCTTGCTGCGTTCATTTATTTTAACTGCGTAGACCCTGACAGGCATTTGAGTGAGTGATCTGTATGGAGCGACTCAGAAATCGGAGAAATGCTCACAAAACCATCCACCCAATATTGAAGGTTGCTTCAAAGACAAAGGCCACTCCTGTTCCATCCGTAATTCAACAGATATTTATTAAACATTTTGTGTTTGGCACTGGTGCACAACACTGAAGGTTCAAAGATAACATATTATCACTAACCTCAAGGAGCTCATATTTTGGCAAGGAAGATAGACACACAAATCTATAAGGTATAGTGTGATGAGTACAAAAGAGATAATACAGGAATAACACAGAGTAGAGAATCAACTCTGCCTAGCAGCAAAGACTCACTGAGAAGACGGGAATTATGGTGAGTTTTTAATGAGTAATAAATGATTTTTTAAAACATCAATTAATAACTTCTAGAAAATGAAAATTGTGTAAGCAAGATAACATAATTATAGTACATTATTTGTTTCAGCAGTGGGCAATATTTATATGGTAATAATAATGTAAATACTGATAATTTAACAAAATTTGTCATAAAATCAGGACCAGTAATTAGCCAGCACAGACCATGTGGGGAAAGTGGCTGTGATTAATCATAATCTGTGCTGTGCTAGTTCTTAAGTGTTTTGAGTATCACCCCTATAGTAACTATACTAGAATTAGAAGAGAATCTCAATAGGTAAAAGTCTAAACTTGACAAGTCAAGAAATAGCATTATAAGCATACTGTTTAGCAATACGGAGATAAACACAGAAGAGGCACCTTAAGGAGTCAAAAGTGGTTGATTCTAGGCAGGTGAAGAGGCAGGAAGGCAGGTACAAACATCTGCTATTCATCGTTCTAAACTTTTTAGCACTATTCGATTTTTTAAAATCTGTATATATTTATTACTTTATTAAAAACAAAATTAATTTTTAAGAAAAGGATAATAAAATTGTAATGAACCAGGGCATTCTAAATAAAAGGGACAACTTATAAAAAGACATGGCATGAATAACTTGTCTAGTTCGCTTGGAGGGTGATTGGGGCTTGTGATGGAAGAGGAGACTGGAGGGCTGGTAGGTCACAAATGGCCTAAGAGCCACGTTAGTTACTTTGAGTTCTGTTATGTCGTTAAAATGGGGTCATTGAAAAGTTTTAAGTGAGAAGCAACATGATCATCTTCTTTTCTTTCGGTTCGAAAAGGTTGCTTTAATACAAATACAGGTGATTCAGACATACCTAAATGAGGTGATGGCACACAAATCTGTACGGAGAAGAAGAAATGAATGCGAGAGATATTCACAAAGTGAAATACAAAAAAAGACTTGTTGACTAATGGGCTAGGGTGGGAGATAAGGAAAAGGGAGTCTAGGGTGACTCCGGAGTTTGTAACTAGAGTGAATGTCAGGATTGTGGTCCCAATCACAAATATAAGGTATACAAGAAGACAGGTTGAGGATTACTGTAGACTGAATTTCTTGTTGAAACCTAACCCCTAATGGGATGTGACGGGCCTTTGGGAGGTGATTAGGTTGTGAGGGTGGAGACCTTGTGTATGGGATCAGGACCCTTGTAAAAGACACCTCACAGAGCTCCCTTGCCCCTTCTGCCATGTGAGGACACAGCAGAAAGATGGCTGTCAAAAAAAAAAAAAAAAAAGAAAGATGGCTGTCTATGAACCAGGAAGCAGGCTCTCACCAGACATTGAAAATCTACTAGAGCCCTTCATCTGGAACTTATCAGCCTCCAGAACTGTGAAAAATAAATGTTTGTTGTTTACAAGCCACCCAGTCTATGTTATTTTATTATAGCAGCCCAAACTGACTGAGACAGGCATGGAGAAAAATTCAGTTTTAGACACTCTGAATTTGAGATGACTGTGTCTTGTTTAGAGACAGTAAATGGATATTAGATCTGGAGCTGTGGAGTGAAGTCATAGCTACGGGTTCTACATTTAGGAGTTATGAGAAATAAACTGGTATTTAATGCCACACATATTGATCTGTTAGAAAGAGCCATGTGAAAAGAGAAGCTGATTATAGATAGAATACTGAAAAAAAATCAATATAATAGAGGGGTAGAAAGAGAAGAGTCCTCAAGGGATCAAGAAGAGCCACAGAACTAAGAAGAGAGGTTTTCTAGAAGCATTTGGTCAACTGTATAAAAACTGATGGAGAATTAAAGAAAAGAACTGAAATATATGCATTAGATTTGACAACCAAAAAGCAGTAGCAATATCTTGCTAAAGAAATAGTAATGGCATGAAAGCTGTGCAAATAATTGTAGATTACTCTTCACAGATGTTGAACTGAGAAAGGGAGGGGGGTTAAGATTAGTTAATATGTATAGAAAAAAAGAGAGTTATTTTGCTTTTGTTTGATTATGAAAGATAATTATGAAATTATTATTCCTTATGTCTTCCTTATGAAAGACAGGAAGATGCCAAAGGTACAGGAGAGAGGCAAAGGATGAATTAACAGCAGAGCAGAGAGGTTGGAAAGTTTAGCCCAAAAGGCAGGGCCGCTTCTGCAATTGCGATGTAGTCCTTTGCAGTCAAAGTTAGTAATTTTGGCAAGTATAACTCTATTTTGAGTGAATGGAAAGTCTTTGGAAAATAAGAGCTTAAATGTATTTTATATTCAATACATCTGACCTCATTGCTCAAGGAAATCCAAGTTCTGGTTAAAATGAGTGGGAAACATCTAATGTGTTTCTCAACGTCCACATTACTGGTATTTGGACTGGATAATTCTTTGCTGTGGGATTCTGTGCATTGTACTATGACCAGCAGTATCCCTGGCTTTTACCCACAAAATGCCTGTAGCATCCCCCTCCCTTCCTCCACCTGCCACTGAGATGTCACAATCAAAACTGTCCCCAGACCTTGCCAAATGTTTCCTTGGGGGAGAAATTACATTGGTTGAGAACCATTGCAATTCTCTCCAAACTGTTTTAATAGTTTTTATCCAAAACATAGCTTTCATATTTAATATATTCCTTTAATCTAAGTCAATTGCATAGCCTCAAAGGCTCAATTTTTGACTTCTTAGGCAAAATACCATTATCTTTTATGGAAAGATCACCAAACTCAGTCATTAATTCACCATGTGACCTTGAGCTAATTAACACACTATCCTGACCTTTTTCCTCAAGAGAAATTAGGATCATAGGTTCCCTGCCCATTCCATAATCTAGTTCACAAAAATCAAGTAAAATAATATAGCAAAAGAATTTTTAAAGGAAGATACATTATTAAAATTATCTTTATCAGAGAACCTATGGTTCTCTGGAAAACATAATATGGAACTTAGATATGGAAAACATAAGATCTTCATTCAAAAGAGTCACAAATTATATTAAATTTCAGAATTAGTAAGACCCTTAGAGGTATTCACATCTCCTACCAACCCTCAGTTCCCCTAAAAACATCCCCTGGGAGAGTTCACCTTTAAAATTTCAACACAGAGACTTCACTCCCTTCTAAGGCATCACATTTCAATGAGACCATTCATCCATTCTTTCACTCACAATCATTCATTCATTCAAAAAAAATTAAGCACCTATTTCTTTTTTTTTTTTTTTTTAACTTTGGGGTTTATTTATTTATTTATGGCTGTGTTGGGTCTTCGTTTCTGTGCGAGGGCTTTCTCTAGTTGCGGCAAGCGGGGGCCACTCTTCATCGCGGTACGCGGGCCTCTCACTATCGCGGCCTCTCTTGTTGGGGAGCACAGGCTCCAGACGCGCAGGCTCAGTAATTGTGGCTCACGGGTCTAGTTGCTCTGCGGCATGTGGGATCTTCCCAGACCAGGGCTCGAACCCGTGCCCCCTGCATTGGCAGGCAGATTCTCAACCACTGCGCCACCAGGGAAGCCCAAGCACCTATTTCTAAAGCTCTATAAATGCTTCTTTATGTTGAACTGGTTTTTGCCTTCCCATAATTTTACTCTGCTCATTGGAATCACCTAGAATAAGTCTAATCCCTCTTTCTCGTGACTGATCCTCTTATATTTGAAGCCAGAGATCAAGTCTTCCTGAAAGGATTTCTCTTCCTCAGGCTAAACATCCTGGTTCTTCCAACCGTATTTTACCTGACATCATCAAGACCTCTCATAAGCCTTGACATCCTCCTTCAAAACAAGGTTAAAATACAGCGCCATTTTACATGGTTTGGCAAAGACAGAATAGAGTGGGGCTCTCAGCTCTCACATTGTGGGCGCCATATTCCTGATAATGCAGCTCCATAGCATATCAGCCCTTTTTAACTATTCCATTAAATACAGTGTTTTTATTCTGCTTAGAATAAAAGGAAGCTCTTAAACCACTTATGCTGCCAGAAAGCTGTGTATTGATGGCTTTTTTGTTCTTTTTGTTTTTGCTCTGTTTTGTTTCATTTTAATTTTAACCTGAGAAATGATTTTGTATTGTCTGTTTTAAATGTTATTGTGTTAAATTTTACCTGTCATCCAAATATTTCACAATCTCTTTGTTTTCTTATTCTTTCATTCTGCCTATTATCCATGCCTCCCTGCTGCACATGACCTGCCGAATTCTCAGATGCATTCAAGCAATAAAAACAAAATAAAACAAAATAATGTTAAATTAGCTGCATTTGCTAAGTGACTGGATATTGAGTCCCTATTTCTGGGGTTGCTTTTTAAATACCAAATCCACTCATAAAATTAAAGACAAAAAGGAAAAGCAACCCAATTCTACTTTAGTGAGTCAAAGCTCCATTTAGTTTTATGCACTTTGAGATTCTCAAATTAACAATTACAGAATGTATTAAAAGTATTATCCCCATCAACCATCTTGGAGAATGAAGTCATTGGGAACAATACAAGCATTCAAAGAGACACAGCTTGACAAGGAACATGACCCGCTGTCTCAAAGTTACTGCTAACGCTGAGGTAAGTCATACACCAGCTGGGTCAACTATTTAAAAAGATCATATGTGACCAACCTAAACAGTCATATACGTTGTATTTGCCTCATCTCTGAGCTGAATTTTCCATTTTTAGAGCCAAGTACATTTTATATTTTTTAAATAAACATAACATTATCACAAAATGTCCATACATCTATATTCTGATAACTTAGGATATCTTCTTTGATGCCCTAACTTCTACTTGTGTTTACTAAATCCAGTGATTTCCTATGACATCACATCAATCTTATTTTAGGAATCAAACCACACTCCATGTCCCATTAGACAATTCAACTGTAAATCAACAGAGAATGTGTCAATTTATGAATATAAGCAGAAATTAGAAGAATATTTCACAGTCAGATCTCTGATATTTCATTTATATGAGAGGGAGGCAGTATAGATTAATAGGAAAAAGATATTTGAAGTCAAATGGAGCTGTATTTGAAACCTGAATGTACCTTTTAATCACCAGCTTTGTGATAAGATTAAGTTACTCAGCATTGAACTTCAGGGTCCCCATCTGTAAACTGAGGCCCATAATATATAACTTACATGGTAATGATTTAACTGTTTAAAGAAAGTGCAAAAAGTAAATTATGAATTATTAACCCCAGTAATGCCTGGCACAAGATAGGCACTCAACAAAATAGCAGCTCTGGGGGCTTCCCTGGTGGCGCAGTGGTTAGGAATCCGCCTGCCAATGCAGGGCACACGGGTTCGTGCCCCGGGCTGGGAAGATCCCACATGCCACGCAGCGGCTAGGCCCGTGAGCCACAACTACTGAGCCTACGCGTCTGGAACCTGTGCTCCGCAACGGGAGAGGCTGCGACAGTGACAGGCCCGCGCACCGCGATGAAGAGTGGCCCCCGCTTGCCACAACTGGAGAAAGCCCTCGCACAGAAACGAAGACCCAACACAGCCAAAAATAAATAAATTAATTAATTAATAATAAAAAAAAAATAGCAGCTCTAAGAGAACAGAAGTAAAAAAAGAATTCTTATTACTCTAGTAAAATATAGATTCTCAACTCTCATTAATGAATATTGACAAATTTCTACATTTATGATGTGATTTGACTTGTGTATAAAATATGCTTATGAAACAAACTACAAAAGATAAATACACATACATATTATACTTCTATAGTGCACTTATACATATGTGTTCAATGAGGAAAATCTGTATGTTGGTCTTTCCACATGCTGCTTTTTTCCAGTGTTTTCAAAAAGATATTTGACATTAATGCACCTCAACTGATTAATAGAAATATGTCATCTTCTGCATGTATGATTCTTTGTATTTTCAGCACAGTTCTGCCATTACTCAGCATGGTGTTTATGTCAGATGGGAGTTACTGATTCAGTTGGTTAGTTAAGTGATTCAGTGATACAAATATAACAGATAAAGTCAGATCTTAGATGATACTATTTAACAGTCAAATAGATTATATTTGATTAGAAATCTAATTTTAATTTCTGAAAAATAAAGTAAACAAAATTTAAATCAACGTTAGGAGTAAAAACTATAAGCATCTGGGGAATTTCCCAATGTATCTTTATAGTCAAAAAGAAAAACAGAATCTTGAGTATGCATACTATACACAAAAAGTATTTTCTACGTCCAAAAAGAGGACATGTCTAAAATGGAGTTGAAAAAAATACATTAAGTGGTGGAAATGCTGTTTAACATTGAGCTTATGGGTGGCTGAGTAAAAAAGTGTGAAATAGATTAAGTTTGACACTGATGTTCTCCTTCATCTTTTTTTAACTCCTTTTCTGTCTTTTTTTGTTGTTGTCTTTTCCCCTCTTATAAACAAGTATCCTCTTACTGCTTTAACATTTCCCCTAATAGAACATAATTTCTTCATAGATTTCCCTTTCTAAATGTATTTGCTTTCAAAACAGACCTGCAAGGAGAGAAATTGCTTAACTCAATAGAAATACTCTAGAATCAAGTCCCTCAACCTGGGTCTTCTGGAAAGCAGAGCCTGAGACACAGATTAAGGGGTTGTCACTTTATTGGGGAGATACAAGCTCTGGGCCATGAGAATGAGAAAAAGGGAAGCAAGCAGAGAAGGAGGCAAAGCAATGCAATGTGTGTACCCATCATGCTGGGTGCAGCTCCAGAGTGAGCCACAAAGACACTGAAATGAGTGACACATTCACTCATCCATGGGCCATGTAAAAGGCTCAGAAAGGAACTGCGTCTTGAAGTAGCTCACAGAAGAAAGAATGAAGGAGGGATTTCTCTGCCCCAGTCACTTCCATCGCCCATTTTCTTTTGGACAAAATTTTCCCCACTGGGTGCTGCCTCCCCCAATCTCTGGTCCCTTGGTGAGCGAGAGGCCAGAACACATGACCTGGGACATGGCCTCGAAGTCCCAAAAGAGGGTCAAGCTGGTATGAGTGGAGAGCTGATCAAGGGACAAGGGAGGTAGTTGAAAGGCCCTTAAGAAGTGCACGATTTTGTGTCCCAGTACAGTGAGGATTGGGGGCATCAGGACAGCTTGGGAGAGCCTTGATCCAGGACAAGGAGGGATTTTTCTAAGTTCTCTCAAATCACACCACCTGGAGGACTGCCTATTCTATAAAACTGAAAGACAGGCTTCCAGATTTTCAGAGCCAGGAGGGGAGGCCAAGACAAGGGTAGAGAAAAAATAAGAGAGTCTTCACAAATAGTTTATGTCCATTCAAAATCAGGACAGTAGAATATGACCTCCTTCCTCCTCCTCCAAAAAAAATTCTATTCCAAATGGTAGAAACAATATCTTGGTGTTTAAGAAGGGCTTAGAATGATGGATAACATTTTTTTAACTCATAAAACAACTCCACACTCATATTTTTAAAGCCCAGAGAGGGAAGTAACTTAACAACCTGTCATACATAAACTAACTCATATATCTGAAAGCTGTCAACACCACGATAATGCCTTTGCCAGTAAATCAACCTTTTTTATTTTTGCCATGACCGTTATTAAATCTGTGACAACAATGACTAAATTGAATGGGAACCCTATAGCAACCTAGAGCTAGTTTCTTAGAAATCATCAGTTGTCAAAACTTGACGTTTTGAATTCTATCGCTTTATGATAAGGCCGGACCAGACAGTCAGACATTGTAGTGCTTTAAATGAAAAGCTCTGGGATCACTGAATTTCCATAATAGTTCAAAGAGAGGAGGCAAAAGGAACCATGGAAAAAGAACAATTTGTTATCAAGGAGGATTATCTGAGTGCAAAGTGAGGAGGAATAGTGGAGTTGGCTTCTGGATCCAGCGATAACACAGCCTCTGACCCATGAGGAAACAGTCATCAAACTTTAATAATGGTAAAGAAAAGAACATAGGGTGTCAGAGTAGACGCTCTCCCAACCTGAAAAAGCCCCAGAATTTAGGCCCTTAAAATGAGTTAGGATAACTCAAGCCAACTTAACATTAACCCATTATTATCTTTATTGATCAAACCATTTGCAGAGACCAGAAACATCAATCAATCCATCAATCAATATCAGACAGTATAATTGCAAGGTATAAAGAAAATAAATTCTAATAGAATTCCAAAAAGAGGCAATGTTAAGCTGAAGAAATTATAGGGAAAACTCTCACAAAAGAAGTTGGAAACTAAACTGGACCGAAGGCAATGATGTAGAAATGAGCTGAGTGTGTTTGGGGGGACAATGAGTAAAGATGTCCAGCTGGCGTGAAGAATTATACAGAGAAGTATCAAGAAACAAGGGCCTTCTTGATGTGTGTGGTGTGACTGTGAAATAATTCAATTGATTTTCTTGTGTGACCTATGAAAATGACTCATTAAGAAATAGTCACACCACGTTTCCAGTTGAAACTTCAATGTCTGTTCACCACATCCTGAATAAAGCAGCTGACTAATCTAGAAATCAAGAAGTATTTAATAGTGGTGAATGCTGTTGGGTAGAAATCGTTAAGAAAGAACGGGGTGCATTTCTTTTGCTACCCCTCTGCGAAAGCAAATGGAAAGTGTATCGTTTCACCTGGCATCTAAATCACATTTTGTTCTTCTTACCCTCTATTACAGGATAATTATCATTTATCTAACAACAAGTAGAGAATCTTCTCACAGAAGTTTCTTATCATAGGATGTTAGAAATCTGCAATGTTAGAAATTTGTCTCCTGAAATAATAGCATTTGAAATTTTTGTCAATATATCAATTATAGTTATGCTAGGGTTTTTCCCCATCACAACAGGATCCCAGGTCATAATTATTATCTTAATAGATGGTAAAATATAAAGAGTGCAGCGTCTATAAGGCAAAACCTGAGCCTGGGGCAAGGGATTGATACTATGTCCCAAGATGTCCTCTCCTCACATCATATGAGGGGTACATGATATCTACATGGCATTATTGGTGATGTTAACCTTGATATTTCTATTCAGGAAAAGACATGGTGGAATACAGTTTGGGCCGGCCAGGAGTGAAGTCACTCAAGTGATTTTCTTTTTCAAAATTCTTTACCATTAGCTCCCCAGGTCTCCATCTGTCGTGTGTCTTCTCCTTGCAGAGAAGTCAGCTGACAGTACCAACCTCCAAAGTACCCCCAAAGTGAAGTAACATTATAGTAGCATCTATAATTCATGGAGTCATAAGAACCTTTGGTGGTCATTTGGTCCAACTCCTACCTCACCTAGGAATCACCTCTACACAGCTTCCCATGAATGCAATCCAGACCACAGACATGCCCAGGCATGGGAAGATCACCACATCCCAAGGCAGCTGATTCCATTTTTTCAGAGCTCTATTTGGGAGAAAATTTCCTAAATTAATATGAGAGCTGTCTTCCAGGAATGTTAGTTCATTAATCCAAGTTGTATACTCTGAACTACACAGAGGAAACCTTTGTTGGGTCAACTTTTCAACTATTTGAAATTGATTCTCATAACCAAAACTTTCTCTTTTCTACCCACCACCCTGACCTCTATCCTTCTATCCTTTCAGTTGTGTGTGTGTGTGTGTGTGTGTGTGTGTATGTGTGTGTGTGTCTTTGGCTTCCCCATCAATCTCCTGTCTCTTGTCTTTCCAGAGCATCAGTGATTTCCTCAGAGCTCACTCACCATGACCTCCTCCTGAGTCTCAGCCTCCTCCATCTCCACAGTATTTGATATGGTTCATCTTCCCAAATCTTCCATCTAAAACTCACCCGCCTCTTGGCTTCTTCACTTATCCTTTCCTTTTCACTCAACTCTGCCAGTTACTTTTCTGACTCCTACACCATATATGGGTGCCATCAACACTCTACTTTCAGTCCTCTTTTTCTTCTGATCATTTTTATTGTGGTAAAATATATACAACATAAAACTTACTATCTTAACCATTTTTAAATATACCGTTCAATGATATTAAGTACATTTATATTGTTGTACAACCATAACCACCTGATCTCCAGAATTCTTTTTATCTCACAAAACTGAAACTCTATACCCACTAACTCCCCATTTCCTGCTCCCCCAATCCCTGGCAACCACCATTCTACTTTCTATCTATGATTTTGCCTTGGTCTTCTTTTTCATAATGCCATTTGATCTCACAAAATACCCATAGACTTAGTGTTGGAACAAATATGTACTGAGGGTTTACTGTGTGCTAGGCACTGTGCTAGAGCCTGAAATTATAATCAGCTAAATGATTCATTTATATTTTCAGCCCTATTTTCTAACCAGATGGTTGTCCAAACTGGCTAGCCATTAAAATTTCCTGTAGAACCCTTTTTGTATAATTTTTTTTTAATTTTGTAATAATTTTAGATTTACAGAAAAGTTGCAAAGTACAGAGCATTCCTGTACACCCCTCACCCACTTTCATTTCCTCTAATATTATCATCTTTCACTACTGTGGTACATTTATCAAAATAAAGAACCAGCATTGGTAGATTACTATTGATTAAACTCAAGACTTCATTCTGACTTCATCAATTTTCCATTAATGTCCTTTTTATGTGTCAAAACACTTAGGAATTTGGCATCTTTGATGACATTTACCCTGACCACTTGATTAAGGTAGTGTTCACCAGGTTTTTGCCCTGTACATTTTTTTTTTTTTTTTTTCCTTTTCATACTCTATTCCCTGGAAGCAAGTCACAAAATCCAGATCCTATACTCAAAGAGGTCAAGGAATTAAGCTCTACCTCCTAGAGGGGGGAGTATCCACCTCTATTATTTGCAGTTATTCCATAAGGAAAATTTGTTTCTTCTCCTGAAAAGTCTTTAAAAATTTAGATCCATAGGGACATGTCAACCAGACTTTAGTAGGTCTGGGGAGAGGCCTAATAATCTGTACTTTTTGCTTTTCTTGGAAGAACAATCAGACCTGGGGTCCACTGCTCTAATTTGAAGTCAACATCCATATTTCCAAATGCTCATAAGACTTTTGAATGTCTCAAAAGCAGTTCACATCCCTACCAGAAAAAGGAAGTTCTCTTTCACATATGGCACCATAAATTCTTGTTCTCTCCCAGGTTAACAGTGTTGGAAACAGCTTTAATTCTTTTTTTGTTACTTAGACAAGTCATTATGTCATATAAATTGTTGCTTAGAAATATTTATTGAATTTATTCCTTTCTCTCCATTGCCTGGTCCAGGCTTTCTGGGCTAGGTAAAACCAATCTTAAAACTACTGCACTCCCTATATAATTCCCCTATTGAAAATATCACAGTAGCTACCCATTATCCATTATTATTGCACTCCTGAGAAGGAGTCCTTCTAACATGAGTTAGGGACAAAATGATGCCCTTAATGGTAGAGAATGGAGTTATCATAGAATAAAGTGAGGTCTTCTGTGAGAAGAATAAAGTTCATTCCCATTTAGTTTCCTCTCTCTAAGTGTTATGTGGTCATGAGCCAGTTCCCTGAATCTGTCCTCTTGGATAAGTCTCTTTCTCCAGGTGACACTGCTACTCTAAGATGGGTGTGGGGCTACCCCCTGGTTATGAACCACCTCCAGCCTTAGAAAACCTAGCTGTACATCGTTAGGAACCTTGAAGCAAACCACTCAGGTCAGCCTCTGATCTGTACTTAGCTCTTCACCAAGCTATAGGGCCTCCAGTAAAAATGGAGTCTGGACATTTCCACAGAATTAAAACAGGTTCCTCAGGTAGGAGACCATATAATATTTTAAAATAAGGTCTTGACATATAATTAAAAGCATAAATGTATGTAAATTACAAAACCTCCTAGCTCTAATCCCTAGGAAATCCTGCAAAGATGTCACTGCATTGAGAATTCAGGATCCTGGGGGAGGGTGTAGGTTACGCTGCCGGTGGGGTAGGGGTGTTGGTGGCCAGCGATGAGTTGCTTTCTTCAGCAAACCCTTCAGGACCAAAGAGCCGAAGGCATGACAACCAGGACACTCATCGGCAAAAAAAAAAAAAAAAAAAAAAAATTAAAAATTCAGGATCCTGCCTAATGTCCTCATTCTGAAAAACAAGTCCTTATTCAGTCAATATTTCCCTCAGTACCACACAAAATCAATTCTTTGTTCTATGCTTTGAGTCTGCTCACTCTCTGCTGCACCAAAAAAAAGAAAACAAGTAATTAATTTATCCACCTTCTAATTTTTCTCCCAATTTTTTCCTCTACCACCATCGTGGAAAAACTAACTCAATTCCCTGTTTCCTTGGTGATATTTTTTTCACAATCACTTCAGCCCATAATAAATTCTCCTTCTCTGAGATGTTTAGCCTGTACTAGGTAATTTAAACTCTGTTAAGTATTGAACTACTTACTATACGATGTTTCATTTCTGATGAACATTTATACCCAATATAATACAAACTCTTTTTGGAAAGACAGCGACTTGGACAGCTCTCCTTAATGCTAAACACAGTATTAGACACACTTTATAATAGTATTAGACACACTTTAAAATAGTACAAATACTTAGCTATGTCTTCCTCATTATCACATGTTTTAGAAATAAAGACTGTACTTCCCAACAACCGACCCAACACTATGCCACAGTGGTTCGGGATAAATTCTTGCTTTTGGGTAAGTTCCCGTTTTGCCTATGGTGGTAGTCAATATCTCAATGTCATGAGCAAATCTCATTCTACCAGGTCAGCCTACTCCGGAATAGGAGGTACAGCCGCCATCTCAGTGAGGAACTGTCTAAAATAAGTTCATTGTTAGCAAATTCGAAGACATTAAAGATGGAATATAAACAGATGCTGGAGAACAGTTCTAGTTTCTGATTGTGGCAGCTAGGAAAGCGTGCGCATGCGCACATGCTGAAATTACAAGGTTTACGTCAAGATCTTTGCGACGCGCTATGAGAAGTTTCAGGTCTAGGAGAACTTCCTGGGCTGTGTGCATTCAGATTTATTCTTTGAACAAATATATATTGAGCACCTACTATGCACAATAATCCTCTAGGCACCGGGAATATAGCTGTGAACAAATCAGACAAAAATCCCTGCCATCGTCGTACTTACATTCTAATGGAACTGTTTAAAGAACTGTTGAAAGCATGGTTATGATTTCTATTTTTTTTTTCCTTTGCTTGCTTCCAGTGGTGAATATTACAGCAATTTCCTTTGATCAAAGTACAAACACACTCCAGCTGGCTTAAATGAACACAATGATTCTATTTCTCGTTTTTAGACATACCTATGAAATACTTTAAAAGTTATCTACATATTCACATAGTTAAGAATATTAATAAATATTGAGCATTTTCTAGCCAACTATTCTACTAAAATCTTTTCCTGCATTATCCCATTTCATCCTCAAAACACTCCTGTGTCCCTAGATGATAGGTACTATTCTCATTATTATCATTCTATACATAAGAAAATGCAGCACAGGGAGATTAAGTAACTTTCTCAATGTTACAAGACAATTATTATGGAAAAACTGAATATTTATGCATGGCTGTCTGCTCTTTAAAATCTAAAAAAAATTATTTTGTCACTAGAAAACTTTTCTAAAACAACTTGTTTATTTTCCATTTGTCTGCCATTTAGAAATGAATTTTGACATTGCATCATCATTCATTCTTCCAAAATGACAGTTTATTTCTTTTTAGTTAAGGCAATTATTTGTATAACCCCAATAAATGAGACAACCCCATTTTGATGAGATTAGAAGTATTAAAATTATCTTGTAAATATTTCATTTTTCTCTGCTAGTGAAGGCTCACTTTTTATCTGATTCACCTTAAGATGTTGGGTTTTGGTATCAATGCCAGGAAAGTGCTGGAAAGCTTTTCACTGCATAAAACTAGGATCAAAATTGGCAGTTGAAGAAGAATCTATAAACTTTGTTTTTTAGAAACAGATAAGCACTTTGCTTTTGCAGTGGCATTTCTTACATTTGTTCCTTCCTATCAAAGCCAGCCAAAATAGAACTCTTGAGAATTTTTATCTATTGCCTATTTCATAACTAATGGGAGCAGGAATTTGAGAAATAAAGGCAAGGGAAAGTTTTTCCACCAGTTGGTAGACCCTGATTACATTTCACAAGTACCCAGAATTTAAAAATCCAAATTTTTTTAAATTAATGATTTCTTCTGTGCTTTCCAATTATCCATTATAACAGCTCATGTTAATCCAGAACTTAACTATGTTCCAGGCACAGTTTAACTGCTTTATGTAGTAACTCACTTAGTCCACATAATACTCTTGGTTCTATTGCTGTCAGCTTTCACAGATGAGGAAACTGAGGCCAAGAGGGTTTAAGAGATTTGTCCAAGATTAAGGAGTTGGTAAATCGCAGCAGCAGGGGAGTCACGCCTAGATGGTCTGGCTCAGAGTCTACACTCTTGACTACAACATCACGTTGACGCAGGATATGCTCTCTTTACTCCTCAGGAAGAGGCCTACAGGTCCAATCAGGGGGAATGTAAAGCAAGGTCACCTCTCTCCGTTTGCCCTAAGGAGTGTGCCCTAAGTGTCATAGTGTCGCAAGCAGTCCACAGAAGTGCAGGAGTCACCCACAGGTTCAGGTTCATTTAAGGATAGGGTCAGAGTAGGATGGCCAAAGTGATTCTAGGCATAGACTGAAGGAAAACACCTGGTCTGATCAATGCCAACTGTTCACTACCAGCTGGGATGGCCTGGGCCTGGGATATGAGTAGGCAGGTTTCCTGGCTGGGATGAAGAGCCAAGAGCCCAAGAACTTGAGGTATAGCCAGAGCCTGGGGTGCCACAGATGTATGGGTAGACAGCAGAGAAAGCAAAGATGGTAGGAGACTGCTAGAATGAACTTAAATGCTTTTAAAATAAGTCAGGAGAACTGGGTTCCTCTTAAATACAGTGATATGTCCTTGTACTATACTTTAGTGCCCTATCGCCCACTGTCTCCCCCATTCAGCAACAAATATTTATCTACTATGATCCAGGCACTGTCACTTCATCCTCGTTGTTCAGGCTCATAAAGCCAGAACCTTAGACAAGTTACTTAATGCCTCTATGCCTCATATCCTTGTCTACAAATGGGAATAATCCATTATGTCTAGCTTGTGTGTTCAGTGGGTAGTGTCATATGGGGGAAACAAGTTATTACACTCCTAGAATAATGCCCAGCATGCATACTACATAACTGCTCTGCTATTATTTTTGGTGTAAAGATCAATGAGGTAATGGTATGAAAATGCTCTTTCAATTGTGAAGGTCCCCAGAATGTAAAGAGTTATTATGGTGAGATTCCATACCCAAGGTTAAACAGATATCTGAATGCATAGTAACATCTTGTGTCAGTCACCCTATGAGACTGGACCAGTCAAATGTCAGAAACTCAGCAGGAAGGTGGTCATGAACAAGTCGAGTCTGGGTCTCCTAAAACGGCCTCATTCAGCTCTGATGACAATTTCCTGTCCTTATTAGCGGGCTTTCTGCACTAGGGGCAGAAGTAAGTCTTCCTCTCCTACTCTGGACAGGCCTGGATGGTGTGGTTCACAGTACTTAGATCTAACCATCAAGGAATCCAGACAATTGATAGCTGTGAAATATTTACACATAACATTAGCCAGAGAAGTCCTCAACACTAAGTCAGACTGCATTCAGCCTCCCAGCAAACCTATCTCAACTTCTACAGGCGCCACCAAAGGTGTTTTATATATTTAATACTAAGCAGAAACCCGTGAACATAACAACTTGGTTACTCCCAGCTAATGAAACACATGTGCATTAGAAGAAATTCTAATCAAATAAGAGAGCAAATCACCTCACACCTCACAGAATTCAAAGGGCATTTTTTAATGAACCATTGGAGAACGCCCTGAGTCCAATGCTTTTCCCTCCCCGCTTGAAACACCTATTTGAAAAGCCTATATTTATGACTGATGAGATCTGCCCTTGAACCAAATATATGAGAGATAGGTAGCATTACCGAACATGAGAAACAGAAGTAGACTTACTACTTGCCAAACAAAAGTCCATCTGTGAAAGGATCTCTATCAAGACGGGAAGCAAGTCCCAAGTAAGAAGAGATGAAGAAACACGACCTTCTACATCATCTCTGAGTAGTGGGCATGTTTTGCCAACAAGAAATAGAACTGTTTTCTTTACTGAAACTGCTGTTCCTTTAATGCCTGGGCATTGTCACACACAGCCACTTGCATTCACTCATTCATTTAACTAATATGTTTTCAGCTCCCACTATGTGCCAGGAACTCTTTATACATCTCAACATCTCAAACATAAGGCTAATGAAATGAGTAAATCCATGGTTTTGCAAAGAGAGAAATGCTATATTAGTAACTCATCCTGTTATACAACCAACTGAGGCACTTTGAAATAAGAAGGCTGAACACAAACATTGTTGTACATTTTGTCACTATTTCGGAATCACTGCTTCTGGTCTACAGGTCAGGTAAATAATATACTACACATCCTCAAAAAAATGTAAAGAATGAATAAAAGTACTTCTTCGCTATTTGACTTGATCTTGCTGATAATCAAAGTAGGTTACTACCCAACTGATGTAAATTAAGATTAAATACCCAATATGTCTCCAACCATCTAAAAAATCTCCTCATTTCTTTAAAATCTAGCAATTATAGATTCATTTGGGCTACCAAGATTCCTTTTTTAAGACACAGATATGGCTGGGCAAACTGCAGTCATTAGCAGTCCAAAGCATAGCCATTTTAATCAGATGACTTTCCTCTTAAATTTTACTTTGGGGGACTCTTGACCAACTGGAATATGGATTCTTTGTGGATCCAGGGGTTTGTCTGTAGTTTTAGAAGTGTATCAGGATCGTGGCTTAAGCCTAAACTGCATGCAGCCCAGATTCTGGCTTATTTGGACCCTCCTGGGAAGACACTAATTCTAGCGGAGAAGGTGACAAGCATGGTTCATGGATTAGAAGGGTGACTCGGACTACAGCTTGTGTGTTTCTCTGACTGTCCCCTCAGCCTCCTAGTGACATTCATGCCTCCTAGTGACATTCATGAGTTGATTACTATTAGAGGGTGAGAAAAAAACAAGATGAGGCTTTCCCACTAGGCTCTCCGTGGATTTCAGGAGCACAGGATACTGGGGTGAGCAGTCTCTACAGAGATGGGGCAGTGCCAGGGGCGTGGACAGACACATGGACTCTCTGTCCTGGGCACCTTTGACCTCAGCACAGATAGTTGCAGGCCAAGCATCAGCAGGGCCACCTTCAGCGGGCACAACAAAGCTTGTCTGCATTATTGGGATCTTTCTTCCAGAATTATTTGGGAATTTCCACACAACAACTGAGAATGGAGCAATAGCAAAATTTGATTTGTAACACTTGTTAATATGCAAGTGTGGCCTGCGAAACCTGGGATTTTTGAAGAGGAAAAAAACTCCCAATGCTCTTCTAAGCCCAAAAGCATATCTGAAGAGGCAAATTCTAAAATCTTCACCGTGTGGGGCTTCAGCTACTTCCTTTGTACAATGAGAATTTTCCCTGCTACCACCTACTTGCTTTACAACTTGAAACCTAGATATTACATCATGAATACATTCATATTCTCAAGAAGAACTTAAAAAACCAACTTACATATATTAATGGTTTAGATTTTAATAAGGAGGGGAACATATTTTTGACCTTCAAACTCACTCATTTTTTTAAAAAGAAACGTTTTTTTCCCTTTTTCACTAATTATGATTTTAGCTTTAGTTTGTTATAGTAATTGGATGAGAGGGAGAAATTTAAAAACAGAATAAATAGGGAGTCCAATTTCTTCAAGATTAAAAAAAACACTTTAAACAAAGTTATTGCCCCTTTACCATATTTACCTAAGAAGCAAGCATCCATGGTTCTCTTTGTTAAGGTAAAGTTTACAGGAAACAAAGATCCATTACAAGTAAATGGAAGTTAAATATTATTGTAAAAAAATTTTCTCTTAAATTCCCAGTAGAAATGTTCGTTAAAGATCAGCAGAATGTCAAGTTGGTAAGTACCTTAGTCTCATCTAAAGCAACTCGTTTATTTTATAAATGAGAAAAACAATGCCCAGAAAATTGTAACTTACAGACATCTCAAGTCACGGAACGGCAGAAGCTGGAACCAGGTCTCACTCAGGTCAGGCTGGAACCAGGTCTGCTCAGTGCCAGCTCTCAAGGCACTTTCACTGTGACATACACACACACACACATACACACGCGTGCGCGTGCACCTAGAACATCACACGGCCATTGCTCACATTCTTTTCAAGAAGTAAATAAGATAACACGTGACTTAAATTAGGAATGAGACTTAAAAGTTAAATAGGACCATTTAATGGAAACACTGATGTCAACAAATTACATCCTTTGGCATTTTGCAAGGAGTGGAGCCTCTTAGGGAGTTTAGAGACTGAATTCAATTCCCTAAACCAAACATTCAACAAGGCAGTTGCACACTTAGGTTACCCTGAGTTACAACAGCACTGGATTAGAATTCTGTTTTGTTTTTTTCATTTCTGCCTTTTGACAAGTTTTGAGAAAAAAATAAAGTACCGTGTGATAGTAAATAGGGAAGAATGTCCATCAACCTGAAATAGTCATTTCTACCATAACACTTCTGCTGGCACATCACCCTAATCTTGTCCTGTATTAGCTTGTGCCTGGATTACACCTGAGACAATCAGGTCCTCTGGCCCTCTCCCCTCCTCCCACGCTGCACCCCACTGCCAGGTTTATCTCCTTAAATCATTGTTTGTATCATATCACTCTGTATTCAAGACCTATGATGGTGTGTGGTTAACCGTTTATTGATTTGTATCAAAATAATTTAATCTGGCTTTTTTGGCTCTTCATAATTTGTCTGCCTCTCATCAGTTCTACTTTCTGGCAGGCTGACTGCCTGTCTCTCTAGGAAATCAATCTCATTCCCATCACCAACCCTTTACTAAATGCTTTTGCCTCCTTTCGTCCCCCTCTCTCCCCTACTACTGATAATTCAAATCCTACCAAGTTTCAATCCTACCCACTCAGGTCCTCCATGCAATCTCCCCACTGCTCCATCCCTCCCTGTTGAGCTCTCCTTTCTCTGGTTTCATGACTTTTTCTCCTATTGTTTCATATCTGTTAGTCCCGCATTCCCAACTTCAACATAACATCTTTTAGGGCAAGAATCATGTCTTAGGACTCTCTTGAGCCCTCCTCCCACCCCCATTCCCATATACTCTAGCATCTTGCTGACTGTAGCAGATTTTCAGTAAACACTTTGACAGTAGGACAGACTGGATAAAATGGAGGAAGAGAATGCCAGCTTCATCCAAGTGATGCTGGCAAAAGCATAGTACTGTCTCTAGGCCTAACTCTCAGGCCCATTGCCCTTCTTCAGGCTCCACATCACTCCATCGCTAAATTGTTTCTGACCTCTTCCTCTGCAGGGTTTGTAAATCAGTCCTTTCTCTCTAACCATGATCTAAGTCTGATCCACTTCTGACCAAGGTCATGACACCTTGAAGGCACCTCTCTTATTCCAAGGACACAGCCAAATGGAGGTTTCCATTTAGATCCCACCTCTTTTCCTCCATAAGAGAAAGCCCGGCCCTTTCCAAGCTGGAAGGTAGTGTCCTCATCACATAGACACTTCGGCTGTGGAGACGCTCCTCCTCCCACATTGATGCCCCAAGCCCAGATGTCCCTACCCCTCATCCCAGCTAGGACTACAAAATATTGCCAGTTTCCCTTCCCTCTGCCTGCACCCCGCACAAATGACCATGATGCAGAGGAGATGTCTTGCCGTAGTAGGATTTTCCCACTTAAGTATCTACCTGCTACCTTCCCATACTAGAGGGTGAGGGGAACCTTGCTTCCAGCAGTGTAAACTTGCCCCAGCATCCGAAGTTCCAGCTCTCTCTCTGCCAGCGCTGACTCCCAAGGAGGTGAGGGGAGCCTCCCGGGAGGGCATTCTACCGCTTCTCCCACGGGCCACTCTTCCCTCACACCAGGTGACCGACCACACCCAGTAGTCCTTAACCTAACCACCCAAGTTTCACCTTCGAAGTGAATAAAAGTTTTCTCTCTGCAACTTCTCCTTAAAATAGGAAATAATATATTCCAAGTAAAGCATCTGTGTGTTTCATCAATAGCGCCCTCAGGAAAATATGTCATCTCCCTTTCCTTTTGTTTCCCTATCAGGAACAGGAGATCCAGGTCTCAAATGTTGAATCTTTTTTCCCTCCTCCTGGCTCCTCCCAACTTCGCCGGCAAGAAAGGGGTGGAATAATTCACTTTCGGGCCTTCCTCAGCTCTTGTCTCTCCGGGGTCATCCCCTTCCTCTCTCTAGCACGCGCCCAGGGTGCCCAGGCAAATTGCTCTGCACCCTGCTCCGCAACTCCCGGCGGCCTGCATCTCAAGCCAAGGAGTTCCCTTTCCTCTTCGTCCCAGGGGATGTCTTTGCGGTCTAGTCTCCCAGGCTCCCGCTTTGGTGGATTTTCAAAAATCGTCCACCTGCCACACCTCCTCGCTCGCGGGCACCGCGCCGCAAAGCCCAAGAGCACCTGCGCCCCGGCCCTCCGCTCTGTGCCCGCCCACGGGATCCCTTCCGCCCTCGGACCGCCCCCTGCGCCCAGGGCCGCCGCAACAGGTGCAGCCCCAGGTGCCCAAGTGCCGGATCCTTAACCTCGTGCTACCCCAGTCGTGCAAGTTCTTCGACCCGCTCCTGCCAACCCCAGGGCCCCCCTCGGCTCCAAATGCCAGCGCGGAAGGCTCGCCCTCCCTGCGACTCCACCCTAGACTTTCTTCCTGGGTCTCCAGCGCCCAGAGCGGCCACTTACCCAGGGCGAGGGCCAGGAGCAGTGGCAGGGAGCTGGCGCCGCTGCCCGGGGCGGCCCGGGCCATCAACCCCGCTGCCGGGCCCAGCAGCCCCGAGACGAGTCTCCCGCCTCCTCCTGCGCCCCCTTCCCGGGCCACGGGCGCCCGACGGGGTGCCTGGAAACGAATCCCGGAGCTAGCAGGAAGCGAAACTACTCCCCAGGCTGGCACCCGGCTACCGGGCGGGCGAACACTACCCCGGGCGGGCGGCCGACAGGCTACGCGAGTGTCGCCGGGAAGAGGGAGCCTCCTATTTATCCGCGCTCTTTCTGCACACACCCCATCGACGAGGCGCAGGACTTCGTCGTGGTGGCCTCCACGCCGTTCCCACCCAAGTTACCCCACACCCACACTCCGGGACACTTGCGGGCTGCCCTCGGGCCAGCTCACCCACTCCCCCTGCTGGGACGCACCTGACGGTTCATTTCCCTCCCCTTGGGGAGTCGAGGAGGTGGGGAGGGAGCGGAGAGAGAGCACGTGGAGGGGTCCGAGGTGCGGGGCCTGCGGGCCGCCGTGGAGCAAGCCGGCTCTAAACTCCCTCCCCGAGCCCACTGAGCGAGAACCGCAGACCCGGACTGCTCTGGAATTCCAGCTCCCCTTATTTCAGCCAATTGCTGGTGTCCTGGAGGGACCAGAGCCAACACTCACTGTGGTTAACCTCAGGCATTTGACAATTTCCAAGCTTCTCTTTTCCATATATAATTTGTTGAATATCTGGGAGTGTGGGCTCACCAAGAGCTACTTTAAGAATGTCACTTATATTTTTTATTTCTCCATTTACTCGTCTACCCATTGTATTTTCATTTATTTATTTAATTCATCAACTCTGTTGGATCTATAAGAATAAGGAGAATGCTTTTTGCCTGGGGCTTGCCAAGCACTATCTCTACCTCAACACGCCTCTTCTTTGAGGAGACGTGGAATCTGATGGTTCTGCACCAAGCATTTCCTGGAACACAAAGGCATCCTCACAGCGTTCAAAGACAGAAAGCAGCATCCAATTTTACCTTACATGATTAATATGTTTGTCTCCAAAATAACTAAAGGGTACAGCAGTTTTCGTACTGATCTATATTCCTCTTGCGTGATCAATATGTGTAATCATGCCTCCTCAGTACAGAAGTTGTATTTCTATAGCATCCGAAAGTCCAATAAACATTCATTTACATAAGAAATGCAGTTCAGATGTCTTCCCCTTCCTCCCCATTGTTTAAATTAAACAAATTATTATGTGCTTTTCTTCGACAAGTGACATTTCATTTCAAAACCAATTCACATTATTTTAGTGCGTCAGGCAACAAATATATCCAGAGGAATAAAAGTCAGTTGGTAATTTCCAGAATCCCATTCTAGCACCCACATGACAGCTCATAAAGCATCTATGAGAAGACAGACATGAGATTTAGAGAATTCAAGGTTGTGAGATAGATGGTGACTGCACCCCAGATAAAAAGGGCAAGAGCACACAAAGCCAAAGGGATTTGACATCATCTCCCTCCTTTCCATCTCCATCCTTCCCTTTTCCTTTCTGATATTGTTTCCTTCCCTCAGGATCAGCGCCCTAGGTGAAGGCATCTTTCACTCTGAGACGGCACCCTAGCCAACAACTGTCCTGGTATCCTCAACAGAACATTACTATTTTATTTTCCTTCTCCATAAATATTAATAAAAAATAAAGCAAACCTAAGCAAAAAATACCAGATGTTTGTCGAATATTGTAAAGTGCCAAGATTTGGTATAAATGTTCACCATTCATGCCATTCAAAGGGTAAATTAACTGTTTCAGGCCACTGGAGTATGAAATAGGGTACTTGAATATATTAAATAAGCCGGATAAATTAATAACCTTCCCTAAGGGCTTTATTTACAGCCAGAAGTAAAATAAGTACTCCAGAGAATATGTCTTCCAAATTTCCTGACACCAAAGGTTCAATCTCTTAAAGATCAAGCAACGTTCTCTTTCCTTTCTTTCTTCCTACCCTCCTTACTGCCTGCGTTCCTTCCTTCTTTCTCTCCCTTCTTCTCTTCCTCCTCCTTCTTTTTTCTCACTCTCAATTCATTCACTAAGGGGGAAAGTCAATCTGGGTTCCAACCACTAACTTTGGAAGAGTAGGAGGCAAGAATTGACTTTCATGAGGCCTCATTCGTGTAACTGAGGTGTGTCTCAATGCTTTAGATTATAAACTGAGCTGTTACTAAGAGATGAATGGGTCCAATCTATAACAGAGTCACAAGGTAGAACTTATATTCCCAGAATCCCCAAGCCAAGGATTCCTTGAATGGTGTCTTTCCTGTGCCAGCTTTAGGCTGATATAACCAGCCCTCCTGAACCTGGTATGAGGCTTAAGTGGATGCCTTTGGAGGCCTTTAAGCATCAATGTTTTCTCTTCTCACACAGAGCAGCCTCCAGCAGGGACACTCCTCCCCCTCCACTGGACAGGACAAAATAAGCTTGTGGTTATTTGTGGGGCACAACACCTAAACAGACATACATGTGGTGGTAGAAAGGAAAATTCTGGAATGTATCCATTCAAGGTCAGCATGTAATCTCCAAATTATGACTTTAAGGTATTCAGTAGCATAGGAAGATTTCCTAGTAGTCAGTAACATTATTTAATTCAATAAGAGTAGATGAATAAAAAGAAATATGAATGGTGAATATAATGTTTTTATAGTAATGATAAACATTATGCATTGTAGATTATTAAAAATTAGTAGTATATATAGAGGGTTTTCAAATGTTCTTAAAACTATTGAATTAGTCTCTATGGAAAACCAGTGAAAAATCAATGCTCAAAAGCTGTATTCAGGTGATTTTGCTTTACACCCTAGTTTTTCTGGGGAAAGGGGATTATTAGTGTCTTTTTTTTTCTTACATATTTTATCATACCTTCTTCTTCAGTCCTTCAGGTATCCATTTTTTATACATATGCCTCAATCTGTTTGACTTGCTATCTTTTTTCAATGGCAGCTTTATATTGATAGAAGTTTAGTAAATCTCAAATATAATCATCTATGTGATATCTATCAGTTTCAGCTCTCTGTTATGACCTTTTCCTGTGACCATATTCATACATACTTGATAAAGATACTTCTGATTTTTTAAAAAATCTGGGCTTTCATGCAGGCCCTAGTTGTGGACTAAGTAGGCAAGCACTTAAGTGGCATAAATTTAATGTTGTAATATGGCCAGGCCCTAGACATGCCTCCCTAACACACCTGGCACAGTGGCTTCATCCCTTCCTACATGGTCATAGTTTCCCATCAGTGTCGACACTCCTCCATGTGGGACCACAGAGTAGTATACTATGTACAATTGGTTCTGGAGTTTTTTTAGTCTGTTCAAATTGGACTTTGTCACTGAATGCCTGGATCACAAATTACTCATCTGTCTGAGCCTCAGTTTTCTCATCTATAAAATGTGATGGTAATGATTGGCACAGTTTTTAGGATTCACAATGATATATATCTCTAAGGCAAAAATCTGGCATATTAGAAATTATTCAGTGTATTATGGTTATTATATTATTCTACAATCTATTTATAGGTTACATAAGGGAAAAGAGTAAGGACTAGCTTCCTTCATTAACCCTCTCTTACTAATATTCCTAGTGGAGGGAAGGAAAGAGCACAGAGCAAATCTCTGATGGGAGGGCTTCCCCGGTGGCACATTGGTTAAGAATCCGCCTACCAATGCAGGCGACACGGGTTTGAGCCCTGGTCCGGGAAGATCCCACATGCCGCGGAGCAACTAAGCCAATGCGCCACAACCACTGAGCCTGCACTCTAGAGCCCGCAAGCCACAACTACTGAAGCCCACGCGCCTAGAGCCTGTGCTCCACAGCAAGAGAAGCCACCGCAATGAGAAGCCTGCGCACCACAACGAAGAGCAGCCCCCCGCTCGCTGCAACTAGAGAAAGCCCGCGCGCAGCAACGAAGACCTAACGCAGCCAAAAATCAATAAATAAAATAATAAATTTATTTTTAAAAAAATCTCTTATGGGAAAGTAACAGTGAGCCTAAAATACCATGAATTTGGGCACTGTCTGTGCCTCTGGCAATCCCTTAGACCCCTCTGACCTTCTTTCATCTGGTGGCTTCAAACTTATCCCAGGATTTGGTGCAACTGTAGCAATCATTGGAACAGAACATCAGAAAGAAGCAGAGTTGTTGGAAGAGGAGGTGGCAACACCTCTGAGGGAATCTCAGGTCCTGAGGGCAGACCTTAGGAAGCATAGTAGAAAGCATTAGGGGTGAAAAAAGGAAGGGGGATAGAGAAATAGAAGTAATGTTATTACGGGAAAACTTGCAAACAACTTGCCAGAGAGAGAATATTCTCCTAACCCATAAAATGGCAAAACTGTCACCCACGCAATTTTTTTCTGCTCTTGTCCCTGTATTCTAGTTCATCAAACGTACTGAATACCTACCTTGCACCGTGCATTGTATTAGGAGGTGCTGGTATTACCCAAATGAACACATCTGAGATGAGAACATTTTGCCTGTAGCATCTTTCACCTCACTGTGGACACACTTATTGTGGACAAAGTGAGTGTTCCTGTCCCCTCCCCACTATCCCATAAGTCCCCCTCACAGGTAGGGGAGGAATTTTTTCAGTTAAGTTTACATGAGTTCCTCAATCCACTGCCAGAATAATAGTAACAATGAACACTTATTGATGCTTATTGTGTAGCAGGCACTGTTCTCAGTACTTACGTACACTAACTTTTTAAATGCTCACCAAATATAATGTGAATTATGTATCATTTTTATTCTCATTTCACAATGAGGACATTGAAACACGGAAGGAAGTTAAATAAGTTGCCCAAAGTCACGTAGCTGATATATGGCAGAGCTATGCTGTGTATGCTCAAGTTCTGAATCCTGGGCACACTCTTCAAATCCAATGACCTAGTAGTAAATCGTTGCCATTGACTTTGTGCAGCTCAAATAGTCATAGCGAGTGTAGTCAATCCTCTGGCCACCTGCTGGAAGTCTCATTTGGGAACAACAGTGCATCTAATGAGTTTTTCACTTGACTTCCTGAAAAATTGCTTCTCTTCAAAATATAGAGGAAGAGATGAGGGGATTGCTGCGTTGGACTGTAATTCTAACTCACAAGGTGAGATTGGCTGTAAAGTTAAAACCAAAATAAAACATAGGAGATAAATGACAATGCAACCCTAGAATTAGTTCTGGCCACGTAAGGGAAAGACTGGAATCAGCTACGCGGCATCAGCTGAAAGAAGGCATCACAGAGAAAAACAGACATGCTAAGAGGGCTTGAGAAGCTAAAAAGTGTGAATTTTCAACAGAGTTTAAAACTCTCAAAAAAAACGTGATTCCTATTATGTAATTATTAACAATTTCAGTTAAAAACTATCTAAAATCTGGAGAGGAAGTCACATATTCATGTGCAGACAAGAGTGACTATCACAGACCTGTGAAAAAAGCCTCTGAAGAGGTTGAGATGTCCGAAAATGACTTGGGACCACAGAGCTCTAATTATGTTCATAATGAAAATATCAAAATGGGGCATGGCCAATTGCTCTGTGCCAATGGTGCAACAAACATGAATCACACGCACACATACACACTTTTTTTTCACTTTTATTGTGATTTAATTTTTTTCTTCCAAGCAGAACAGAAGAGAAAAAAAGAGCATCTGAGGAGGTATCAAACCCAAGATGAGTGCAGAATTTCCTTGTTTTTTAAGGCTGACCAGTATTTCATTGTATATACACACCACATCCTCTTTATCCATTCATTTGTCTATGGATATTTAGGTTGTTCCCATATCTTGGCTATTGTGAATATACATACATAGTAGGAGCGCTAATATCTCTTCAAGATCCTGATTTCAATTCTTTGGCATACATACCTAGAAGCGGAATTGCTGGATCACATGGTAGTTCCATTTTTAACTTTTTGCAGAAACTTTGTACTGTTTCCCATAGTAGCAGCACCATTTTACATTCCCATCTCCAGTGTGCAGGGGTTCTAATTTCTCCTCATCCTCACTAACAACTGTTGTCTTTGTTTTATAATAACCATCCAGCAAGTGAATTCTGCAATATGTGACAACATGGATGAATCTTGAGGACATTATAATAAATGAAATAAGCCAGTCCCAGAAAGAAAAATATTGCATGATTACATTTATATAAGATATCTAAAATAGTCAGATTCATAGACTCAAAGAGTGGAGCAGTGGTTTCCAGAGGCTGGGCAGACAGAGAAAAGAGAAATTACTAATCAACTGGCATAAAGTTTCAGTTAAGCAAGATGAATAAGCTCTAAAGATCTGCTGTCCATTGCACCCATAGTCAACAATAATGTCATGGACACTAACAATTTTGTTAGGAGGGTAGATCTCACATGTTTTATTCTTACCACAATAAAACAAAATGTAAAAATAAAAAACCCAAGAAGAATGTAGACATCTTACGAGAGTTTGCAAATCCTTTGATGAATTCAAGTGTTTTGATTCATGTGAGTTATATTCCAAGACACTGGGGAGGAGGTGGAGTTACTAGTAATCTATGTGAAATCAATCCCAAAAGACTGAAGATAAGGAAATATATTTTTAGTGTTCCCCAAAGGGAAGAACGTATAGCTCCTAAATGATAAGTTGCTAAACTTAACCAGACTGGTAAGGGTTCTTGCCTCTGTTTCACAAAATAACAGTTCTTTCTGGGTTGTTTAGCCTTAAGCAGAGAGCACAGAGGCAAGGAGCGGGGGAAGGAAGGAGGCTTGCATGATAGATTTCTTCAAATATTTGAAGGGTTGTCACATGGAAAATTAATTATATTCATACCGCTCAGTCCCAGTGGTTGCAACAAGGACCTAAGGGTTAGAGGCAGATGCATTTGGATTCAATATCTGTCTAAAATTTTAATGAGAGAATAGATTCCCTGGGGAAATAATACATTCCCTGGCACTGGAAATGCACATGCTATGTACTGTAAAGGCAATTCCAATAATTTCATCTCATTCCTAACCTGGAGATGCTGAGATTCCAAGGCTAGATGACTTTAAACAGCCTTTTTCAACCGTAAAATGCTAATACAACACTGCAAGTTTTCTTCCTTCAATACTGTTTTAAAGTAACCAGAAGATCACTGAGAAACCATTTCTGCTCAAATCTGCCATGAAACTAGACATTTAAAAAATAATTTTGAAAACTAATTAACATACAAATGGCTAAGAATTCTCCATATTCTAAACTATCTTAGATAGTTAATTTAACTTAATTAACTAACTTAATTAATTAAATTAACTAACTTAATTTAAAATTTAATTTACAACCAGTACTTTTAGTTTATGGTCCATAATATTTATGTGCTCACCTGCTCCCATAGAAATGAAAAATAAGTAATAAAATGTACTTATTACAAATCATGGTCTATTGGTCTCACAAATGATACAGTTTAACCATTTCTGCATTTTTAGTCTATCAACAAGATTATGTCAATTATCAAATCATTTAAATGTGAGTTGCATAAGGTTAAATTTTGACACAGCTCAAATCACAAACTTTAAGCTATCTAGATTATATTTTTTAATGTATTCCTGAGAGCACAAAATGGAGATTTAATTTAAGGGTATGGACATAAATTGCATTTAAACAGAGTAAATATTCCCATGAACAAAGAAATTCCCATGAACAAAGTTAAAAAGAAGAATTCTTTTTAACTACAGTTGATGCCCCAAAAGATGAAGGCTGAGACTTGCAATGTAGTCTAGACTGAAAAGCTGTTATTGAGACTTCCAGCTGTGATGACAAATGACGTTTGTAAATCTTAATGACTTCTAACTGCTGTATCCCTTTCTTTGGGCAAACTGTCAAAATGGTAAATTCAACAGAAAAAATCCCTAGAGTGAGTAAATAACCTTAACCTTCTCCCTTTAAATGTTCGTAATTTGAGATTTTAGTTTTTCATGATGTTCTTTTCATTTGTACTTTCTTCATCCTTAAAAAACCTTGGAAGCATCCATTCTTATGGCTATCTCTTATTGTCTTTGTTTTACAAATAAGGCAAAAAGAAGTTTTATAACACAAGCCTCAGAATTAGAACTAGAATCAAGGACTTTTACAACTGAATCCAATACATAATCTGGCACACTATATCCTTCTGCTACCCTAGTGCGGACAACTTCATTAATAAAACCCATTTCAGGTCATTCCAGACTTGCAAGTTGTCATTGCCTGTCATCCCACAGGTAAGATCGAAATTATGCCCCTCCTTTAGAAATTTACTTAGCAGAAGATGGTGTGGTAAAGAAATTAAAACATTTATTATACAAACCTTCCCTCAACCCTCTCAATTTTTATATTTCCACCATCTCTCTCCGTTTAAGGATATATTTACACTGAAGTTATTTTCAGCTATCTCCTTTATTATCATCTGAAATACTTTTCCCCATGAATCAAAATGATAGCTCTGCAAACAATCAATGTCTCTCATTGCTTTACAAAGAAAATGTTTCCAAAAGCACTTCTACCCGGAGAAGAGATGCAAGCCGCCTGCACCATCTTAATGGCCACTTATGCAATGCCCTGCTCAGAAAGAAGGAAATAAAATAACTAAAGATGGAAAATACTATCTTTTCCCTGCCACTTCACCACCTGCTTTCCTGCTTAATTTCCAATGCTATTGCATTAACTCAGACTCTTGTCATCTGGTACCTGGAATGATCTTCTGATTTCCCCAACTCCAATATTATTTCTCTGCTTCAGTTCCCTCATATGTAAAGTGGAGAATAATAATGAGTCTTCTTTCACTGGATGGTTGTGGAAAATAAATGAGTGGATACATAGAAAATGTTCAGACTAGTATCTGGCACATAGTAAGCACTGAATAAACGTTAAGTAAAATTTTACCCTTTACACTGCAAGACTGGTAATTCCACAATGAAAATCGGAATATGTCCAGAATCTACCCTTTCTTATCTCTTCCACTGCTACCATCTTAGTGCAAACCACCATCAGTTCTTGCCTAGATTATTATAAGAGCCTCCTTACCGGCCTTTCTGCTTCTGCTCTGGACTCTCTGTGCTTAGCTCAGTAGCTGAAAAATCCTTTTGATTTGTTTTGTTTTTTTTTTTTACATCTTTATTAGAGTATAATTGCTTTACAATGGTGTGTCAGTTTCTGCTTTATAACAAAGTGAATCAGTTATACATATATATATGTCCCCATATCTCTTCCCTCTTGCATCTCCCCCCCTCCCACCCTCCCTATCCCACCCCTCTAGGTGGTCACAAAACACCGAGCTGATCTCCCTGTGCTATGCGGCTGCTTCCCACTAGCTATCTATTTTACTTTTGGTAGTGTATATACGTCCATACCACTCTCTCACTTTGTCCCAGCTTCCCCTTCCCCCTCCACGTATCCTCAAGTCCATTCTCTAGTAGGTCTGCATCTTTATTCCCATCTTGCCCATAGGTTCTTCTGACCATTTTCTTTCTTTTTTTTTTTTTAAATTCCATATACATGTGTTAGCCTATGGTATTTGTTTTTCTCTTTCTGACTTACTTCACTCTGTATGACAGTCTCTAGGTCCATCCACCTCACTACAAATAACTCAGTTTCGTTCCTTTTTATGGATGAGTAATATTCCATTGTATATATGTGCCACATCTTCTTTATCCATGCATCTGTTGATGGACACTTAGGTTGCTTCCATGTCCTGGCTATTGTAAATAGAGCTGCAATGAACATTTTGGTACAAGACTCTTTTTGAATTATGGTTTTCTCAGGGTATATGCCCAGTAGTGGGATTGCTGGGTCATATGGTGGTTCTATTTTTAGTTTTTTAAGGAACCTCCATTCTGTTCTCCATAGTGGCTGTATCAATTTACATTCCCACCAACAGTGCAAGAGGGTTCCCTTTTCTCCACACCCTCGCCAGCACTTACTGTTTGTAGATTTTTTGATGATGGCCATTCTGACCGGTGTGAGATGATATCTCATTGTAGTTTTGATTTGCATTTCTCTAATAATTAATGATGTTGAGCATTCTTTCATGTGTTTGTTGGCAATCTGTATATCTTCTTTGGAGAAATGTCTGTTCAGGTCTTCTGCCCATATTTGGATTGGGTTGTTTTTTTGATATTGAGCTGCATGAGTTGCTTGTATGTTTTGGAGATTAAGCCTTTGTCAGTTGCTTCATTTGCAAATATTTTCTCCCATTCTGAGGGTTGTCTTTTCGTCTGGTTTATGGTTTCCTTTGCTGTGCGAAAGTTTTAAGTTTCATTAGGTCTCATTTGTTTATCTTTTGTTTTTATTTCCATTTCTCTAGGAGGTGGGTTAAAAAGGATCTTGCTGTGATTTATGTCATAGAGTGTTCTGCCTATGTTTTCCTCTAAGAGTTTGATGGTGTCTGGCCTTACATTTAGGTCTTTAATCCATTATGAGTTTATTTTTGTGTATGGTCTTAGGGAGTGTTCTAATTTCATTCTTTTACATGTAGCTGTTCAGATTTCCCAACACCACTTATTGAAGAGGCTGTCTTTTCTCCACTGTATATTCTTGCCTCCTTTATCAAAGATAAGGTGACCATATGTGTATGGGTTTATCTCTGGGCTTTCTATCCTGTTCCATTGATCTATATTTCTGTTTCTGTGCCAGTACCATACTGTCTTGATTACTGTAGCTTTGTAGTATAGTCTGAAGTCAGGGAGCCTGATTCCTCCAGCTCCGTTTTTCTTTCTCAAGATTGCTTTGGCTATTCGGGGTCTTTTGTGTTTCCATACAAATTGTGAAATTTTTGGTTCTAGTTCTGTGAAAAATGCCATTGGTAGTTTGATATGGATTGCATTGAACCTGTAGATTGCTTTGGGTAGTATAGTCATTTTCACAATGTTGATTCCTCCAATCCAAGAACATGGTATGTCTCTCCATCTATTTGTATCATCTTTAATTTCTTTCATCAGTGTCTTATAGTTTTCTGCATACAGGTCTTTTGTCTCCTTAGGTAGGTTTATTCCTAGATATATTATTCTTTTTGTTGCAATGGTAAATGGGAGTGTTTTCTTAATTTCATGTTCAAATTTTTCATCATTAGTGTATAGGAATGCAAGAGATTTCTGTGCATTAATTTTGTATCCTGCTACTTTACCAAATTCATTGATTAGCTTTGGTAGTTTCCTGGTAGCATCTTTAGGATTCTCTATGGATAGTATCATGTCATCTGCAAACAGTGACAGCTTTACTTCTTCTTTTCCGATTTGGATTCCTTTTTATTCTCTGATTGCCATAGCTAAAATTTCCAAAACTATGTTGAATAATAGTGGTGAGAGTGGGCACTCTTCTCTTGTTCCTGATCTTAGAGGAAATGGTTTCAGTTTTTCACCATTAAGAATGATGTTGGTTGTGGGTTTGTCATATATGGCCTTTATTATGTTGAGGTAGGTTCCCTCTATGCCCACTTTCTTGAGAGTTTTTAATCATAAATGGGTGTTGAATTTTGTCAAAAGCTTTTTCTGCATCTATTGAGATGATCATATGGATTTTCTCCTTCAATTTGTTAATATGGTGTATCACATTGATTGATCAGTGTATATTGAAAAATCCTTGCATTCCTGGGATAAACCCCACTTGACTATATTGTATGATCCTTTTAATGTGCTGTTGGATTTTGTTTGCTAGTATTTTGTTGAGGATGTTTGCATCTATGTTCATCAGTGATACTGGTCTGTAGTTTTCTTTCTTTGTGACATCTTTGTCTGGTTTTGGTATCAGGGTGATGGTGGCCTCGTAGAATGAGTTGGGGAGTGTTCCTCCCTCTGCTATATTTTGGAAGAGTTTGAGAAGGATAGGTGTTAGCTCTTCTCTAAATGTTTGATAGAATTCTCCTGTGAAGCCATCTGGTCCTTGGCTTTTGTTCGTTGGAAGATTTTGAATCACAGTTTCAATTTCAGTGCTTGTGATTGGTCTGTTCATATTTTCTATTTCTTCCTGGTTCAGTCTCAGCAGGTTGTGCACTTCTAAGAATTTGTCCATTTCTTCCAGGTTGTCCATTTTATTGACATATAGCTGCTTGTAGTAATCTCTCATGATCCTTTGTATTTCTGCAGTGTCAGTTGTTACTTCTCCTTTTTCATTTCTAATTCTATTGATTTGAGTTTTCTCCCTTTTTTTCTTGATGAGTCTGGCTAATGGTTTATCAATTTTGTTTATCTTCTCAAAGAACCGGCTTTTAGTTCTATTGATCTTTGCTATCGTTTCCTTCATTTCTTTTTAATTTATTTCTGATCTGATCTTAATAATTTCTTTCCTTCTGCTAACTTTGGGGGGTTTTTTTTGTTCTTCTTTCTCTAATTGCTTTAGGTGTAAGGTTAGGTTGTATATTTGAGTTGTTTCTTGTTTCTTGAGGAAGGGTTGTATTGCTATAAACTTCCCTCTTAGAACTGCTTTTGCTGCTTCCCGTTGGTTTTGGGTCATTGTGTTTTCGTTGTCACTTGTTTCTAGGTATTTTTTGATTTTCTCTTTGATCTCTTCAGTGATCCCTTGGTTGTTTAGTAGTGTATTGTTTAGCTTCCATGTGTTTGTATTTTTTACAGATTTTTTCCAGTAATTGATATCTAGTTTCATAGTGTTGTGGTCGGAAAAGATACTTGACACGATTTCAATTTTCTTAAATTTACCAAGGCTTGATTTGTGACCCAAGATATGATCTATCCTGGAGAATGTTCCATGAGCAGTTGAGAAGAATGTGTATTCTGTTGTTTTTGGATGGAATGGCCTATAAATATCAATTAAGTCCATCTTGTTTAATGTATCATTTAAAACTTGTGTTTCCTTATTTATTTTCATTTTGGATGATCTGTCCATTGGTGAAAGTGGAGTATTAAAGTCCCCTACTATGATTGTGTTACTGTCGATTTCCCCTTTTATGGCTGTTAGTATTTGACTTATGTATTGAGGTGCTCCTATGTTGGGTGCATAAATATTTACGATTGTTATATCTTCTTCTTGCATTGATCCCTTGATCATTATATAGTGTCCTTCTTTGTATCTTGTAATAGTCTTTATTTTAAAGTCTATTTTATCTGATATGAGAATTGCTACTCCAGCTTTCTTTTGATTTCCATTTGCATGGAATAACTTTTTCCATCCCCTCACTTTCAGTCTATATGTGTCCCTAGGTCTGAAGTGGGTCTCTTGTAGACAGCATATATACAGGTCTTGTTTTTGTATCCATTCAGCCAGTCTCTGTCTTTGGTTGGAGCATTTAATCCATTTACATTTAAGGTAATTATCGATATGTATGTTCCTATTACCCTTTTCTTAATTGTTTTGGGTTTATTATTGTAGGTCTTTTCGTTCGCTTGTGTTTCCTGCCTAGAGAAGTTCCTTTAACATTTGTTGTAAAGCTGGTTTGGTGGTGCTGAATTTTCTTAGATTTGCTTGTCTGTAGAGCTTTTAATTTCTCCGTCAAATCTGAATGAGATCCTTGCTGGGTAGAGTAATCTTGGTTGTAGGCTTTCCTCTTTCATCACTTTTAATATGTCCTGCCACTCCCTTCTGGCTTGCAGAGTTTCTGCTGAAAGATCAGCTGTTAATCTTATGGGGATTCCCTTATGTTTTACTTGTTGTTTTTCCCTTGCTGCTTTTAATATTTGTTCTTTGTATTTAATTTTTGATAGTTTGATTAATATGTGTCTTGGCGTGTTTCTCCTTGGATTTATCCTGCATGGGACTCTCTGTGCTTCCTGGACTTGATTAACTATTTTCTTTCCCATATTAGAGAAGTTTTCAACTATAATCTCTTCAAATATTGTCTCAGTCCCTTTCTTTTTCTCTTCTTCTTCTGGGACCCCTATAATTCGAATGTTGGTGCGTTTCATGTTGTCCCAGAGGTCTCTTAGACTGTCCTCAATTCTTTTCATTCTTTTTTCTTTATTCTGCTCTGCAGTAGTTATTTCCACTATTTTATCTTCCAGGTCACTTATCTGTTCTTCTGCCTCAGTTATTCTGCTATTGATCCCTTCTAGAGAATTTTTAATTTCATTTATTGTGTTGTTTATCATTGTTTGTTTGCTCTTTAGTTCTTCTAGGTCCTTGTCAAACTTTTCATGTATTTTCTCCATTCTATTTCCAAGATTTTGGATCATCTTTACTATCATTATTCTGAATTCTTTTTCAAGTAGACTGCCTATTTCCTCTTCATTTGTTAGGTCTGGTGGGCTTTTGCCTTGCTCCTTCTTCTGCTGTGTGTTTCTCTGTCTTCTCATTTTGCTTAACTTACTGTGTTTGGGGTCTCCTTTTCGCAGGCTGCAGGTTCGTAGTTTCCATTGTTTTTGGTGTCTGTCCCCAGAGGCTAAGGATGGTTCAGTGGGTTGTGTAGGCTTCCTGGTGGAGGGGACTAGTGCCTGTGTTCTGGTGGATGAGGCTGGATCTTGTCTTTCTGGTGGGCAGGTCCACATCTGGTGGTGTGTTTTGGGGTGTCTGTGGCCTTATTATGATTTTAGGCAACCTCTGTGTTCATGGATGGGGGTGTGTTCCTGTCTTGCTAGTTGTTTGGTATAGGGTGTCCTGCACTGTAGCTTGCTGGTCGTTGAGTGGAGCTGGGTCTTGGCATTGAGATGGAGATCTCTGGGAGATTTTTGCCGTTTGATATTACGTGAAGCTGGGAGGTCTCTTGCGGACCAGTGTCCTGAACTTGGCTTTCTCACCTCAGTGGCACAGCCCTGACGCCTGGCTGGAGCACCAAGATCCTGTCCTCCACACGGCTCAGAATAAAAGGGAGGAAAAAAAGAAAGAAAGAAAGAAGAAGATAAAATAAAATAAAGTAAAATAAAATAAAATACAGTTATTAAAATAAAAAATAATTAAGAAAAAAAATTTTTAAGTAATAAAAAAAAAAACGGACAGACAGAATCCTAGGACAAATGGTAAAAGCAACGCTATGCAGACAAAATCACACACAGAAGCATACACATACACACTCACAAAAAGAGAAAAAGGGAAACAAATATATATATATATATATTGTTGCTCCCAAAATCCACCTCCTCAATTTGGGATGATTCATTGTCTATTTAGGTATTCCACAGATGCAGGTACATCAAGTTGATTGTGGAGATTTAATCCACTACTCCTGAGGCTGCTGGGAGAGATTTCCCTTTCTCTTCTTTGTTCGCACAGCTCCGGGGGTTCAGCTTTGGATTTGGCCCCGCCTCTGCATGTAGGTCGCCTGAGGGCGTCTGTTCCCGCTCAGACAGGACGGGGTTAAAGGAGCAGCTGATTCAGGGGCTCTGGCTCACTCAGGCCGGGGGGAGGGAGGGGTACGGATGTGGGGCAGCCTGTGGCGGCAGAGCCCGGTGTGATGTTGCAACAGCCTGAGGCGCGCCATGTGTTCTCCCCGGGAAGTTGTCCCTGGATCATGGGACCCTGGCAGTGGCGGGCTGCACAGGCTCCTGGGAGGGGCGGTGTGGATAGTGACCTGTGCTCGCACACAGGCTTCTTGGTGGCGGCAGCAGCAGCCTTAGTGTTTCATGCCCGTCTCTGGTGTCCACGCTGATAGCCGCGGCTCGCGCCCGTCTCTGGAGCTCCTTTAAGTGGCGCTCTGAATCCACTCTCCTCGCGCACCAGGAAACAGAGGCAAGAAAAAGTCTCTTGCCTCTTCGGCAGCTGCAGACCTTTTCCCAGACTCCCTCCCGGCTAGCTGTGGTGCACTAACCCCTTCAGGCTGTGTTCACGCTGCCAACCCCAGTCCTCTCTCGACCGAAGCCCGAGCCTCAGCTCCCAGCCCCGCCCGCCCCGGCGGGTGAGCAGACAAGCCTCTCGGGCTGGTGAGTGCTGCTTGGCACCGATCCTCTGTGCGGGAATCTCTCCGCTTTGCCCTCCGCACCCCTGTGGCTGTGCTGTCCTCCGTGGCTCTGAAGCTCCCCCCTCCGCCACCCGCACTCTCCACCTGCGAAGGGGCTTCCTAGTGTGTGGAAACCTTTCCTCCTTCACAGCTCCCTCCCACTGGTGCAGGTGCCATCCCTATTCTTTTGTCTCTGTTATTTCTTTTTTCTTTTGCCCTACCCAGGTACGTGGGGAGTTTCTTGCCTTTTGGGAGGTCTGAGGTCTTCTGCCAGCGTTCAGTAGGTGTTCTGTAGGAGTTGTTCCACATGTAGATGTATTTCTGATGTATTTGTGGGGAGGAAGGTGATCTCCACGTCTTACTCTTCCGCAATCTTGAAGATCCTCCCAATCCTTTTGATTTTTAAAATGATGTGTTGGATCTATTACTCCTCTGCTTCTCTCTCTATCTCTTTCTCTTTCTCTCCCTAATGGTTGTTCATCTCAGTACAAATATAAACCAAAGTCCTTAAAGGGTCTGCAGGGCCCTGCACTGCCCAAAGGCCCCTTTCCATTACTTCCCTGACTTCATCCGCTCCTCCTACTTGACTTAACTCCAGCCCTTAGGCTTCTTCAAGATTCTGCACACTGGCCAGGCCCGCTCCCATCTTAGGGCCTTTGGACCAGAGCTTCGTTCTGCCTGTGACGTCTCCCTTCTCCCCGCATGCTGCATCATTCACCCTTGGCTCCTTCAAATCTCTGATCACCCTCTTTCAAACTGTACTCTTCCCCTCCCAGGGCCGTTGATCCACCTTAACCTGCACTATGTTTTCACATGGCACATATACCTATTAAAATACTATATAATTGATAATATATATTGTTTCCCACCAGTAGAAAAAAAACCCCACAGGGACAGAGATTTTTATCTCTTAGTACATTGATGTGGCCCTAATGCCTGGAAGCGTGTCTGGCATGAAATACCTTATTCTCTAAAACACTGAATGAATAAATGTGTTGCCACCCTGCCGAATACCCTTCAATACTTCCCCATGGCCGGAGGTCAGACTCCTCGGCCAGCATATAAAAGTTCTGACCATCTGGCCTCTTCCAGTTCCTTCAACCCTGCTCTCTGACCGACGCCTCCCCACGCTGCAGTCCCAATGAACTATTTGAACTATATACAGTTTCCTGGCCATAAGCTGAACATCTTCTGCTGACCCGAATGCCTGTCCTCTCTTGTCTACCAGGAAAATACTTCTCACTTTTCAGGATGTCACCTTGACTGTGAAGCTCTTCTTGACCTTCCAGTTCCTGGTAGAATATATTCGCCTCTCTTTTGTGACCCTAGTGTAACCTGAAGAGAGTTCTAACTCAGCAAGAAAGTCACCACAATGGCCTCCTTTGTTTCCATGCCTGTCCTCCTTGACAACATCATAGGCCACATGAGGGCAGAGACCTTATTCAGACACCCAGCATCTTACACAGTGCAAACCGGGTCACAGGGGTCACAGACAATCAATATATATTGTAGTATATTCGTAGGAATGAGTGAAAGATGTCAAGTGCATTCTGCTAGTTCCGATTCTGTCTAACAGCAGTGGCTAGGTTAGGAAGTGAAACTCCTCCAGGTCCAAGATTCTGCCTGTGTCATTCAAAAGAACTCAAGACACGCGCTAAGAGAGAGAGAGGTGAAGCAGAGACTACTGAATGTGGAGAAAGGGCAGAAGTCAGACCAGCAGCACACAGAGGTCTGGGGCTCCGTCCTCACACCTATTGGAGGCATGGCCTTCAACGGAGAGTCCTATCCAGACCACCTAGATCTCCGGATCTTTGCTGAATTACATTAACTCCAAGGGAGACTCTCTCGAGGTGTGGAGGGCAGGGGAAGGACAACCACATACGGGAGGATGACTCAAGGAGCTTCCAATAGTGGAAGCTGGATAAAATGTCGAGGCAGGAATAAGTAAAGAAGCCAGAGAGAAAAAGGGGAAGAAGAAGAAGGAGAAAAGGAAGGAGGGAAGGAAAGGAAAGGAAAGGAACTGCTACTTTTTTCTCTGCCAAAATTGCCCTTGCAGTGTCCTGCTTGTCATTAGCCCAAATTTCAACCCACATCCTTTCCATGGGGGCAGTCCCTGAGTACTAGTCCCATAAAGCTCTTTTCTATCACCGCCCTTTAAGCATGGCTTTCAAGTATCTTCCCCTTTTCCCGTTGATGATAAACCCTCTTCTTGATCCAGGCATTTTTCCTTGTTTTGTTATCTGTTCTTTGGGCCAGGGTCACATAACATGCTGACTAAGGTTAATTACCTCATTAATTCCTCCACTTTCCTGATGCGCAGTATTATTTTATCACCTTCTGTTCAAAAATGAGTTGAATTCATTACTAGGATTTTGTGCGTGAAGGTCAGTTAAACTTCAAATTGTAGGCCAAGAGACAAGGAATTTTAAAAAAAGCCCACAATGCTACTGCTGAAAATTGTCTCCCAAATGTACCAACTGTGCCCTCAGGTTGTCTTGCTGGGAATATCAGGACACATCCTGGGCCTCAGCTCTGTTTCCCCCACTTCAACCTTTCCAGCAAGATACACATCTGTAGCATAAAGAGGCCAGAGAGTCTCCTGCCCTTTCTTCCCAAGGTGCCTCTTTCACACTCACATTCCTTCAATTAATTCACTCAATAACCAGGGGAAAGGCACCCCCTCTGTGTCAGGTACATTGCAAGCCTCTGGGCACATCAGATTAAATAAGACTAATCTCTGCTCTCAGAATGTGCAGTGCAATTAAAGAACAGAAAACCAAATCAAAGGTTGTTTGCAAAGTATGATAAATAGAATAATAATAACAATAATAATAATAATAGTTGATGAAATTTATTGAATTTGTACTATGTGCCAGCCGCACATTACTTTTCATGTATTAACTCCTGTATTTAACTCATTCATGTATTTAGTCAAACAATCCTATGAAGGCAGATAATTTTATTATTCTCTATTTTGCAGGTGAGAAAAATGAAACACAGAGAGATTAAGTGATTTGTCCAGCTGGCTGATAAAGGGCCAAGCCCGGATTTGACCCCAGATACGTACTCTGAAGCATTTAAATCAGACCACGTGACCCAAGACCCCATATCTACCTGTAATCTCTGTTCCTGACTTCTCATCACTGTTCCTGTGGAGACACTCCCATGTGCTAGCATCTGCATACTTGATGTGCTAACCAAGGACATACATATGCCAAGGAAATACAGGGAAAAGGTGATCAGAATAATATTGTAATTGTCTGGGTTCTCCAGAGAAACAGAACCAGTAGTATTTATTATAAGGAATTGGCTCACATGATTACGTAATTGTTCAAATTCCAAATTAGGTTAAGATGTTGAACCAGCCTTCTACACTGGCAGCTGGCTCATTCAGTGACACACTAAGAGAGCAAGCTTCTGTTTTACAGAGATTTTCTGAGTTTGCCCTGGTATTCTTCAGTGTTACTTCACTTCCCATCAGTCAAAACACAAGTTAAGAAAATGGATAAAAGAAAATTATGTTCTTAGCTGTCTTCTAAGCCAGTAATTCTCAAACTTCATTGTGTATATGAACCTCCTGTGAAAAAAAAAAAAATTTTTTTTTAACGCATATCCCCAGGCCCTAATCTCAGAGCTTCTGCTTCAGTAAATCTCAGTTGAGGCCCAGGAGTCAAGGATATGACAAAACAACCAGGTGATTCTAATACGAGTGTTTGATTTTCAGATCGTATTAGGAGAAAAAAAATCTCAGTTCACTCTCACATCTTCTCCTTTCCTAGGCAGGAACTGCAAGTTATGATCTGATTATGGTTTACAGCATAATCATCGCATTACGTTTCCTCCAGACCCAGGAATGCTGTCCCCTGGTAAACTAATTGGCTCTCACTGGAGTCACAACCACTAGGGGGACAATGTAATGAAGCTTCTCCAGCCACCTGCTTTGTAGTTTGTCTCTTGATTCTGTTTTTCTCCTGAACTCTTTTTCTCACCTTACTTTATCTCCCTTCTCCCTATTTCTTCCTATGAAGCAAACTGGAACTATAAACTATTAAGGAGAGAGTGTAGGGATTTCCTTTCATTATTAACTGTCTTTAATTCCTATTGATACATTTCTGAATCCCCATTGCCCAGAACTGCCTGTTAGGTTTTCGTTATCAAAGGACAATTGGACTCATGAGGCAATAGCTAACTTGGCCAACTGATTGAGAGGCTTTCACTTCATAGGGAAGCTTAGCCTGAAGTAGACAGAGGAGACGGCCAAATGAGGTCAGAGTTTCATAAAGCAGTGTAAAACCCTCCTAATGAATCTGACTAGGCTTTGGCTAAAAAACAAGTAAAATTCTGATTTGTCTATTAAAGATAATTGGTTCACATTTGCCCTGTAAGCTAAAGAAGCTATGACTCTGAATATCTGCAGTTCTCAAAGTGTGCTTCCCATGACTACTGATGAAGAGATGGTTCTCTTTTCGATTATCCTCAGGACCTTATGCTCACCATCATTTGTCTCTTTTTGAAATTTTAAGACCAAGACCCATCAGTTATCAGTTCGTACACATGTTCATCTTATTTCCACTTATTCCTTCAAAATATCTCCTCCTCTTCACTTCCCTTTCTTTATTCCTACCATTTTTTCCATGCTCATCCCCATCTCAACACAGACATGTGCACACACACGCACACACACACATACACACAGTGGCCCTAACAAAATCCTCTTGGGCCTCAGCCCTTTGAGATGAAGCCTTGCAACTCTGCAGCAGGCAGCAGTGCTCAGAGGGCAAGCGTCTCCTGACACAGGAGTGTGGGAAGCTGCCAGAGGTAGGAGAAATAGACCCAGTGCTAGACTTGTCAAAATGGCTTCCTGCTGTCAGATAACCAGAAGGTGCTAATAGGAATACAGGGAGATGGAAAGGGAAGAGCTGACACGTATTTGGAGAAACATAAGGGTTGAAACCAGGGATTCTCTAGAGATGGGAATAGGCTCCAGCTCTGTTGCCCAAGACAACTGTGATGTCTAGGGCAAGAGTAGAGATGGAGGCCTGTATAGCACATGGCTAAATACTGTAAAATATACCCCAAGCTAAAAGCCAATAGGGTATCTTTATCCTCCCTTCTTAATAAATATGCATTCATAACAACAAAATAAAAATGTGTGTGAAGCTATGCTTTGTATCTGACTGAGGATGACTGAATCAAATTGTTATTGCACAAGTCTAGGTGTTCTGTTCATAGTGTTCCAGTCTGGTGGCCTTGTGATGGGAAGTTGAGTAATAAAATAAAGACATATATAATTTATAAGTTATTAATATCTATTCTTTAAGATTATTTTTCCTTGTTGGCCTTCATTTCAGCAAAACCACTAATAATGTTGTTACTATAAAAAGTATCCACATAATTTAATGGAAAACTATATGGAGCTTCCTCAAGAAATTAAAAAGCTCTACCACACGCTCCAGCAATTTCACCTTTGGGTATATACCCAAAGGAAATGAAAACAGAATTTTGAAGAAATATATGCCCTCCCATGTTTATTGAAGCATTATTCACAACATCCCAGATATGGAAACAGCCTGTGTCCATCAACAGATGAATGGACCTTCTGAAATATATACAATGGAATATTATTCAGCCATGAGAAAGTAGGACATCCCACCATTTGCAACAAAATGGATGGACGTTGAAAACATTATGCTAAGTAAGATAAGTCAGAGAAAGTGCAGTACTGTATGATACTTTATATGTGGAATCTGAAAAAGAAAAATTCATAAAAACAGAGAGTAGAATGGTGGTTACCAGGGGGTGGAGGTGGGAGAACTGGACACATGTTGTTTAATGCACAGTATAGTGAATATAGACAATGATATTGTACTATAATAATCAAACTTGCTAAGAAACTAGAACTTCTATTACAACCAATAAAAAGAAAGGATAATTATGTAACATGATAGAGGTGCTAATTATCATTACAGTGGCAATCATATTAAAATATATAAATGTACCAAATTAACATATTGTATACCTTATATTTAAAGAATGGTATATGTCAAATATATTTTAATTTAAAAAAAGGTTATCCACACAGTTTGGGTTCTATTGACAGTGATGATCTAAAGGCTTAAACAGTAAAACATAATTGTAAAAAGGCCAGGGATTGGACTTCTACTGACTTGACTTTAGTCCCATGTTTACCCTGAAGCTATCACAGTGGCCCAAGGGATGGAATGTTCTGGTTGGTCAGTTCTGTTTCATTTCAACAATCATAGAACCAATGAGAATGTCTGCGCTCCCTTTACCCTTTGCCCTTCCCCCTTCAATCTCACACACACAAACTACATAGACTCAAGGAAGAATTACCATAGAAGATAATCATAGTTAAAGACATGCAGCATTGCTTTTGCTCTTTTTCTTCCAATTTACACTTAATGGAAGCATCAGAAGGGGAAATTTTTGGAAATGAGGTGTCTTTGAAGTATTCTTTTTAAAATTATATCTGTGGCAACATTCTGAAATGGGACATGTAATCATAGTAAATAGCCAAAGAAAATCTTGCTTTCTATTTATATATAGTTCAAAAAGTACAAAACTAAAAATGTATGACTTTAGGTTATATACATATGTGGTAAAATCTATAAAGAAAAGCAAGAAGATGGAAAAGAACACAAAAATCCAGCCAGTGGGTACTTTTAGGGAGAGCATGGGCAGGGATAGGATCAGAAAAGCCACAGAAGAAGTGCTGTTAATATTCCATTTCTCAAGCTGGGGTCAAGTATACGGGTGTTCATTTTATTATTATTCTTTATTTCTCATATATGTTATAAATATTATCTTATGTGTAGTTAACATTTAGTTTTAATTTTAAAAAAAGAAAATCTAACCTAAGTTTAATTTGAGAATTTTTTAAGTAGCAGTTACAGGGATTGTGGTTTGTCCAGAATAATTATATCATTTTGTAGGAGGTATCTGAGAGGCCTTTCTTCACCTTTTGCCTTCTGTGTAGCTGCTAGAACCTGCCCTGATTCCGTGAATAAAGCTGGAATTGAGTTAGACTGTGACGCCATCACCTCCTGCCCAGCAGTCGTATCACCGTCTATGGCAGTATGACTGCTATGAAATACAAAAGGCCCCCACTAAACCAGGCACAGCTCCAGGGTCTGTGGAACTGTGCAGTTTCTTTGAACTTAGGAACAAGAAAGCTCAGAGTGCATTCTCTTCTGCAGGCTTCTTGCCAATGTCCCTAAGTGTAAAACAGTCCACAATCCCAGATGTTTCATCAGAGATGAGACTATGCGCTATGCACTGAATGTTTGGGTCCCACCCAAATTTATATGTTGAAACCCTAACCTGCACTGTGAGAGTATTTGGAGATGGAACCTTTGGGGGTAATTAAGGTTAGATGAAATAGATCTTGAGGGTAACCACTAGTGATGGGTGGTTACCCATACACAACTATACTCCAATAAAATTTTTTTAATGAGATGGTATTTCTACTCTCACTCCCTCCTAACTCACTCCCAACCTCAAATAAAAATCAGGTAATTTTGACATATTGGTAAAATCAGTAGGCAGACATCTAAATATTATACGAAATAAGGTGCACGGAAATCCCACTTATAGATTAACTTCGGGAGAATGGTTATATTCACAATATAGATTGTCTAATCCATGAACATGGTTTTTCTCCACATTTTATTTCCTAAGGATATTCTAGGGATGTTTTAAAATAGCTATGTTAAACTGTTATAGTGCCTACTGTTATATTAAAGAGAAATACACTAGTGTAAATGAAATGCTTTTTGGGAAAGATACAAACAAAAATTGGTCTGTGTAAATTGTAAGGGGGAATTGTGCCTGTCTGTGGCTTAGAGAGCATAGAGGTGGTGAAATATAGTCTTCTCTCACCCCCAGAGTGGGAAAATAAAATTTATTTTGGTCTTAAAAGAAACCAAAGACTGATGTCTCTCCTTCCTTGTCTGGCCCTGAACACAAATGACCATGATTTGAACCAGACGTGTGTAATATACAAATACAAATATACAAAAGTCCCTTTCTTCTCCACCACAGAGAGAAGTCTCTGAGTATGCCATAGTCTTAATCATACATGTAATCATATTCCATGGGTCATGTACATTTCAGGTATCCTTTATCACTTTGTTCTGTTTAATTCTTGCATGTATTTTTCAAGTCACAATTATATATTCATGTCAGTTTATGCATTTGTGTCTCCCTCCTCCACTAGCCTATTAGCTCATAAAAAAGGGGACTCAAATCGTTTCATTCATCATACTACACCCAGGACCTGCACCCTGCCCAGAGCATATATTCAATAAATGTGGGTTGAATGAATGAATGAGTTTTTTTATTGATTATCTATGTCTAAGAACCAATTTATTGTCGACCAGATAAAGAATTTTCTTGACTTGCAGACCTTATAAATTGACTTACCTTGTTTCTGCATATCCACATTACTAAATCAGACCCTTTGTTTTTTTAAGGTAGAGATTTTTAATGATGAAACTGTACCAGGAAACACTAGATACCACAGCTTCAGTCAAAATTAATTCTTCTCCTCTCATACCATTTTTTCATAAACAAAATCTAACCAGAAAGTAAAACTTTATACAGTAATTTTACAGTAACTTTATTCAGTAATTCTTGTTAAACAAGTCAATTAAATTATTATTAAAGTTTAGACACAAAGTCAAAATTGTTGCAAGGGAGTAACAGCAGAGCATAAAGAGAAAGCACTTTGGACTTCTGGTAACTAACTGTATACCGAGGAAACTGCTATGATTTTAGGAAATGTAGATAAGATAGGATGCATGGGTTGTGTTCCGCCTTGTGAGACATTAATACAAATATAAAATTTTCGTCACATTTTCATAACACACACACATACACATATGTGCACACACCTACAAAAGCTCTCCCGTTACAGTTCACATGGTTGTTGCATGTGCATACCAGGGGACAAGATTTTTAGAGATCTTAATCGGTACAACTTGTATTCAACAGCCTGGGAATGCCAGGTTACAAGGGCCTGGTGAGAGGAACTGCAGAGTTCCCCTGGGAACCCCTAAATTCCCACACCCTCTGAGTTATGGAGGTCACCATAGCAACATCTGTGTACATCACTGCTTCAGTGTGGATGGGCCACAGCTGTTAAGCCCTACTGGAGATCCATCACACCCTGTCTGGCTGCATATTAAGTCACTGTCTTATTCCAAGATTTCTGAGATTCTCTGAGCCCTTGAGCTCATCCCAAGAGAAATAATTAAAGTCACACTGACTTGAGTAGCATATGGGTTAGCAGTATGCCATTAGCTATTTTATGGTTCTAGGATGACAGTCATTCCAGAAGACAGCTGACTGCACCTGAGAGGTGTGGCACTTCCGAGTGGTTCAGAGAAAAATGAACTCAGCAGTGATGTCCCAGACTAAGTTATCTCAGCCAAGGAGGTTGGGCAAAGATGCATGGTGCCAGGTCCCTAACCACAGTTTTTGTTAGGGGTGATAAGCCTTTTCCGATTGCTACGACTTCCATTAAGAAATGCAGACTATTCCGCAGGTGCTGGGGTCAATGCATCTGGGATTGTTGAATGTGTTGAACGGGTTGAAAAACCAGCCACCGCTTCCAGCACTATGTTTAGTGTGTACTGCACAATTATGCCACATCTAAGGGGTCTCTGTTCACATTATGTACACATATTAACATTTGAGAGCATGTAGGCCAATGTAGACATCCAGCCAATCAAGACACCTCTACATAAACCCACACCGGAAACCATGGTCATGCACACACTTGGGAGAGCTTGTGTTACCGAGTCCGAGCTCATACTACTCATTGCACAACAGGCCAATAAATTGAGAGATGAGTTGTTGGGGCAAGAAATATCGACTTTACTCAGAAAGCCAGCAGACCGAGAAGATGGTGAACTAGTGTCCCAAAGAACCATCTTGCCCAGGTTTGTATGCTAGTTTCTTTTATAGAACAAAGAAGGGGAGGTGAGGAGGTAAAGTAAAAAGGGATATAAATTGTTGCAAATGTTTCCGGGTTCTAGCCAGACTCTGGAGGGGATGTGTTAATTTCTTCTTTCCTGCGGCAGGTCACACGTGGGCCTGGTCAGGATGTTTCCTGTGAGCTAAACAAAGGTATTTTAGTTTAACACTCAGCCATGGGAGGCAGGTTTCCCAGAGATGGGCCATTATGTATACTTTAAGCTACAGGCAATATCCCTTTAGTATTAACTTGTAACGAAAGCAATAGAATACAAAGGTTGAAGTAAAAGAAGCAGATCCAATATGGAGTCAGATTTGTTCTTCCCTATTACACTTACATGTACACATTCATCAGCACACATATATGTGCCCAGCTGTGACCTATCATGAGCTCACGTTGGGTATTCCCTGAAGTCACCTCTCTTGCCCCTCTTGCCCACTACACTCAGACCCCTCATTCCCTACCCAACACCATCCCAACCTGACCTGTAGAGAAGAGGAAGCATGCAAACTGCTGGTGTCTACCAGTGTCCAAGACACATGAGCCATCCAGAGAGTGGGAAAGTGTGCATGAAGCCAGGACTGCAGGATGCTGGGGTTCTAGAGGGCACATATCAACAAGGTCCAAAAAATTAAAGAAATGAACAGAGACCAGATATTCTAGAGTGTAGCATCAAAAAAGGAAATTCTAAAAAATGCTGTTCTAAGCATTTAATTACAAAGTGTCCTTATGAAGAAAGAATGGGAAGGCTTGGTAAGAAAACCATGTGACTCTGACAGCATGTCAGTGAGCCTGGATTTAAAGAGAGAAGAAGTGTGATGGGTGCTCAGGATGGGGAAGAATATGAAACAAGAGCAAGAGCTTGTACCAACAGTGTCAGGAATGCAGGCTGAGGCTGGTAAAGATCAGGAAAGGGAACAAGGAAAGGATGACCCACTGAGGAGTATAAAGGTAAGTTACTTGCCTAAGATCTCATCGACACAGGTAGTAAGTGGCAGAGCCAGGATTTGAACCCAGGTCCATGATACACTTCCTCGATACTGCTCTTCACATGCAGGCAGCTGGCAAGTTCTCCTGATGGTGTGATCTCTGCTCTCGCTCAGACTCTCAACCAGATAATTGCAATTTCTCCCAACCCATCTCTGCTCATCTTACTCTATTGGAATTCACTCCCCAGGATTCTCCTAGATTAAAGCCATCTTCCTAAAATCTGACCATGTCATTCTTCCTCCAAAACACTTCCAGGGCTTTCCTTTCACTCCTGAAATGGCATGCCTGCCTCTCCTTGATTTGACCCCTACAGCTTCTGGAGCCCCATCTCATTACCCCTCTCCACAACAGAAGGGAAGCACTAATACTGAACATGTAAAAGTTCTTCAAACTCTTTCATGTTTTCTGGCCTTTGTTCACATTGTTCCTGCTGCCAGGAATATCCTGTCCCCCACCTCCCATGACGATGTCCTTCAGACCTTAACAAAAGCTCCACCTCCCACCCCAGGACCCTTCTCCGACTTCCCAGACTCGTCAAGCCCTGCTCTGAGTGCCCGTGGTACCTTGTACTCTCACCACACTTATACTGTATGGAACCTTCCTCTGCTATTTATGAGACTGTCCCCACCCCTAGATTTTGAGCTTCTTATAGCAGGGGACATGCCTGACACATTTTTTTTCTCCCCAACATCTATACACTGCCTGCTCCAGATATATCTGCTGAACTCTAAATTACATCAAGTGTAAATTCTTCAGATGGCTTATAGGGCTTTCTGTTATTTGGCCATCAAATCCATGCAAGCCTTCTTGCTCTTCCCAGAACACACAAAGCACATTCACACCACGGGGCTTCTGTTCTCTCTGTTCCCTCTGCCTGGAATGCTCTTTCCCCAGAGAGCTGCTGTACTAACTCCCTCCACCCCTTCAAGTTTTTCCTAAACTATCTCCTTCTCAGTGAGTCCTGCCTTGACCTCTCTGTTTAAAACAGCAACTATCCACAGCACCCACATGTCTTCCTCCATCACCTGCTTTATTATTCTCCATAGCGTTATCACAATCTGACATTCTATGCATTCAATCTTTTATTCCATTTATTTTCCACCTTTGCTCAAAATATATGTCAATGAAGACAGAGACTTTATTCTGTTCACTGATAAGAACAGTGCTTAGCACAAAGTAGGGGTACAATAAATACTCGTTGCCTGGATGAATGAATACATGAGTGAATGAACAACCCCACTCCCCAAGAATTCAAGTTAGGAAAATCTGTCACATAGCAGAGGGTGGCCCTGACCAAGGCCTGCCTGCAGATGGAGACCCCAGTGAGAGGTATGCAGAACTTGCCAGGAGGGAGGGGTGAGTCTGGCCTGGTGATCCAGCATCAACGTAAGACCCTAAGGCTTTGTGGGAGAAGCTGATTCCAGCACAGTGTGTGGCTGGATCTAGATACCTCTCCAGATCAGGCTCTCTGGCTTTCCCGACAAGCTACTGTAACATAAGGAACCCTGACCAACTACGTGAGTGTGGACAGAGCCCTATAGAACAAGTATGGGCAAGACCACAGGCTGAACATGCCCTGGGTCAACAAGAGCTCGGCCACAGGATGGATGCCTGCACAAGGGACCATTCAGGACCTGTATTCAACAGAATAGGCACCATGGGGTTGGAACAAAAACAAGACTTGGCAATTTTCCCTTTCTGCTTGGCCTATGAGAATAGCACTGGCCTTTTTTAAACTCAATAAGCCCTCAGGATTCTGGAACAATTTTAAGGGGTGGTAGGCTATGGGGATGGAGAGTCAAAGGATCAAAAGTGAGCTTCCTGATGCCTGGGTGCTCCGGTGATTAATTTGGAAAACAAAAAAGAGATTTGACTCATTATTTCTACGAAGCTGGTGGAACAGACCATACTGGCTAAAGTACTGAGGATTTAATGCAATAATGACGAATATTACCTGTCCTTTAGACTCTGATTATTCATTATCAAGAACCTGGCAGCCTCCAGCACACTTAAGTGCTCAAAAAATGGGTACTAGTGCCATTACTGGAGAAGTAGTAAGGCACCCAAAAAATTGGTTATATTTGAAAGTCCATGCCGCTGAAAATTAGGTCAGTACAATTTTCTCAGTTACTCCTCAGTAGCAAATTTAAAAGTTGGACATCTTCCATCTAGGCACCGAAGCTATGACACTAGCATTATATAGGGGAAAGGTTACATCAGCTTCAAGGAAATTAATATTCGTCACTTAATTGCTTTGCCTTGCAAAATAATATAGGCTTTTATCCCAGGGACTTTTTAGCTACATTTCTCCCATTTTGATTTCAATTCCCTCCCCTGTAAAAAAGAAGTAATGCCGACCTCACAAGCGTTTTATGAGGATCAAATGAGATCATGTTTGTCAGCAACATATAACTGTAAGGCTTTGTCATTATTGTCATTGTCACCCATTCCCTTCTGAGCACACACTCACTTTGTGCTTTGAAAAGATACTCTTTCCACAGTCCATGAAAAATGTGCTTGGAAGCCTGTAAGGGGATAGCTTAAGCCAGACATATATGCTCCCCTTCTGACTCCTTGGACCCTCTGCCATGTGCAAAATGGAAATGATTTATGTGAATGTTCCATTCATAAGACTCTGTAAAGATTTAATATGAAAGACGCTGTGTGATGGCATTAGGACATTTTACTTATTCTACTTATTCTTGGAATTCCTGGGAGGCATTACTAAATCTAAATTGATTGTACAAGTCAAATGACCACACTGACAATGTAACCACCAATATTTCCACAGTATGCTACTCAGACGTATAGTAACAAAATTTGCTATGTAAGTAATTCAATAGGATGAATATGAAGTCTTTGATGGATAATCAAATAATCTTGGGCTTTCTGAGGCTGGAATTTTTGTGATAGATTCGTATGGGGTTTTTTGTTAGTGTGATGCTTTTTGTTTTTTACGAATTCTTCAAGGGTTTCCTTCCTGCTCTTGCCATCCAGGTAGAGCTGCCAGATTTGACAAACAAAAAATATAGGACACACATGGTTAAATTTGAACTTCAGATAAATAATAAATAATTTTTAAGCTTTTTTGAAGTGTTGATCACTGATTTTTGTTTTAATCCAAAGCAAATTTCTCTAAAGTCGTTTTGGTGAAAGAGGAATGACATATTTTAAAGCAGCAAGAAAACTACATTTTCTACTTAGATTTTTTTCTTAATATAGCCTGCAACTAGAAGAAACAGAATGTTTTTAAACATAGGAGTCAGATAATCAGAACTTCACTTTAGGACAAGAGTTCTAGCACATAGTATGTACAACAGACGTGGGTCAGCAAAACCATTCAAGATCTCGTTGTTCAGGGAAGGAGAGAGGACTGAAACTCAGAGATGGAAATACAAATAGAAAAGGTGGAAACTGCGTGGGAGACAGTGGGGTGACGCGTCTACACAGCGAGGTATTAATTAAATGAGGAGGAAAAGAGAAAATTAAATGCCAAACATAATTCTAGAGTTCTAAGTATAGAAGAATAGGTCTCACTCAAGGAAAATAGGGAAATCAAGAGAAAAGGCTGATTTTGAGGACAAAGACTGTAAAATATCTTTAGGACTTGTAGAATTGTAAATGTTCTATAAATTAGAACATTAGAGCTAAGGCATATCTAGAGCTAAGGCATCTAAGTCTATATGGGAATATAGAATGCACTAAAGTAACCTTGCAATAAAATCAGAAAACAAGTGCATGCTCACATGCACACACACACACACACACACACACACACAGCCTCAAACATAACAAAAAAATTATATAATCTTCCTGGCGTGACAAGTTCTGATTGTAATTTTACCCATTCAATTACTCTTTCTTCTAAGAAAAGAAAAGCAGTCATTAGTATTATGTAATTTGCTTAATCTAACCACTACTTATCAAGTACTGACAGGTCAGTACTGGTTCACCTACTGGTGATACAGAGATGGAGCTCGACGAGGCTCCTGACACCACGGAAAAGGGCAGGTACACAGGTAGATCGGTAGATATTACGGTAGATCGGTTCAGGGGGAGGTGAGCGCTAAGAATTAAAATAGAGCAGGATTGGGCTTCCCTGGTGGTGCAGTGGTTGAGAATCCGCCTGCCAATGCAGGGGACACGGGTTCGAGCCCTGGTCTGGGAAGGTCCCACGTGCCGCGGAGCAACTAGGCCCGTGAGCCACAACTACTGAGCCTGCGCGTCTGGAGCCTGTTCTCCGCAACAAGAGAGACCACGACAGTGAGAGGCCCGCGCACAGCGATGAAGAGTGGCCCCCGCTTGCCCAACTAGAGAAAAGCCCTCGCACAGAAACAAAGACCCAACACAGCCAAAAATAAATAAATAAATAAATAATTTAAAAAAAAAAATAGAGCAGGATAAGTATTAGAGAATGACTGGGATTCTGGGTTTCTATCTCAGGGGAGATCAAAGAAGGTCCCTCTGGTGAGGTAACATTTGAACAAAGACCTGGATAAAGTGAAGAAATGAAATCTGGTGGAAAAGTAGCCCAGACAGAAGTTGCAGCAGCAGCAAAGTCCCTGAGGCCAACAGGTAGAGAGCTTTATGTGTTACACGTCTCCTTCCCTGCCCAGCCATGCCACGGCCTTGCGCAGTTTCTCCCCTCACCGACCTCAGGCTCTGGTGCGTGTAGTGCTTTGGGCCCAATGGTATGGGAGTGGATGTCATAAAATCACATCTGTCCAAAAGTTTTGAGTGTCCTTGTGTGGTTTTGCTTGGTCTCCAGTGTCCCTGCCATCTGTCGTCTGAAGCACATGCCGTGGTGGCCACCGCTTCCAGGATGAAAGACCAGTGGGGCACACCTGACCCTGACCCCAGCCTGAAGCAGAACTGTCTCAACACTGCACACAGCCATGAGCAAGAGAAAAGTTGTCATTTTAAGCCACTAAGATCCGGGGAGCTGCGGGGTGGCAGGGAGAATACCTGGACACACGGTGAGAAAAATGTTAAATTATAGAAGCCCCTTGGGGCCCTCCCTGTTCCCCCCCCCCGGACCTCTTGTTGATACTAACATTCCCTGTTTTCAAAAAAATAATGTTTTTAACTTTGAGAAGAGGCCACTCAAAGGGATTCAAGTTTGAAATGTCTTCGAAGTGTGATAGATAGGATTTTAAGGTTTACGTTTTTAAAACATCCTTCTGGAAGCTGTGTGAAGAATAGAATTAAAGGCAACAAGGGTGGAGAGGGTGACCAGGAAGAGATGTTTCGAGTAGTCTAGGCAAGGGACAGTGGTGGTTAGACCCTGAGTACAGCAGTGCAGAGGGGAGATGGGATTCTACTTGCCATGTCTTTGAAGGGTGAGCTGGCCGAACTTGCCCTGTTTTGGAGGTGGCGTTGCCTGTCCAGAGACATGGAGGGGGATCCCCTAGAGTTTGGGCTTGAGTAACTCCCTAGAATATACCCAGCACCTGCCATGTGCTCTATGGGAGGCAAGAAGCATAAGACATACTTTCCATCTACTGAAACCTTACAAAACAACACATAGATTTTGAATTAAAATAGTCTTTGCTTAAGAACAAAAGAAAATTCGAATCATAATAAATATTGAAGATTTCAAGGAACGTGTTGCATAAGAAATAGCACTGCTTATATATACAGTACCTACACGGATTGTATGCCTGTATTCATACCCCGCACACACACAGGAATTTAACCATGATTTATAATTAGCTGAAGGGGTACAGACACTCTGAGTCCTGTATGAATTGCCAGTGACATTCTAATTTGAATTAGGACGTGTAGTAGCAGGAGCTAACAGGAAAGGACAGGTGGGAAAGAGTTTACAGGGAATTTGCTGATGTATTCAGGCGAGCAGGAAGTTAAGCACGGCTTTAAGGTTTTAAGTAAGGCTGCCGGGGAAAAGATGCACTCTAAGGAAAAGAGAGAGAGAGAGAAGCCAGTTGGTGGAGGGAGGTAAAGCTGGGCTTTATAAGTGTCATGTTCAAGGTGACAGCAGTGAGCTGGAAATGAGCAGCAGTGCCTGAGAGAAAAGACTGGAATAATAATAGTAATCACCCGCTAACACTTTCTGAGCACTTACTTGTTGCTTGGCGCTGTCTAAGCACCTTACATGTAGTATCTTATTTGACCCACATAAAACCCTTAAAAGCCAGATTCCAGTGAGGAAACTGGCTGGGAGAGTCACTTAGCTTCCCAGGCAGCAGAGCCAGGCTGTGGGGCCAGCCAATCTGGCCTGTGCTGTGGAGGCCAGAGGGAGGGGACAGGTGTAGAGAGCTTTATGAATCAAATATATCCCCGGCATCTCCTTGAGTCACACTCAGACTGGTTTTCATTAGCACTGCTGCAGGATATCTGCTTCAGGTTTGTCTTTCCTCCCCATCCAGGCTTTTAAACTCCTGCAGAAACCCCATGGTCTTGTTCCTCCCCTTCACTGATTAGTGCAGTGTTGGATATCTTCATTCTTTCATTCATGCAACAAATTTTCATTGGGCATCAGTGATGGACCAGGCACTGTGCTAGGAGAGGGGGCAGATCCAAAGGACCACCAGGATCTTTACCCTTGAAGAGACACCCCCTAGTAGAAAAGAGAGAGATGTGAGCTTGTCATTATAGTGCAGCGTGATGACAACTGTAATCCAGGTGAAGTGCTGTGGCCTCCATTAGGTACTCAGAAAAGCAAGAGATGCTTTTGTTCTCTTTGACCAGATACTAGAAGAGTCATTAATTTCTGAGGACTGTCATCATGAATTACCACAGATGGGTGGCTTAAAACCACACGAATTCATTCTCTCACATTCAGGAGGCCAAAAGTCTGAAATCAAGGTGTCAGCAGGGCCTCCAAAGGCTCTAAGCAGATCCTTCCTTGCTTCTTCCAGCTTCTGGTAGCTTCTGAATTCCCTTGGCTTGTGGTAGCATCAATCCAATCTCTGCCTCCATCTTCACATGGCCTTCTCTGTGTGTCCTCCAAGGAGAGGACGTTTTATAAGGACATCAGTCACTGGCTTTAGGGTCCACTCAAAATCCTGGATGGTTTCTTCTCCACGTTCTTAACTAATTACATTTGTAAAGACCCTATTTCCAAACAAGTTCACATCCCAGAAAAGACAGTCTCTTCGATAAGTGGTGCTGGGAAAACTGGAAAGCTACATGTAAAAGAATGAAATTAGAACACTCCCTAACACCATACACAAAAATAAACTCAAAATGAATTAGAGACCTGAATGGAAGACCAGACACTGTAAAACTCTTAGAGGAAAACATAGGAAGAACACTATTTGACATAAATCACAGCAAGATCTTTTTTGATCCACCTTTTAGAGTAAGGGAAATAAAAACAAAAATAAACAAATGGGACCTAACAAAACTTAAAAGCTTTTGCAAAGCAAACTACAAACAAGATGAAAAGACAACCCTCAGAATGGGAGAAAATATTTGCAAATGAATCAATGGACAAAGGATTAATCTCCAAAATATAAAAACAGCTCATGTAGCTCAATATTAAAAAAACAAACAACCCAATCCAAAAATGGGCAGAAGACCTAAAAAGACATTTCTCCAAAGAAGACATACAGATGGCCAAGAGGCACATGAAAAGATGCTCAACATCACTAATTATTAGAGAAATGCAAATCAAAACTACAATGAGGTATCACCTCACACCAGTTAGAATGGGCATCATCAGAAAATCTACAAACAACAAATGCTGGAGAGGGTGTGGAGAAAAGGGAACCCTCTTGCACTGTTGGTGAGAATGTAAATTGATACAGTCACTACGGAGAACAGTATGGAGGTTCCTTAAAAAACTAAAAATAGAATTACCATATGATGCAGCAATCCCACTACTGGGCATATACCCAGAGAAAACCATAATTCAAAAAGACACATGCACCCCAATGTTCATTGCAGCACTATTTACAATAGCCATGTCATGGAAGCAACCTAAATGCCCATCGACAGACGAATGGATAAAGAAGGTGTGGTACATATATACAATGGAATATTACTTAGCCATAAAAAGGAACGAAATTGGGTCATTTGGTGAGTCATGGATGGATCTAGAGACTGTCATACAGAGTGAAGTAAGTCAGAAAGAGCAAAACAAATACCGTATATTAACGCATATATGTGGAACCTAGAAAAATGGTACAGATGAACCGGTTTGCAGGGCAGAGACAGAGACACAGATGTAGAGAACAAACGTATGGACACCAAGGGGGGAAAGCGGCGGGGGTGGGGGTGGTGGTGTGATGAATTGGGCGATTGGGATTGACATGTATACACTGATGTGTATAAAATGGATAACTAATAAGAACCTGCTGTATAAAAAAATAAATAAAATTTTAAAAAAAAGGTCACATCCCAAAGTTCCAAGGTTTATATTCAGAGAAAAATGAATAGTCTTTCCAGCCAAAAAACTCTAGCTACAACCCCATTTGAGCTAACCTGGGCAAAAGGGGAAAATCAGGGCTCACACAAGCAGAAAAGGCAGGAGTATGAAGCAGGGGTCCCAAACTGCAAGCTTGTTTCTCCCTCTTTGTTACAGATTTTTTCTGGTACCTCTATGCCAGCTTCATTCTTTACACCTCTTTGTAAGGCTGGAGACCTATGGACCGCTGACAGCACCCACACTCATATCCATATATCTTCATGGTCAGGAAGGAAAGAGAGGCATGTTGCCCAGCTCCAGAACTGAAAATCCCAGGGCACAACCAGTTATGTTGGTTTTTCCCAGAAACAGAGATCTGTGCTGTATGCATCATGAAAAAAAGAAAAAATATGTTGTCCTCAGATGGCCAAAAAGGAACATGAAAGGCTGAGGCCATCACCAATCTAAATCTAATTGTAAAAATGACTGCCATTCTCCTGATAAAATAGCAATTGAATGCTTTTTAAAGCACTAATTAAAAGCAAAAGGAATGATTAATTTCACTCATGGGAAAATATAAGAGCGTTATCCACCTTGAAGAGAAGGGTGGAGTAGAAACCTTCTTTGGTAACTAAAGATTATCACAAGGATCCCTATTTTAACTTTCTGTGAATAATACAGGAGTTGGCAAAGTTTTACTGTAACGGGCCAGATAGCAGATATTTTAGGCTTTCAACCAAGAGGCAAAATTGAGTAGATTATGTAGGTACTTATATAATCCTTTAAAATATAATTGTTGGAGATCATAAAAAAAACTTTCTCAGCTCACATATCGTACAAAAACAGGTGGCAATCCGAATTTGTTCTTCAGCCTGCAGCTTGCTAACCCCTTGTGTAGGCTTTCAGGCAGAAAACCTTCAACGTCTACCATTTCAGTTTAGTATTGGTTTTCTTTAAACTCATAATCAAATACCCATAGAGGGGGTTAGGATGATAGCACTCAGCTAGTTTGATTTTTCCATTTACCCATAAGGAAATGCCCAGAACTACAAAACAACCTGCTCACGCCTTCAACTCTAGTCTGTAGTAGAACCCGAATGAGAATCCAGCTCTTTAACCTCCTAATCTGGGACCTTTTCCTCTAAACCAAGGTGCCTCTTACAGATTCATTCTTCTCAAATAGCCAACAACAAAGGACTCAAGTTTAAATACTCAAGCATCTCTTCCTAAGCTAGGCCTAATCACATAATTGGTCCCAATTCGAAGATTCATGGGAATGACATGGCCAACTTGAGCAAAGAAGCGTGACAGCTATGGGGAGAGGGTTGTCCCATTTGAGAAGGGCACTTTGTCAAGTCCCCAAGGGATCAGGTGCTACAGCCCAGGCCACCACCCTCCCAACACCTCCATAAATGGCAGCAGCAAAAACCATGAATGATGACAATTATTAACATTGTTGAATATTTACTCTAAACCAAATACTTTTGTTAGATTTTAGAAGCATTCCTTCATTGTTTTAAGATTCCAAAAAGGGAGATAAAATCACCTTTGGAGGTGATTTTATCAGGAGACAGACACAGTCTGAACATGGTAATAATGCACATTACATGACCCAATTCGTTTGTCATTATTGAGGCTGGTTTTTAAAGCTCATGATTTATGGCTCTTCCGTGCCACTATAAATTAAAACAGGGTGGGTGTCCAATATAGCTCACAGGAATGACATTCCACCCATGAAGCACAAATTCTCCAAGGCGGAAAGCAGCCAGCGTTACATGTTACAACCTTATGTATGATAACTCCATGTGTTCCTTGGCAGGCCACACACTTAGTTCTCAACACAGACACCTGCCCCCCCCACCCCCTCCAGTGGGTAATTCACTCTCTTCTGCTGTGAATTTTCACAGCATTGCATCAGGAACCCACACCTGGTACCAGAGAGGCTAACAGTGAGACCACCATGGAAAAGGAAAGCACAGCTAAACAAATTTTGAAAATTGGAGTCTGTTTACTGCCAGAAAGCAGGAGAACAGAAAAAGATATTTTTAAACAATGAATGCAGAAAAGGACAGTTTAAAGTATCTAAAGAAACAAACAAAAGTATTCTAGTGATAATAAAGTAAGCATACAATGTCCTAAAACTGCCTCTCCAGCCTTACCCTTCAGTCAATCCAAACTATTTTCTATTCTCCTTAGGCCCCTTGCATCCCCAGACTTTGTTTCTCTCTCCAAGCTCATCTCAGCACCTAGAACTCCCTTGCCCTATCTAATCTCTCAATCAGTGGTTCTCAGGTTTTTCTATACAGACACAACTAAGGGCCTCAACCCCCTCCTCGTGGATGACGATGGCCCCCAATAACTGTGTGAAGCAATGGAGGCATGTCTCCAAATCACCTTTTGCCATTTGAAAACATTCCTCAGATGAAAGGAAGGGGCATGCAAGCTCCCAACTGAGAATCATTAGTCTATGTCATTGGTTCTCAGCTTTGGCTGCCCAGTAGTAAAACCGAGAAAGTTAAAAAAAAATCTGATGCTCAGGCCCAAACCCAGATCAATTGAATCGGAATCTCTGGATGTAGCGCCAGAGTACTGCTAGGTTTTAAAAGCTCCACAGGTGATTCTATCAGTTTTGAGAACCACTAAATTCTAAATTTGAGCCTAAATTCTAAATTCTACCATAGCCCCCAAGACCTCAGCTTTCTTAAATCCTCAAGTGGAACATCAATAAATACTGCTCTACAATATCTTCCCTGAAGCCCTGGGGTCAGATGTGTTTCACAATTCACAACTGTTTTTGGATACCCTGTGTGTGTGTGTGTGTGTGTGTGTGCATGTGTGCATGTGCAGCAGTGTATTAAAATACGCAATGCCCTCAGGTGAGTCTAGGGCAGCACCCCATAATCAAACACATTAACATTCTGCAGTGAAACAAATAAACATCCATAAAGAGACTATAAATAGACAATCTTCGCTGAGGTCAGATTTTGTTCCCAAACGAGTTAAGAAACATTTTTCCATTTGCAGAGCTTTGACATTTTGGAATCACAGGTAATAAATTGTAGACCTGGGTTAATCAAGTAGCTCCCTTTCCCAAAGTGCATACATTAATCACAAAGATGAGCAGGACTCGGATCCGTCCCTTGACAAGCTTGCCATCTAACTGGGGGAATGGGGTAAGAGGCAGAAAAACTACCAATTCTAGTCAGGCCAGCTTTTCTCAAAGCATGCTTAGCACAGTGGCTCTCAATCCTGCCTGCACACAGAAGTCACCCAGGAATTTGTGATTAATGTCATGGCCATACTTCAGAAAAAATTAAATCGAAATTGGGGGCATATACCTATTTTAAGTGTGAGTAGTAAGTTTAAAAATAATCACGAAGAAAAAGATACATTAGAAGAAAGTAGCTTGGTTTTCTGTTGCTGAATGTAAGTAAAAGTGATTTTGAAACGTGCTCTTTGGGGTTTGGACAGTTGGGAAAAGACCCAGGGTGCAGGAGGAGGCCGTGGAGAGATGCAGAGCAGTGATGAGTCTTGGAGTCTTGATTCAAAAGGAGTAATTTGACTTTGTTAAGAAAAGGAAAAAAAAGACTTGATGTTCTCTTCTTTCAAGCAGAGCTTCTCAGGCTGGAGAAGACGACAGGCAGATGGAGAGTTTGGAAGACGCTTCTCAGCTTATTCTCACCCTCTGTCTCCAGCCCCCATCCCAACTCCAGGTGAAAACAACTTCTCCAAATCTTCTGCTCTCGTGTGATTCATTATACAGTAGTCTGTGACATATCATCAATTTTCTGAGCTGTAATTTAAGTCTTTTGTTATAAATTAGGTTTTTACATGTTTGTGCCTATCTTCCTAACCAGATTGTAAGCTAGAAAACAGAGGTTATTTCTTATAATTTCTTACATTTTCTCACAATAGCTATTACTATGCCTTACATAATTTAGGTTTTCAATCATTTGATTTTATTTTGCACCCAAACCTTGGACCTCCCCTGAGGCTGACAGAACTGGAAACAATATAAATCAAAGTGAGAAATATATGAATGATGTTTTTTCCTGGTCTAAAATTACGAATGTTCACCCTTGACCTAAAAAAGTCCTATAAATCACTAAGAAAAGAGAGAATAACAGGTAGATGGATGAGTTTTTTAATCCTTACTCTGAGTCTACATGACCTATGTTATTCAGTGGTTGCAAAAGTAACTGCCTTACTCAAGCAAGAGAGGGGAAACTTTAAGTTATTAACAGAAAACCTTAAGTAGACTAATTGCTAACAAAAAGGGGAAAGATCACTGTCAGCTCAGCAAACAAATCTGAGAAATAGAAGTCTAGCTTCATATCAATAAAATGACACTTCAAGAGAGATGGCATAAGCAGTCTGAGCCTCCAATTCTTTTTTCTAAATCACATGGAAGCACCTGGCACAGTGAGACACATGTTAGGTGTGATCTGTGATGTCTAGGTACACGCACAGAAAAAATCGAGGTCATGGCACAGCCTTAGCAACAGTGGGTATCTCTGGAGGAAAGCCTAGGATGGGTGTCAAGGAATTGGTCAGGGCTCAATCACAGAAGCAGACAACTAGAAAGAAAAAAAAAGAAAGAAAAAACATACATAAAATTATATATGAATATTCTTCATATATAATATTATGTATGTATATTCTCCATATATATATAATTATGTGCATATATTCTCCATATATGTAATTATATACACCTGCACACATGGATTGGTCACGAATGTTTAACTTGGCTGTCGGAATGGAAGATGGACCTAAGATGGGGAAAAGCAAGAACAAGCTGGAATCCATGAGCACAAGCTGGACAGACTGAAAGCCTTTACCGCTGACCTTTGTGCAAAGGTGTCCTACAGAGCTCGGAGCCTTTTGTCACTCATTTAAACACACACACCTATATGTGTTTGTATACCTAGCCCAAAAGTCTGAAGAGCCGTTGGAGGGTTGGAGGATGGGGGAGCGGTTACAGACCCGGTGCTGCTCCCACCAAGGATGTGCGTCCGCAGATCAGCAATGCTGTGTATGAGCTGAAAACAGCCGGGGCTTTCTTCTGCCCTCCGTGCCTCACACAGGAATCTCTGCTGGGGCTGCCCTCAACGCAGCATGAAGGAAAGCAAATTGTGGAAAATGCATTTCAGCCTAGTCAAGCTGACAGGTTAGAAAGCCACCAAAGGTCTTCAATGTACTTGGTTTTAAAAAAAAATTTTTTTTTTGGCAAGGGGCGGGGAGAGAGGGAAGGAGAAGGTACTTTATTAAAAATAATTATTTTTATGTTTAAAAGAAATCAAATCTAAGCCATTAAACTATGTCATATGAACGAGAAATCATTTTTTTCTTCCTGATATATTGAGCTATAAATTATATACAGCACTATATAAGTTTAAGGTGTTCAGCATAATGATTTGACTTGCATTCATCATGAAATGATTACCACAAGTTCAGGGAACATCTACCATCTTATACAGATACAAAATAAAGGAAAAAAATTGTTTTCTTTTGATGAAAACGCTAAGGATTTACTCTCTTAACTACTCTCATGTATAACATAGAGCAGTGTTAGTTATATTTATCATGTTGTGGCTTACAGCCCTAGTATTTATTTATTCTATAACTGGAAGTTGGTACCTTTTGACCACAATTTAAGGCTGTCATGGCACTGATAATATTCAAGCCAACGATTTAGGTAAGCAATCAAAAAAGCAGAAAAGATATAAAGGTTGGATATTTGAAAATATCTGAAGGATCAAGTAATTTCCTCCGCTGAGGGACTGGTATAAAAATGACACATCCTTTATAGTTTTTCCACACTCTTACATACTCAGAGGTGGGGTTCTGTGATCTTCCACAGATGCAGAAGTTCTAAAGTTTGACGTCTGACATAACATATCTTTTCCCTTATTCACCACAAAGACTTTTGTCTCCAGCAAATTGCTCATCACATTTTTACATGATTCCTTTCCAATCACTTCTGCCCTTTTAAGTCATGAACCACCTGAAATAAATGCGAGTGAAAAATGGTACTCATCAAAAAGAATAGACCCTATGTCTCCACCAACCATTTTTTACAAAGAATCAGCCTTTTGTAGAACTTGAAATAAAATATTGGCACTTCTGGAAAGCCTCCCTAAGTTCTGACCTTGATAATATGTGTTGTTGTTCCTGTTATTTTTCTGCAGCCCAAATAAGTATGAAGACTGCATCAAGGTGGGGCAGTCAGAAATAACAGGTCCAATTTCTCCAAAGAAGACATACAGATGGCCAAGAAGCACATGAAAAGCTGCTCAACCTCACTAATTATTAGAGAAATGCAAATCAAAACTACAATGAGGTATCACCTCACACCAGTTAGAATGGGCATCATCAGAAAATCTACAAACAACAAATGCTGGAGAGGGTGTGGAGAAAAGGGAACCCTCTTGCACTGTTGGTGGGAATGTAGATTGATAGAGTCACTATGGAGAACAGTATGGAGGTTCCTTAAAAAACTAAAAATAGAACTACCATATGACCCAGCAATTCCACTTCTGGGCATATACCCAGAGAAAACCATAATTCAAAAAGACACATGCACCCCAATGTTCATTGCAGCACTATTTACAATAGCTAGGACATGGAAGCAACCTAAATGCCCATCGACAGACGAATGGATAAAGAAGGTGTGGTACATATATACAATGGAATATTACTCAGCCATAAAAAGGAATGAAATTGGGTCATTTGTAGAGACATGGATGGATCTAGAGACCGTCAAACAGAGTGAAATAAGTCAGAAAGAGAAAAACAAATATCGTATATTAACGCATATATGTGGAATCTAGAAAAATGGCACAGATGAGCCGGTTTGCAGGGCAGAAATAGAGACACAGATGTAGAGAACAAACATATGGACACCAAGGGGGGAAGCAGAGGGGGGTGGGGGTGGGGTGGGGGTGTGCTGAATTGGGAGATTGGGATTGACATGTATACACTGATGTGTATAAAATGGATAACTAATAAGAACCTGTTATATAAAAAAATTAAAAAATAAAATTAAGCCTTCTTAAAAAAAAAAAAGAAATAGCAGGTCCAATTATGAGAGGTAGTTGCATGCTTAGCAGTCATAAGTATCTGATACATTTGTATGGCACTGACATGTTGGCCTGAAGAACTTTGAAAATCAGGTTTTCCAAGCCATGGATCAACATAAGTGTTGGCTTTTAGCCAAAGTCTCAAATGTTGGTCTAATCCTTTACATTTAAGCCAGTCCACCCAATGGCCAATAGCCAATGAAATCAGGCTGCAAGCCCTTCATTTACAGAGCCTGAACCTTGTAACAAGCAGCAAAGGGCTAAGCACATCTTATACACTGTTTAATTTCACCTTCACAGCAAACTAATGAGGTAGTTAGTATCTCTATCCTACTAATGAAGAGAAGGCTTGAATAACTTGTCCAAGACCTGCCTGATTCCAAAGCACAAGGATAACTACATATTATAGCATTCTACCCTCATCTAGCTCTGTTCATTATTACAACCCAGGACCTTTCTTGACTTAATCATTCAACAGCCCATATTTACAGAGCACCAACCTGTAGCAGATGTGGGTCTAAATGGTTTATGGCATTGTAATCATTTAATCCTCACAGTCGCCCCATGAGAAGACTACCATTATCAGCATTATATACAAAAGGAAGTTCCTTTAGTGAGAAAAAGAGAAAGGATATGAACCCTATTGTGCAAATAGGAGGAAGAATTTGAATTCTGGGGTTGGTTCCAATTCCAATATTGCCACCTTCTGTATCTTTATTTCAGGTTAAAATAAGACACCTCAAGCCCACGTACTTACCCGATGAGCTTCAAGCTTCTTTATTTCTAACCATGCTCTCATGACATTGAATTGCTTCACGCTTTTGGTTTTCTCCAGTTTGGGGGTCTGATCTTACCTTTGACCTTATCAAATTTTCCTGGTTTTCCTTGCTTGACCCATCACACACTTCAAGAACTTTGACAGGCATCCTCCAGTTGTAAAGACATTCCTGATGATTTGGGACAATATACTCCACTTTAGAACCCAAGGACCCCAAGCCTGGTCTGGTCCCTTCTGCCTCATAAGGGGGATTAGGACATAGGCCAGGCCAAGCCTCTCTCTCCTAATCTCCCCCAAGTGCCCTCATGCTGCCTCCTTGGCATCCCAGGCCCCCACTGGGAAATGTCACCAAGGCTTGTTCCCTCTTATCAGTACTTGCTAGTCAATTTCCTCTGACTCTCAGTCCAAATAGACTCATTTTGGTTTGAAGAGTCACACTCCCTGAAAAGAGAAAGCTAGCCAGAATTCTAATCTGGTTTGCTGAATTCTGAGGTGTTAAAGGGCTAAAGTAGTTTCTTAAATGTATTTAACTATAAGGCACTTTAAAACTTTCAATGTATTGACAAAACACCAAAAGGAGTTTGTAAGATATAATGTACACTTAGATTAAAAAGACTGGCAAAAAACAGTCAAAGATTTCATTTTTTCCCTCAGGAAATGAGTAAAATCAGTTCAGGTGCATTTCTTCATACTTTGGAACAGCATAAGGAAACAACAATAAAATATAGTGAGTGATATTGATTCTCTTAACAAAAAAGACAGCAGCACATGTCAGGTTAAAACATCATTACTTTTACATTTTGTCATCTTTTTAAATGAAAATAGTATTTTGCGTTGGTTATTGCTTAATATTAAGAGCGCTGTTGCTACATCAGAGTGTGTTTCAGACCTAGTCTTAGGTCTGTCCATTTACTTTGTTTCCTTACAACATCCTGTGAAAATCTTGTTTGGCACAGGTGTATGGTTGCTAAGATAAGAACATAAAACTGATGCTTCCCAGTATTCAGGTAGTCTTACATTTGGCCACTGAAAAAGTCTCTATTTCATCTTGAAAAGCATGCTGCTTGTTTTTTAAGAAAGCGGAGGCTACAATGGTTCACTTTCTTTGGAAGAGTTGACTTGTTTATTTAAATAAGTTTGAATGCTCTTTATTTAAAGTTTCTCTCTTCCAGACACAGACACATAGAAATACATTTGTAGAGTACGAGTGTTTAACAAAAAATAAACAAGATGATATCACAAAAGTGTCATTGTAAGTTTACCACGTCAGACAACACAGATGGCAGTAGTACGCTGACAGCCTACAGGTTACCCTGAAGATCATTTGTAATAAGTCGTTAGTGTGTATCATTGGGCAGGCCAGCCTCTGGGGTTCCTACATGTAGCTTCTTAGGAATTTTGACTACTTTTTTCTTAAGCAGATTATCTCAAAACAATAAGTGCAACTGAGAAAATGTATTTTATTTATCTCTTACATATATATTGTAAAGACATTTTAGGAAAAACACATTTCCAGAACCTTTTCCCCCATATAGTAGAGCAATTAATAACATCTCAAAGACTGTCAGAATTCTTAAGTGGTATGAACAGTCTGGGAAATTGGAGATTAAAATATTATCCCTTAGTTGTAATATATATACTTCTGGGACAGTGCCTTAACCCACATGCCTGAAAGTTTCCCGGCCGGAATACCAACAACCAAAGCACATCAGGGACCACTCAGCTTTTTGTGTTAATTCAACCAAAACAGTTTCCATGCCTGGGGCTTGTCTCTCAGGAGCCTGAAGTGAAGCCATGATTGGCCAACTGGTAAAAGGGAAGCATTCTGAGGTTGAGTCAGATAGTCCAGAATTCAAAAACCTGCCACCTTTCACAAGGTATGTTCCCTCTTTACTCCTGATCATCTGTAGAGCGTGCATAATAATAACATCCTTGAATATTTGTGATAAATAAGTTGAGTACCTACCACATACCATACACTGTTCTCGGTAATAAAGATACAGCTGAGTAAGAGGTAGCCTAGGGAGCTTACAACCTAGTGAAGAGACGATAGACAACTAGCAAGGAAATAAATGAAGTTGAAAAGGTAATTGCAGTTCGTGCTCAGTACTATGAGGATAATAAAACCAGTTATGGACTGGACCTGTGCTATCAGGTACAGTAACCACATGTGGCTAGTTCAGTTGAAATTGATTAAAATTAAATAAAACTAAAAATTCAGTTTCTTGATCACAGCAACCACATTTCAAGTCCTCCAAAGTCCCATGAAGCTAGTGGCTACCATATTGGACAGCTCAGATATAGAATTTCAACATCATCACAGAAAACTCTACTGAATAGCACTGTTACCTAGAGTGATAAGGAGAAGTTGGGGCAAGGGACTACTTGAGCTGCTATTAATATATATAAACAACCATGCTAGAGATGTGGAAGGACCTAGAGACTGGCATACAGAGTGAAGTAAGTCAGAAAGAGAAAAACAAATATCGTATAGCAGCACATATATGTGAAATCTAGAAAAATGGTACAGAAGAACCAGTTTGCAAGGCAGAAATAGAGACACAGATGTAGAGAACAAATGTATGGACACAAAGGGGGGAAAGCGGGGGTGGGGGATGAATTGGGAGATTGGGATTGACATATATACACTAATACGTATAAAATAGATAACTAATAAGAACCTGCTGTATAAAAAATAAATAAATAAAATTCAAAATATATATATATATATATAAACAACCATGCGATGAGAAAAACAAACTGCAACAGGGACTCTATAAAGTAGAACTAATATTATGTTAACATATTTTATGAGTTTGTATCTTTGTCTTCTCTCACTTTATTCCTCAATTTATAAAGCCTAGGAATAGACTCATTAAAATATAGTTTGTTCTTGACTTCTAAATCATGGACTTCTAATATCTGAAATTCTAGGCTAACAATTTAGTCTCAGCACATTGAAGTAAAAGATCATTTTTTTTCAGCATAGTTTCCTTGATCAAAAAAAGAAGGGAAGATTTTCCCTGAAGTTTTGATGAGTGATAAACTTCAGAAAGTAGCCCAGTGTATTAAGCAGAAGGAAGAGTGGGAACACTTTCTTAAAGGTTAAATTTTTATTTGAAGTTAGAACACTGCAGAAAGGTCTAACTTTGAAAAGCAAATTCTCTGTCCTTGATTTTCTGTAACTCCGGCTCTAAATACTCCATCCACCACATCTTAAAGATCTTTATGACAATAGAACATGACCTTGCGTTATACACAAAAGGGTACGTTGAAAGCGAATATTTCTGCACTGAGTCCTATCTCCCAGTGAATGTTATTTTGAGAATGTTTTACTTAGACAATAGCACCAATACATAAAAACAGCCAATGAGTATTTATTGAATTCCGTTCTAAAACATGACTGACAGAAGAGGAAGAACTGCTTAATAACTAAAAAAAATGTAATATTCACTTAACCATAGTCCGCTATGCACATTCGTATTTAAAGTCAGATAAGGTAATAGTCAGATGAATAAGTCAGTTTGTCTTTGTACATGTGTTTAAGAAGCACACACACACAGGTTAATATATGCCAGTCAGATTTCATTTCTATTTCTCTGAAAATGACTAAGTAGCAATTTTCGTTATGACCCAGCCAGGAATTTAGCCGAATTAATGGGGTAAAAGATCCATAAGGGGATATATTTCCAACTAGAGCTGGAGGATTAGTTAAATTCCTGTTTGTCAATCTAAGAGCAATGGCGTTAATACTTGTATGAGTGAAAATCATAAACAACTCCTATAAGAGCCATCAAAGTTTTGTTGACCAATTGGTTAAATGAGAAAAGAGGTTAACCATCTCATTAAGAGAACTGAAAAGCGTTGATTGAGCCAGCAGGGAGCTCTGAAAACGATTTTCCTCTTCTTGGAGCTGCCACCTGGTGCCCTGAGAATAGACAAAAGTGGCACATTAACCATGTATGTGGAAATTGTGTCCAAATATATTAAGCAAACATCCGTGAAATGTAAAGCCCCATGAGAGGGACACCTAGGTGGTTTGGGCTCACCACACAGCTGCTCTCAGGACCCAAGGGCAGCTGCTCCTAGCTCCATCCTGTGAGATCCCTTTAGCCTTCTCTTTCTGGGCAAATCACCCAATGAAGCAAGCAAAGCAGTCTATTTATACCTGTTCAGTGTACAAAGAAAAAATCTCAAAGCTACGTCTTAAAAATGCTTTAAGAAATGGACTGTGTCCAATTATAAAATAGAACCCTGGTTATGGCACATAGTGCACAGAGATTTAAATTGTATCTTCTTCCACAGCCCCACCACCAACTCTTAGAAGCAAAATATAAGCCTTAGAACAAATTAATGAGTCTATAGGGTCATGCAAGAAATATCATGCTTTTTGTCTCGGCCACAAGACCCGTTAGCAAACTTGGAGTGGCAGCTGCGTGCTCAAGCTTCCTGGATTATTACTTATCCCAAGAACAGTGAAATAATTGTTCATGACCTTTTGCACCAGTATTCTATAGGAACATGTTTACTGGAAAAAGTTTCAGGAGAGATATCTTAAAGGACTTGTTACTTTGAAAAAAGTTGGATACTCTACTATGCATGTAACCATACTTATATAATATTTATGATGTTGGGGGTTTTTTGCCTTCTGCTTCCAAAGTATTACATGTTCATGCCTTTGAAAGGAGGAAATATACAGAAAACCAAAACCAGGATCATGGAGCTTTACTTGTTTTCTAATTGGTTTTGTTCACTTCGTAAGACATCATAAACATTTTCCCATGTCATTAAATGTTCCTCTAAAGTATGAGTGCACCATGGAATGCAACATTCTAATTTTAACAATCCTTGTTTTTGAATATTTGGGTTAGTTCCAAATTTGCCATTATAAATTACACTTTGAGGAACATGCTTATACATAAATCTGTCTGCATGTCTTTATTTGAGATATATTCTTTAAAGTGGTGGTCAAAACACTGTAAGTATTTTTAAAGACTTAGATAAGTGTGGTCAAATTCAGACAGCCCCTCTGATTTATGTACAAGAGCAAGTGAAAATAAATAATCCTGTGGAGTATTTCCTGGCAATAGCTGACCACAAAATGGCCACACCTTTGCTTTGATAGCATTCTTCACTGCAAGGGCAATTGGTTGATCCTTCTTGACCACCAGATGTCAGTCTAAAACAGAGCAAACTAAACTAGCCTAAGGAGGGGAAAGGAGAATCCACTCTTAGGCTTAAATACTTGGTACCATGCTAAAGAGACTGGGCTTTATCAAATAAACAAACAAAAACAATGAATATCATTCATTAGATCAAGCAAAAAGACATTGGAGGACCAGGTGTCTTTCAATGGACCTCAGGTTTAGGACCTCTAATCTGCTTTGCTTTATATTTCCCTAAAACCCTCTTCACACGCTGGCCTCACAGCTGAATCTTTCCGGAAGTATTAGTTTCCTTGGAAGCAGTAAAATGTTTCATGTCAATGCATGAACTTATTCACTAGCTCACAATGAGACACATCTCCTGGGGTAAAATGAAATGCTTTAATGAGATGTTTTTGAGGTTTTTTATTTAGTAGCTAAACAGGGAGTATCACCAAGCACGGTAGAGTGGCCACTATGAGATGGCCCTCCATGTGGACTCTGGACACCCATTTCAGTGGACGCTTCCTGATTTCCTTTTCCTGTCTCTGAGAAAAGGACGTGCCACACTAATGCATTTGGAGTTTCCAAAGATATGGTAGAGCTGTTCTCAAGCGCTTATAACTGACACCGTGATGCCACCGCTGGCACCAGCCAAATGCAGTAGGAAATGCTAGTTTGATGGGCGAGTGCAACTACATGAGCAAAAGATACATAAAAAGGAAAAAAAAACGCAAGTGTACCTCACAGTGTGCCAACACTATGAAAGTGAACCGAGGCTTTAGTCTAAATTACGTGAAGGAAATTAAAAGGATTTATTATTGAGATCGGTGCTTTTACATAAAAAAGAGGCACGAAGATGGGATTTCCCTGGCGGTCCAGTGGTTAGGACTAGGCACTTTCACTGCCGTGGCCCTAGTTCAATCCCTGGTGGGGAAGTAAGATCCCGCAAGCCACGCAGTGCGGCCAAAAAAAAAAAAAACAAAGAATAGATGGCCCACTATTTGAGGATAAGAACACTAACATCTGTTGAATAATAATAATAAACCCTTCATACAAGCAAAAGAGATGTTTAAAAAAAAAGCAAAGATAAAGGAAAAGTCCAGAATCTGTATTCAAATAACTAAATTGTACAAAATGAGATGTGCATTAAGCCCAAGTATTTTAGATGACACTTAGGTAATGCAGCTAGCAGGAAAAAAATAAATGCACCTTCTCTTAGCCTACGTTCATAGAAATGCAGTGAATGTGCTGTTAAAGGAAACGTCTACCTCACTAACCAGAATACACATGGAGTGTTTTGCTCAGGTCAGAGGGTAGATAACAAACTGGACTCCATCTTCAGGCGAGAGAATAGAATCAGAGTCTCAAAACCATGTCCTTTCAACAAAGAATGAAAGTTTCCCTGAAGAGAAGTCTTAGGTGACAGTGTGATAGCTCTCTCAAATACTGAATGTCTGTCATTTTTAAAAGGCAGTGGAATTTATCTCATCCTCTCAAGTTCACAGAACTAAAATCAATGAGTGAAAGTCACAGGGAGATTGATTTGGAGACACAGCCAGAGCTTACAGCCCTACAGTCTGGGCACTGCAAATGCATGTTGATTGAGAGAATGACGTGTGGCCATCGTCTCACTCAGTGCACCTTTATCTTCACACAATGATGCCAACAGGGCAGCAAGCCCTGCGTCCACCATATGAACTGCCCAGAAGGGACATCCTGATAACAGTGCCTCAAGTGGGTGCCTCTAGCCGCTGTACTATCCCGAGCCTCACTGCTTCTAGCCTGGACTATAGTAACAGCATCCTTATAAAATGTGTCCATAAAGTCTTCACATTTCTCCCTTCAAAAGATGGAACCTGATTCCACTGCCTCCCAATGTAGACGGGACTCAGTGACAGTCTCATTTCTGTTGAATAGAAAACAGAGGAGGTGACGATGTGTGACCAGGTCATTAAGTCATCATTACTCTTTAGTAATGATATCTTCTAGATGCTTGGCTCTAGAGGAGGTCAGTCGCCATGCCATGGAAACCCTCAAGCTGACGTTATGGATTGGTCTAAGAGACATGGAACCGATGCCTCTGGTAAGTAATTGGCAAGGACCTGAAACCTCCCGACAGAGACCACACGAGTCTTCTTAAAATAGATCCTCCAGCCCCAGTCAACATCTTGACTGCAACCTCATGAGAGACGCTGAACTAGACCCACCCCGCTAAGCTGCTCAGGAGTTTCTGACCCACAAAAGCCATGAGATAATAAATGTTTGCTGTTTTAAGTTACAGCAAGTTTTGGTGGTAATTTGCTGTGAGCAATGTGTATAACACAAGATCTATCTCCCTCTCACACCTCAAGCTCACCCTTTTTTCTAGGTCAAACCACAATCTCCACCAAGGTAGCAGTAAGCCCATCCCCCAACTGGTCTCATCATATACTTACTCCCTCTATCCAATCCATTAATGCCTAAGTGATCATTTTAAAGTAGAACTCTGATCCGACTAATTCCGTATTTACACTTAAAGTGGCCCCCCATTCCTTGTAATATACAGTTTACAATGTCTAACAAGGGCCCTTAAGACCCGGCTCTTACCTTCTCCAGCTGCTCAGTTATCACTCTCCAACCACACGTGATGCCAGGAGTGTCCTACTTCCTGGCTATATTAGCTTACTAGGGCTGCTATAACAAAGTACCACAGACAGCATGATTTAAACAGCAGGAATTTATTTGCTCACAGTTCTGGAGGCTAGAAGTCCAAGATTAAGGTGTTGACAAGGTTGGTTTGTCCTGAGGCCTCTCTCCTTGGCTGACAGATGGCCATCTTCTCCCTGTGACCTCACACAGTCTTCTCGGTGCCTTCATGTCACTGGCGTCTCTCTGTTTGTCCAAATTTTCTCTTCTTATAAAGACTCCCGTGACTGGATTAGGACTTACCCTAAGGGCCTCATTTTAACTCAGTTCCTCTTTAAATACCTTATCTCCAAATACAGTCACATTCTGAGGTACTGGAGGTTAGGGCTTCAACATATGAATTTGGGGGGACACAATTCAACTCATAACAATGACTTTCACTCTGTCTCCTCTGTCGGAAATGGCTTTGCTATGGGGGGCAGTGAATACGGATACGAGTACTCATTGAGGGAAGAGGATGTGTAGGGCAAATTAGGAGAGGAAACACCAACAGTAGGAGACATGGAGATTAATAGACCTCAGGTAAATACTGCCTACCTCACAAATTTGCTAAAAAGAATTTATTCAAGCATGGATAGTTTCTACCTTCAATTGCAGAAAAGGGTTTGATATCACAATCTCAAGGGCAAATGAAACAATAGAACATAAAACATGCAGGGAAGCAGCTTCTCCTACCAGGACGGGATTACAGCACAGAGGTCAGAATGTTAGGCCATAAGCCTGAGAAATGAAGCACGAAATACCACACAAAATATATAAATACATACTTTCATGGTCAGTGTCAAATTCAAATTGGCTTTGATGAAGTAAGTCTGCTGAAATGACTTAAGAAGACAGAAAGGAGAATTTTGCACACTTCCAAAGAGAAAATCAAAATGTAAGTAGATGTTAACTATTAACAAACAGACAAACAAATAAATGTAATTTAGTGTTTCAGGGGTATTTCTCACCTCTTTTAATCAATTGATATTCTGGAAAGAAAACTAATTCAAATATGCCTGCCTGCTCAGGCACAAACAAAAACAAGTCCTTATATTTATTAACCTTGAATCACAAATACTACTCAACTAATGAAAATAAATGCATGTCATTATTCTCACTAATAGCAAATGCATGTTGCTGCCCAAAAGTTACTCATCAGTGCTCTTATTTTCATCAATGTTTGCTAATATCTAAGCATTGATCACAGCAATTATACTACACCTGACACTGGAATAAATCTTAACAGCCTACAAGGTGCTTTCACATACATTATGTCTGTAAAAGCTCACAATAGATGGGAAAAACCCTGTGGCTTAAATGCACACATTAGCACAAGATAAGAGCTCAAAAATATTCATATAAAACTGGGAGTCAGAAAGTTTAAATAACTTGCCCAAAGTCACACAGATGTTTATCAGTGGAACCAATACTTGAGCCTCACGTTTTAAATTTTAAACTCGGTGTGATTTTCTACTCCTCTAAACAGGAGTTCATTCATACATTCCTACAACTGCATGCCAGGCTTTGCAGGTGCTGTGGACACACAGATGCACAAGGGTCAGTCCCTGCCCTCAATCTCATTAGAATCTAGAAGGGAAAGGCAGACATGTAAATAAGAAAATGTAACCAAGTGTCAAGAAGCTTTGACGTAAAGATACAGAAGGAGCAGAAAAGAGAGTAGACATTTCTCCCCGAAGAATGGTGAAGGGGTGAGGAATGTCTTCATAAAAGGAGAGTTCCAGATGAGTAGATAATCATCAAATGATGACAGAGGATATATTACCAAACGCATATATGTGTGAAACAGATTGACTATTCTTTTCACTGAACACTGCAAGTAATTTGATACACCTAGAGCATAGGGTATGCAGAGATGGGAGGGACAGCAGATATAAGGCCTGAGAAGGAGGCAAGGACTTGGTTATGTGGAACCTTCACAGCAAAGCAAAAACTGCAGACTGTGTCCTGTTGACAGGCATTATTTCAAGCATGGGCATAATTTGTATTGATAGGTACTGTAACCGTGATTTAGAGGTTGGAGGATGGATCACTGGGCTGTAAGACAGGAGGAAGGTACATCAGTTAGGCCTATTTCTCTAGAGAAGGCAAAAGATAATGATCTAAACAAAGGGAGCAGTGGAAAAAAAGGAAGGAAATTCAGCTGTAAGAGCTCCTTAAAATGTGGTGATCATTCAGTGGTGAGAATAAAAAGAATAATAGTTAGGATGATACAGGACCCATTTTCACCAAAGTAGAAAAGTAAGGAGGAAAAGCAGATGATAAATTTAACTTTGAACAAGTTGAGTTTAAGATGCCTGTGGAATGCTAGTAATCAATTTCTGGTAGGCAGTTTAACATAATAATAAGAACTTATTAAGGGAGAGATGGGTAAAGATTTGAGTCACGCTGAAAATGCGGGAGTAGATGAGATTGCCCAGAAAGGATGTAGAGAACCAGCAGAGAAGGAGGCTAAGAACAAAGCTCCAGGGAGATGCAACATGCAAAATACATGTACAGATAGCGGCACTATTTACATAGCCAAGGCATGGAAGCAACCTAAGTGTCCATCAACAGATGAACGGATACAGAAGATGTGGTATATATCTATATCTATATATATTGATATATATACAAATAGATATAGATATAGAATAGATATATATAATGGAATATTAGCCATAAAAAGAATGAAATAATGCCATTTGCGGCAACACAGATGGACCTAGAGATTATCATGCCAAGTGAAGTAAGTTAGACAGAGAAAGACAAACTGTTATATGTTATCACTTATATGTGGAATCTAGGATATGATACAAATGAACTTATTTACAAAACAGAAACAGACTCACAGGCATAGAAAACAGACTTGTGGTTACCAAAGGGGAAGGGGGTGAGGGAGATAAACTGGGAGTATGATATTAACAGATACACACTACAATATACAAAATAGATGAACAACAGGATTTACTGTAGAGCACAGGGAACTATATTCAATATCTTGTAATAAACTATAATGGAAAAGAATGTTTTAAAAAAGAATATAGATATATGCATACATATGTATAATCGAATTATTTTGCTGTACACCTGAAAGTAGTACAATATTGTAAATCAGCTATACTTCAATTTAGAAATATTGCCACAGGGTGCCAGGCATGACCCAAAGGATGACCATGGAGAAGGGGGTTCTGAGCTGCGCTAGTTCTAAACTACTTGCAAACTGACTTTGGAAAGATCTTATAACATTTTATTAAAAAATTATAATTATTCAAAAAATAAAAATAAAACCATACTTCAATTAAAAAAACTGAACAAAATACATGTAAGGAAGAGAAGTAAAGGGCAGAAAGAAAAAAAATCAGAGAGGAGGAGAGTCAAGAGAGACACATCTCAGAAGCCATGGGATTAGAAAATGTCTATGTCAAATGCCTGAAATAAGATGGGAACTTTAAAAAGTAGGTTGGACTCAGCACTTAGGAGGTCACTAGAAATTACCACAGCAATCTTAGTAGATGATCAAGGTGCTGACTATAATAAGTTTAAGAGTGATTAAAAGGAGAAGAGATGAAGACAAGTAAAGGCTATTCCTCCAAGAAGTTTATCATGAAAATAAGAAGACAGAGAAGAGCGGTCGCTGAAGAATGTGTGTGTGCAGGAAATGACGGATTTATTTACTTTTCAGTGGAAGAGACTTGAACATGTTTATAGCTAAAAAAGAAGATAATAGTGAGGGCAAGGGTGAAAATTGGACAACAGAGGGAGTAATCGAAGCAGCAGAGTCCGGGGGAGGCTAGAGGAAATAAGATAAAGAGGCTGTATTAAGGAATCAACTTCGAACAAGCCAAAGGGGACTAGGGAACTCGAAGGAAAGTCGAGACCAGTAGAGTAAGCAAAAAGAAAATTGAGGCTATTCACAATAATAACCACAGTTTTCCTAGGGACAGAGAGTGGGTGGCAGGAGAGTAAATGAAGAAAACCGTAGTAGTTTGGAATTTCAATGACGAACAGAAGAGGGAGCTGATCAGACATGTGCACAGGTATTTCTAAATAATCCTAGAGACTCCTTTGGTGGGAGACCGTGAATTAGCAGTGGTTCCAGTTTAGAGGATGAGAGGTTTCCTCCAGGAGCTCCCACCAGGCCTGGATGTTGTTAACAGAGAAGGCAGGTGATGGGATCATCCAAGGTTGGAGATTAGCAAAGCAGATGCCACAAACACATATATGCTGAGGATATTAGAGGGTTGGTAAGAAAATGGCTAAAGCTGCTGTGGTGGACAATACAGGGAGGTTCACTCAACACCCATTCCCAGCCTTCTTCTCCCTTGTCTTCCTCTCCTAGTGAGACTGGAAAGCTAAATACTTTATTTCCCAGTTTTTATTTCAGCTGAAGTTGACCTCATGATCCAGTTCTGCCTCATGATAAAAGCCAAAGGCAGCTCTTGCTTTCTTGGTAAAAAGGACCAGATGTGGACAGTGTGGCCCTTTTTCACTTCCTTCCACTTCCTGCCCTGAACGTGGAGCAGTCCTAGAGGTACAGCAGCTATCTGTTAAGTGTGAGGCAACACACATGAGAATCAAAGCCAACAAGCTAAGGGTGGTGGGGAGGAAAGAAGGAAAGTGTCTGGACCCATGATGACATTACAGGTTGTTATAGGTTGAATTGTGTCCCCCAAAATTCATATATTGAAGTCCTAATTCCCAGTACCTCACAAAGTGACTTTATTTAAAGATAGGGATTTTACAGAGGTAAGTCAAAACGAGGTCAGTAGGGTGAGTCTTAATCCAAAATGCCTGGTGTTCTCATCAAAAGAGAAACAGCATATGAAGATGAAAGGCGAAACCAGGAGATGCTTCTACAAGTCAAAGAATGCCAAAGGTTGCCAGCAAACCACCAGAAGATAGGAGAGAGACATGGAACAGATTCTTCCTCACGAACCTCAGGAAAAACCCACCCTGCTGTCACCTTGATCTTGGATTTCTGGCCTCATGAACTGTTAGTCAATAAATTTCTATTAAGTCACTCAGTTTGTGGTACTTTGTTATGGCAGCCCTAGAAAATGAATACAGAGTGCCTAAAATCCCTGTGGTAACCTTCTACCTCTAAATTCTCTATTGCGTGAGAAAAGTAAGCACCTACTTATTTAAACTAAACCACTGGTTGAATTTTCTATTTCCTATAGTGGAATGCAATCTTAACTAAGAAATGTAGAAGGGGAAGAAAACTGTCATAAAGGGAGGTGAAAACTGGGATGAAATGGTTGAGTCAAGGATTTCAATGAGGTCAAAGACAGACTGTGCGTTTGGAGGTTAGAGTAAAATGGACTTTAGAATTTCAGAAGTGGAACAGTTGCACGGAGCAAGATCATAGGTGTGCCCATGGGTATAGATTTCTGCAGTCTAGATGATAGTTATGGAAGGTAAGGACATCAGGGAACAGTGAAGTCACGGTGGTGGATTATTGATGCCACGGATGCCAAAGTCATGCATCATGGGATTTGAGGAGATAACATGGAAAGACAGAGACCACAAAGAAAGACCAGCTGTTGCGTAGACGTGAACGACACCAAGGAAGGTGATAAAATCTGAAGATAGGAGCTTCAGGAGAGGGAAAGATTTTGCTCAAAGGATGAAAAGCAATGGTTTAGAAGGAGTTATGATAGTCTGATAATTGGTAGAATTCTAACACCATCTCCAAGCTCCATGGTAGATGAAATATGGGAAATAGAATCCATCCAGCACAAGAAAGCTACAAATGAAATATAAGTTTGAACTTGAATGATACATATACCTTAACATGTTGTCACCTGAATTAGCCAAATAATTAATGCCAAATAAAATTTAAGAGCTTAAATTATCTGAGAAAGTGAGTTTCAAATTTGGAAGTGGTTTTATAGGTGTTTAGTTCAATCTCATACCAGTGCAAGGGTCCTCGTCCTTGAATTTCATCTCAAGTTGAAGGTATATCCGTGGCCTCAGAGTTTTCCTTGATTATGTGCCTGTATGTGAGGAAATAGAGAGAAAGAATATTTAATGACACATTGTTCCAAATATGTTGATTCAGCAGATTATTTTTAAATACACCCCATTTAAACTCTTTTTTTCCTTCAGATTCCAGTACAAAGGGGCCTTTTTCCAAAGAAAGAACGCTTGTAACTATAAATATACACTGACAAATTGCATACAGAAAGCCTCAGAAAATATGTTAGAATATCAGAGTGCTAGCATTCCACAATTTGCAAAAGACAATAATAAATATGTTAACTGCACTCAATTTTTCAAAATCATTTCACTCAATTTTTTGAACTACTACCATCGTCCCTCAGGAGAAAAATAAAGAAAAAAATTACACCTCCAAAGTGAGGCATTTTTCCTTGATGTGCTTTTTCTCTGGTCTTCCAGAAATCTACAAGACCCAGAGCTGTAAAAAGAATAACATTCTCTTTGCATGGGGGAAAGCTATAGACTTATAACTAAATCAGTCTGAGCAAAGTACATTACTATTTTTTCTCCCCTCTCCCTCTTCTATTAAAAACAAGGGGGAAAAAAAACTTAAAAGCAAAATGATCTGAAAAGTACTTACTGATGGGAGGAGAGGCCTGTCTGGATTTAGCAATTTGTCAGGCTGACATTTACTGCCTGATGCATACCAGCTCACAAAATTTTGTGGAGAGCTAGACTGTGTGCGACAGACCCCCCTGGCTATTAGTTGGAGAGCTTGTAAACACAGGTATGCATTTGGATTGGGTTTGTGAAGAATGAAAAATAAGTACTGATTAAGTGATGCAAATTATATGGTGGAGAAGCATAGCATACCTGAGGCTGTAAATGTTCCATGTTTAATAAATGAGAAATGCTCACTGTAAAGGACTCCCAGGAATAACTAAGTTTGAGAAGCCCCCCTGACTCCCCTTGAAGTATAGAGAGTTACTGTGAGAAGGCAAATAGCTCTCTGTACACAGACAGTAATCAGCCTCTACAAAAAGTACGTTTTATTTTTCTGGGGTCGAAAAAATTAAATTATCCTAGAGGTGATATTTTTCAGAAATACGTGGCTCTTAAATGAAATAAAGCTGCTGAGATATACAAAGCCACACAACTTTCTTTACTTTTCCATACTTGCCCTTGGCTTACCAGTCCCAATTTTCATTGCAAATAGAACTGCTTGATGGTACTATTTCAACTTAATTCTTGGGGTTTACTACTCAGGCTCTTTGGGTTCATTTCTCTTCAATTCAGGGTTTACTCCCTCCCTTATTCCCAGCTGGCGTCTGGATTTAGGGAAATTGCTGTAGCATCCCTGCACTAGCTGATGGGTGGGTGGGACACATTGAGTCTGTGTGCTGTCCTCTGTTCTATTTAAAAGGAACAAACAAACTGATTCTGACACTTGTTAAAATGGTAAGGAAGATTTTATTAGACTGTTGAAGTAGGGGCTTGCAATAGGGAAGAGAAATTGGAGTCTACTGCCAATACAGCCAGGACAAGTGGAGATTTATAGCCAAGGAGCAGAATGAAGGGGTCAGTGGATAGAAAATTACTCAGAGAAGATATCAAGAGGAGGGGAATTCTTGCTAAACTGACCTAACAAGATTCTTGCTAAGGGTGGGCCAAGGACTTACCCATAAAGGTAGGGGATGAGGAACTTGATCAGATGTCATAGGTGGGAGATGACTTAGCAGGACTCTTTGCTAAGACTCGGCCGGGCAAGCCAAAGACAGGACAGGACCAAGGTCAAGGTCAACTTGGCGGGCTTGGAGAAGCCTGACTAAATTGTGAGTTGTGTTGAAACTGAGGTTTGTTATTCTTGGCACAGTTTTCTGCTTGAAGGTCATATAAGAAGAAGTTAGAGATAGGAAAGCAGATTAGTAAAACTACCTGCATAAAGATCATTGTGAAGCTATGAAACTGAATGAAATTTGTCCTCAAAGAGAGGATAAAAGAAAAACTTTGTGGGACCCTTTTATTTAAGGAGTAAATGGCAAAAGACAAGTTAGAAAGAGAATAAAAAGCAGCAGTGAGGTAAAGATCACAGTAGCTATAGAAACCAGTGGAGAAGATAGTTCGGAGAGAGAAGACCACATTGTAACTGTCTTATAGTTCATTTCCTCTCTTCTTAGGGACAGAGAAGATGAAATCAGGTCATTCGCTGAAATTGAGAGATAGCATTGCTATGGACGTCTAGGGGGGAAAAGTTTAAAAAAGGATAATAGAGGAATGAAAAAATTGCTAGACTGTAGGGAGGATAGAGCAGAAATTAGAGCATGAAGCTACAGGACATCAAATGAGAATGCTTCTTGTTGACTCTCCTAAAGATCACCAGGAAAAGGTCTTTATCAAGCAAAGCTAAGTTTATTATTAGACTTAATAAGAGAGAAGAGCACCCTGATAGAGCATTAGTAGCATCTTGGAAGAGGGATGTCAAGTCAGAGGAGGATGCTTGTAGGATTTAGAGCCTGACTGAATGATTTTTAGGCAGGTCTTGCCAACCACGAAGCTGGTTGGGCTTATGCAGAGTTATGACGTCATAACTTTAGAGTAATGTGCACAGGTAGGCAAGGGTCTTGAAGGGAATCTTGATGATCAACTTGTCAGTCACGTTTCTCAGGAGAAATAGTTTCCCGGAGCAAGAAGTTAAGTTATTTTGTGCTTGCTCTCAGTATTATTTAACATAGGGACAGGAGAGTCTACCCAGTTATAATTTAGCACAGAGACAGGATATCGTTTTAGTTTCAGCTCTCATTTCCTAATTTTCTCTGGAGATAGCAAGCAAGGAGACAGAGTAAAAGGGGAAATGTGGGATTATCCAGACCTGAGAACTGACAAGTTGTGTAAGCTCCTGGTGAGGGCGGTGACATAGTCAAGCCTGTTAAAGAGAACATAGTCGAAATAGCGGATCATAGAGTAAGAAGGCAGGTCAAGACAGAAGAGGGTCCAAAGACTAGAAGAGGGAAAGGAGCAGAGGTTGAAATACACAGTAGATGCAATGAGAGTGAGAATTTGAAAAGGTTAAATGATAAGAGGGTGAACTGAGAAAGAGTAACAACACAGTTTAAATATGAGGGGTGAAAAAATGATATCACACTTTTACTAGTTACAAGTAATAGGTTTCCCTAATTATACTAATATTTATATAGTAACCTGGAATAAATGGTTCTCTTGTCCTTTTCCGCAGGGTTCTGACTGGTACATACATTCTCATACTTTAAAACCAGTTCAAATCTCTGTGAAGCTTTTCTCCTCTCCCAAGTGTCTCCTCTGGACCATCACACCGCATTCTGCCTAGGTCTCCGCAGTGATTCCTCTCACAGTATGTTGCTTACACAAGTCAGGGAAGGGAAAACTATCTTGCTTTTTAAAACCAAAACTGCCTGCAGCCACTTCTGCCTCTAAGTCGGTGGCAGATTTTAGCTATAGAGAGTCTTCTATTGAATAAAATATGTACACAGTCCATTGGGACTGTGACCTCCAGAGTATGATTTGGAACGGTCCAGTGAAATTAAGAGAGAATGAAACTGCTTTGCGTTTAAAATGAGCAGGAATTTGGGGAGGTTGGAGGCAAACAAGGGAAAAATGTAAGGAGACTAGAGAGAGAGCTAAGGAACAAGCTACCTCCATAAATAGGTGGCTGGTGGAGCGAAGTTGTCAGGTCCCGGCAGTGAATGCGGCCTAAGAGATTCTAAAAAAGGGAGTAGGGTAGCATTCACATTCAATTATCTTCTGTTTGGTCCTCTGTCACTCCATCACCCCAAACCTTTAATAAAGTGCATTGCATGCAAGAACGCCTTATGTTTTGCCGGAAATTAAGGGAAAATGGCTGAACTCCACATCTGGGTCTGTTCATGGCATAGAAAATAGAATAGCCATGGAAGGCAGGACACAAGGAAAATCAAGTCATTGGAGTCTTCAGGAAATTAGAGTGAGGTGACCGTGAGAATATAAGCCCATGGAATCGAAAACAACAACAAAACTTTGCCAGAGGTGATGGGCTTCCTCTGGGATGTGCAGTAAGTGTTTGAATTTTTTCCTAAATATCCAAGGAAAGGGGACCCCAGCTGTCATTTGGGATGCATGCATGATTATATATACATTCTGCTTTTGACACAGAGTAAGCGGTCAATAAGGATTTGTTAAGTACATGGATAAAAATTCATGGATAAAAAACCAATTCTATTTTATTAGGGCAAGAAGATCAGATACTGTCTTGCTGGTGTGAGAAAGCATCAAAAAGTAGGAGAACATATCTTAAATTACATCTTCAAAGACTGATAACAGGAAAGTGGCTCATATTTACATGTCATGTATTACCCTTAAAAAATATGAATAATAAAGCTGGGAGAGTAACATGCAGTTACTAAGAGAAGGTAAAACGTAAGGGGAAATGAAATCCTTACGAAAGACTATAGGAGTGAGCAAAGATTATCAGAAAGAAATAATGACCAGGTTGACAAGCTTAACCTCAAAAGTACAGTGTGTTATTTATTCTTATGTCAGTAAGGCAGACAACAGCACCACCTATACAAGAGCAAACCAGAGGCACACACACAAAATTGTGCTGGTCTATAACATCCCGCCAGTCAGTGATAGTGTCCAAGCCCAGTTTCCTACTCTAACGCTGACAGTGAGAAAAACCAAGAGTGCAAAGGGAAGACCACTTTTAAAAATTGAAAGATCTTCCGCCAACCTTCCTGTAAGTGTTAAGCCCTGTTTGTATTTCATTTCACTACCCGTCTCTCTGCGGAAAGAACCACACCTGGCACGCACCTGCTGTTGTTTTTAACATTAACCTTTTGGACAATTTCAGATAACACTGGAGGCATTCTAGGAAATTAAGAATCACTATAATAGCAGTAAATTGTGATTTAAAAATAATGTAATAGTGACTTGCATTTCAGACACCTAATCATTTTTTCCATATCATCATGATAGAGTCTGAAACAATAAATTGTGCTTCAAAAAATTAGATTTACAGCCACATTTATAATATTAAAGCATTTTTCAGACTAAAGCAGAAAAATGAAGATTAAGGCAAGAGGTTTTTTTTTTTTCTTTATTTATAGAATCAAGGCAAGGAGAATAAATTCAAGATGATAGAAATTGTTGTGGATGGAGTTGAGGCGTGAGGATTGTTTCAAGCCATCAAATCACTCCACATAAATATGTAACTCTAGAGCCAGCTTTCTTTACATGGTAGAGAGAAACAGACTAGATTTCAAAGTCAAAAGCTGTCAATTGTCTTGTTGTGCTGTTAGGAGTTGACCTAGCATACATAATACAGTATATAAAAGCTTGCCGTACAGACTATTTTATAGAATAATATGGTACTGAAATAATTATTAGAATATTTAATGGCAAAGTACAAAATCTTTATTCTTCTCTCCTGGAAAAAATCCACAGTGCTCTCCCTTCTCATTTTTGAAAAAGGATTTCTAATACTTGATACCAGATGACTTTTGCCAAGTGCTTTTAGAATCTGGATAAGGTTGTTCTGAGACACAAAGCATTGAACACTTTTTTTTTCCCTTTCTTTTCTTATTGTAAAAAATAAGGACTCCATTCAGCCCATCATGTCATTTTACAAAGCCAACCAAATCACTTATTTTATTCCCCTTCCTATTTTCCAGAAGATTTCTAGGCAATTTTTCATAAACCACTTTTCCTTCATTTTAAGAAAAGAACCTTCCTTCACTATCCCTCACGGTTACCTTTCATGTCTGAGACTGACTTTATAATTTTACTATCCTTATGCCCATCATTATAGATATCCTAAAACAAAGCTAAGTCATTGACCAGAAGACTGCTGAAATCAGGACAAACAAGGCTATTTATTCACAGTTTATAATGGCAAGGAAGTCAGCCACCGTCACTTGCATTTAGCAGAGACTCAAAGATGGACAAGGAAGTGAGAAAGCTTGATAGTGGGGGTCAGGGGGAAAGCTTCAAGTATGATCTGATTGGAGGTTGTTGGCATTGAGAAGCTGAAGAAGGGAAAACTAAAAGCAGGGTGTCACCGAGCCCCATAGAGAATTTCAGCCATCACGAACTTCAGTTATCAAGGGATAATCTTATAAAAGCCTTATCTGTATTTTACACCACAGGGGAAATTCTATGGACATTGCCATAATTGCTGCTCACATTTTTCAGTCATCACAACAAATAAAATACACGTCCACCATGAAAATGAAATAAAATAAAACAAAAGCAGGGCATCACATGTAATTGGTTTGGGGAGCATATCTGGCTTTTTCTGGTTGGTCTTGAGCTGGAAGCAAAGGCAAAAAATATGGAAGCTGACAGCGACTGACCACGTCCTGCCCACTGTGGTACACTTGCTGCAGAGGCTGTAGTTTGACTTCCTGCAGTGGTTGCTGCAGGGAGGTTGTGGGTCAGAGTTCTACTGTCATGTATGATATGGTCTGGCCACTGTTGTATATGCAGTCTCTCATCTCCCCTTTTGGTCCATATCTTACCTGCCAGAAGGTAACCAGTTTATGGAAGGCTAAAGATCCAACTTCCATTTCTCAGAGATTGTTTAGCCACCTTCACAATCAACGGCAGAGCGAGATTGTCTTGACCTTTTTATTATATAATCACGGTGATCATATGATGAGAAAGTGGCTATTGGAGAAGGAATGCAATGGACCGACATAACGAGCATTGTGATAGCAACAAGAATAATTAACAGTTCCTGTAAAATGCTTGAACCAGGAATTCCAACCACTCAACCCAGGCCAAGAACCAATTTCATACACCATGAGAATCAACCTTAGAGAAACCAGTATCTTTTTCATTATGGTGATGTATAACCTGTTCAACCATGTTCTGTCACTGATACGAGTAGAGCAAGAATTAGCAATGGCAAAGACGCCACCATGACTAGTGAACAAGAAATCTAGAGCAATGCAACTGTTCATCGCTATTCATGTGAATGTGTTGAGACTAATCTGTATTCCATCTAAAACAGAGGTGGTAGCATTAATTCCTCTGCCAAAGCTAGTGATACGTTTCTTACAGTCTTTTCCAGTTGTATGATTCCCACAGGTGGGAATCATACTGCTCTGATGGTTTGCATAAACAATGAGTCAGTAATTCCCCCAGGTAGAATACCTGAATAAGCAAGGGTGGCATCGTTTTAGAGTTTGTGTCTGAATCAGAATTTCCAGGCTTGAGGATTTATAGAATTAAGGTCTCTTTGTACAGACAAGTCTCAGAGTACTACTCCTAAGGTTTATGAGGTGTTGGTGTGAGGCAAACAGGACCAGGCACTCTGGACACAAAGGAAGCGGTATCTGGTAGAGGTATACGGAAAGCCAGGGAAAAAGGAGTAGTTCATGGCAGAAGGTCAGAACCAAGACTTTACATTAGTTGTGTCACATGTTTGTATCCGTTAGTCTCTTACAGGTAGCAAGTATTTGGTCCACCACCCTTCATAGGTTATTAAGTTCAAATTTAGAATCACCTTGGTTATCATCAGTAGATTGTGACTTTGCTGTGCCCCTCTCTTCTAGAAAAAAAGAAAAAATTATTACAGGTTGATTTGTTTAAGGTCATTTGTCCACCCTTTGCCTCTCCTTCTTATGACAAGTAACAGTATTAGATAACACAAAAAGGAAGCCCAAAGAGAACGGAAAAGGATGAAAAGGAATGGTTTGATTCTACCAAGGATGCCAAACAAGTGGAAACCAATAACAAAACCTGAGTATTAAACTGTGAATAAACAGCCAAGGAATGCAACACAAAGAGAGCATAGTTCAGACCAGGTGCAGACTTTCCATGTCAGCATGAATCTGACAAGCCATGAGCAGCAAACATGAGGGGCCTCTGTGGGTACCACACCAGGTTGAAGGCTGGAGTTCACAGCATTGAGCAGTGCACAGTGCATCTTGGTGGGATCTCAAAGAAAACACGAGTAAACAAAGACCACCCCAGTGAGAACCAACATAGGCTATTTGTTCGAAGTTTGCTATAGCAAGGGAGTCAACACCATCACTTGTGTTTGGGAGAGACTGAAAGATGGGCAAGGGAATATGAAAGATTTATAGTGGGAAAAAAAGGGATGGCTTCAGGTATGATATGTTTGGAAGTTGCTGGATGGGGAAACCAGAAGGAGGCTACCTAGAAGCGAGGCATCTTGTATGGTTGGTTTGGTGAGTGTGTTGGCTTTCTTCGGTTGGTCTTGTGTTGGAAACAAGAGAAAAAAATAGGGAAGTTGACAGTAATTGACCAAGTCTTGACCATTCTGGACTGGTTGCTACAGAGGTTGTGGGTCAGAATTCTGTTGTCATATGTGTTCTGGCCATTGGTCATTGGTACATTCGTTCTCTTGGAGCCAAAGTATCTATTTTCCTTTCATAAAAAAATTTATTGTTACACAGTGTCTTTGTCTGTTCAAGCTGTTATAACAGAATACCATAGACTGGTGGCTTATAAAGAGCAGAAATTTCTTTCTCAGAGTTCTGGAGACTCGGAAGTTCAAATTAAAGTACCAGCAGACTTGATATCTGGTGAGGGCTTGTGTCGTGGTTCATAGATGGCCATCTTCTCACTGTGTCCTCACAGGGGAGAAGAGGGGTCCCTTTTATAAGAGCACAAATCCCAAGCATGAGGGCTCCACCCTCATGGCCTAATCACTTCCCAAAGGCTCCACCTCCAAATACCATAACATTAGACATTAGGATTGAACATATGATATGGGGGGAACACAAACTCGCAGTCTATAACACATAAATATAACATTTAAGGAGAGAGAACATTTTCTTAAGAGCATTAGTTAAAGTGAGAATAAGACAGGATTTTTTAAAGAAAGATCTTCATCTTTGAGATGCTCTTTTCTAGTTATTCCAGTAAAAACCAGGCTGGTTGGCCTTTAAGACTATAAGTAATCATGTTCATCTAATATGATATTCATTAAGTTAAGCTCTTGATTTTTAAACCTCTTGTTATGCTTGCCAAAACTTGGGGTAACCAAAGCAAAAATAATTCAAAAATATATAATAAAACCTGATTAATTGATTTCTTCAATTCAGAATGTGTTATACTTCAGATAAGAAAAATACTGAAGTTATTTACTAACAAAGAAGTATTTTGCTAAATAAATTATTATGTATACCTAAAAGTCAAAAATATCTCCTTTTCTTTTCTTTTTTTAATATTTGTCCAGTTTTATTGAAATACATAAGTTAAAGGTATACAAAACAATGATTTGATATATGTATATATTGCCAAATGATCACCACAATAAGTTCAGTTAACATCTCTCACCTCACATAGTTACATTTTTCTTTCTTGTGATGAGAACTTTTAGGATCTCCTCTCTTAGCAATTTTCAAATATGCCTACGGTATTATTAACCATAGTCATCATGCTGTACACTACATCCTCTGAACTTACTTATCGTATAACTGGAAGATTTTACCTTTTGACTACCTTTACCCATATTCCCAACCCTTACCCCACATCTGGCAATCACCAATCTGTTCTCTGTTTCTATTAGTTTGAGGTTTTTAGATACCATGTATAGGAGAGACCATATATTATTTGTCTTTCTCTGTCTTACTTATTTCACCTATAATAATGTCCTTAAGGTCCATCCATGCTGTCACAACTGGCAGGATTTCCTTCTTTCTCATGGCTGAATAATATTCGATTATATATTAAATATATTAAATAATATCTAATATATCCATTGTTTATATATACCACATTTTTTGAACACTTAGGTTGTTTCCATATCGTGGCTATTATAAATAATGCTGCAGTAAATACAGGGATGTAGATATTTCTTCAATATAGTACTTTTTTAAAAATTAATTAATTTATTTATTTATTTATTTTTGGCTGCGTTGGGTCTTCGTTGCTGCGTGTGGGTTTTTCTCTAGCTGTGGCTAGCGGGGGCTACTCTTCATTGCAGTGTGCAGGCTTCTCATTGCGGTGGCTTCTCTCATTGCAGAGCACGGGATCTAGGCTCGTGGCCTTCAGTAGTTGTGGCATGCAGGTTCAGTAGTTGTGGCTCGTGGGCTCTAGAGCACAGGCTCAGTAGTTGGGGCGCACAGGCTTAGTTACTCCGCGGCATGTGGGATCTTCTAGGACCAGGGCTTGAACCCATGTCCCTTGCATTGGCAGGCGGATTCTTAACCACTGCGCCACCAGGGAAACCCCAATATAGTACTTTTGTTTTCTTTGGATATATAGCCAGAAGGAGAATTGCTGGAACATGTGGTAGTTCTGTCTTCAATATTTTGAGGAATCTCCACACTATTTTTCACAGTGACTTCCCCAATTTACATTCCCACCAACACTGCACAAGGGTTTCCTTTTCTCCACATCCTACCCAGCATTTATCTTTTGTCATTTTGATGATAGTCATCTTAACAGGTTTGAAATGATATCTCATTGTGATTTTGATTTGCATTTCCCCAATGATGAGTGATGTTGAACACATTTTCATGTACATGTTGGTCATTTATCTTCTGTGGAAAAATGTCTATTCAGGTCTTTTGACCATTTTTTAATTGGATTATTTGATTTTTTTGCTAATGAGTTGTATGAGTTCTTTTTATATTTTGGTTATTAACCTCTAATCAGATATGTGGTTTGCAAACATATTCTCCTATTTCATAGGTTCCCTTTTCATATTGTTGTTTGCTTCTTTTGCTGTGCAGAAGCCTTTTAGTTTGATGTAGTCCCATTTGCTTATTTTTTATTTTGTTGCTTGTGCTTTAGGTGTTATAATCAAAACAATCATTGCCAAAACCAATGTCAAGGAGCTTTGCCCCCAAGTTTTCTTCTACACTACTCAATTTTAATTTGAGGAGTGTAAGATAGGGGTTTAGTTCTATATTTTTACATATGAATATCCAACTTTCCCATCACCATTTAATGCAGAGACTGTCTCCTTTAGTATTCTTGGCTCCTTTGTCAAATATTAGTTGAGTGTATATGCATGGGTTTATTTCTGGGCTCTCAATTCTGTTCCATTGGTCTATGTGTCTGTTTTTATGCCAATACCATACTGTTTTGATTACTATAGCTTTGTGATATAGTTTGAAATCAGGATATGTAATGCCTCCACTTTATTCTTCTTTCTCAAGATGTTGGCTTTTGGGGTCCTTTGTGGTTCCAAACAAATTTTAGGATAGTTTTTTCCTAGTTCTGTAAAAACTGCCATTGGAATCTTGACAGGGATTGCATTAAATCTATAGTTGGCTTTGAGGAGTATAGACATTTTAATAACATTAATTTTTCCAATCCATGAACATGGGTTATTGTTCCATTTACTTGTATCTTCCTCAGATTCTTTCATCAATGTCATAGTTTTCAGTATAGAGCTCTTTCACCTCCCTGGTTAAATTTATTACTAAGTATTTTTGTCTATGATACTATTGTAAATGGGATTGTTTTCTTTATTTCTTTTTCAGATAATTTGTTGTCAGTGTATAGAAATGCTACTGATTTTTTTTAAATTTTTTATTTAATTTTATTTATTTTTTTATACAGCAGGTTCTTATTAGTCATCAATTTTATACACACCAGTGTATACATGTCAATCCCAATTGCCCAATTCATCACACCACCATCCTCACCCCCCTGCGGCTTTCCCCCCTTGGTGTCCATACCTTTGTTCTCTACATCTGTGTCTCAACTTCTGCCCTGCAAACCGGCTCATCTGTACTATTTTTCTAGGTTCCGCATACATGCGTTAATATATGATATTTGTTTCTCTCTTTCTGACTTACTTCACTCTGTATGACAGTCTCTAGATCCATCCACGTCTCTACAAATGACCCAATTTCATTCCTTTTTATGGCTGAGTAATATTCTATCATATATATATGTACCAAAACTTCTTTATCCATTTGTCTGTCGATGGGCATTTAGGTTGCTTCCATGACCTGGCTATTGTAAACAGTACTGCAATGAACATTGGGGTGCATGTGTCTTTTAGATTTATGGTTTTCTCTGGGTATATGCCCAGTAGTGGGATTGCTGGATCATATGGTAATTCTATTTTTAGTTTTTTAAGGAACCTCCATACTATTCTCCATAGTGGCTGTATCAATTTACATTCCCACAAACAGTGCAAGAGGTTCCCCTTTTCTCCACACCCTCACCAGCATTTGCTGTTTGTAGATTTTCTGATGATGCCCCTTCTAACTGGTGTGAAGTGACACCTCATTGTAGTTTTGATTTGCATTTCTCTAATAATTAGTGATGTTGAGCAGCTTTTCATGTGCTTCTTGGCCATCTGTATGTTTTCTTTGGAAAAATGTCTATTTAGGTCTTCTGCCCATTTTTGGATTGGGTCGTTTGTTTCTTTAATAATGAGCTGCATGAGCTGTTTATATATTTTGGAGATTAATCCTTTGTCCATTGATTCATTTGCAAATATTTTCTCCCATTCTGAGGGTTGTTTTTCATCTTGTTTATGGTTTCCTTTGCTGTGCAAAAGCTTTGAAGTTTCATTAGGTCCCATTTGTTTATTTCTGTTTTTATTTCCATTACTCTAGGAGGTGGATCAAAAAAGATCTTGCTGTGATTTATGTCAAAGAGTGTTCTTCCTATGTTTTCCTCTAAGAGTTTTATAGCATTTGGTCTTACATTTAGGTCTTGAATCCATTTTGAATTTATTTTTGTGTATGGTGTTAGGGAGTGTTCTAATTTCATTCTTTCACATGTAGCTGTCCAGTTTTCCCAGCACCACTTATTGAAGAGACTGTCTTTTCTCCATTGTATATGCTTGCCTCTTTTGTCATAGATTAGTTGACCATAGGTGCGTGGGTTTATCTCTGGGCTTTCTATCTTGTTCCATTGATCTATGTTTCTGTTTTTGTGCCAGTACCATATTGTCTTGATTACTGTAGCTTTGTAGTATAGTCTGAAGTCAGGGAGTCAGATTCCTCCCACTCCGTTTTTTTCCCTCAAGACTACTTTGGCTATTCAGGGTCTTTTGTGTTTCCATACAAATTTAAGATTTTTTGTTCTAGTTCCATAAAAAATGCCATTGGTAATTTGATAGGGATTGCATTGAATCTGTAGATTGCTTTGGGTAGTATAGTCATTTTCAAAATATTGATTCCTCCAATCCAAGAACATGGTATATCTCTCCATCTGTTGGTATCATTTTTAATTTCTTTCATCAGTGTCTTATAGTTTTCTGCATACAGGTCTTTTGTCTCCCTAGGTAGGTTTATTCCTAGGTATTTTATTCTTTTTGTTGCAATGGTAAATGGGAGTGTTTCCATAATTTCTCTTTCAGAGAAAAACTTAGCCTGTAGTTTTCTTTCTTCGTGACACCTTTGTCTGGTGTTGGTATCAGGGTGATGGTGTAGAATGAGTTTGGGAGTGTTCCTCCCTCCACTATATTTTGGAAGAGTTTGAGAAGGATAGGTGTTAGCTCTTCTCTAAATGTTTGATAGAATTCACCTGTGAAGCCATCTGGTCCTGGGCTTTTGTTTGTTGGAAGGTTTTTAATGACAGTTTCAATTTCAGTGCTTGTGATTCGTCTGTTTATATTTTCTATTTCTTCCTGGTTCAGTCTCAGAAGGTTGTGCTTTTCTAAGAATGTGTCCATTTCTTCCAGGTTTTCCATTTTATTGGCATATAATTGCTTTTAGTAATCTCTCATGATCCTTTGTATTTCTGCAGTGTCAGTTGTTACTTCTCCTTTTTCATTTCTAATTCTATTGATTTGAGTCTTCCCCCTTTTTTTCTTGATGAGTCTGGGTAATGGTTTATCAATTTTGTTTATCTTCTCAAAGAACCAGTTTATTGATCTTTGCTATTGTTTCCTTCATTTCTTTTTCATTTATTTCTGATCTGATCTTTATGATTTCTTTCCTTCTGCTGACTTTGGGGCTTTTTTGTTCTTCTTTCTCTAATTGCTTTAGGTGTAAGGTTAGGTTGTTTATTTGAGACGTTTCTTGTTTTTTGATGTAGGATTGTATTGCTATAAACTTCCCTCTCAGAACTTCTTTTGCTGCATCCCATAGGTTTTGGGTCATCGTGTTTTCATTGTCATTTGTTTCTAGGTATTTTTTGATTTCCTCTTTGATTTCTTCAGTGATCTCTGGGTTATTTAGTAGTGTATTGTTTAGCCTCCATGTGTTTATATTTTTTACAGATTTTTTCCTGTAATTGATATCTAGTCTCATAGCATTGTGGTCGGAAAAGATACCTGATACAATTTCAATTTTCATAAATTTACCAAGGCTTGATTTGTGACCCAAGATATGGTCTATCCTGGAGAATGTTCCATGAGCACTTGAGAAGAAAGTCTATTCTGTTGTTTTTGGATGGAATGTCCTCTGAATACCAATTAAGTCCATCTTGTTTAATTTATCATTTAAAGCTTGTGTCTCCTTATTTATTTTCATTTTGGATATAACTGTCTTTTAGAAGGAAGAAAATGAGGAGAAGGAAAAGTGAAGGGGAAAATTAATAAAGTGGGGTCAACATGACCTGACCAATTTTGGTTCTGATTTGGAGGTGCATTTACGTGAAAAAATAATAGGATGAAATATTTAAAACAGATACTGCCATGGAATCAGAGATGCATCATTTCCCACACCAATAAAGGACAGCTACTAAAAGTCTGTTCATAATTAGCTGGCTTATTCCTAGTCTGATACAACAACAGGACAGCTTACAAAAGAAAGAAGTAGCCAATCAGGTCATACTAACTATCCTCATTAGCTTCACACTTCAGATAGTACTGAAACCAATGTTCAACCTCAAAGAGCCATCATGTCAAACCACTCTGAAAATGTTAATACTTTGTTTGTCTACTAAAGAATACTATAAATAAAATAATATTTTAGCCATTATCTTCTTTTGGTTACCAAATGCCATATGTTTTTCTTAGTCAAGGGGCTTTCACACATGATGTTTTCTTTGCTTTTTTTTTTTCCATTTCTTTAAGTTTGTATCTATACGAGATGATGGATGTTCACTACACTTACTGTGATGCTCATTTCATTATGTACATAAGTCAAATCATTATGTTGTAAACCTTTAACTTATACAGTGCTATATGTCAATTATATCTCAATAAAACTGGAAGGAAAAATAAAAAATAAAATAAAATAAAATGTCCCAGTCTGGAAGGGACACAAATCACTTCTGGTCACACTCCGTTCAAAAGGACTGATTATTTGCCACCTCTGAAAGCAAGGAGGAGGTGCCCAGATACCTCCTCCAATTGACAATACCACACAAGAAAAAGAGAGTTCAAATTTTTAGTGGATAGCTAACATATAACCAACCACAAACATATAATTAGCTAATGCAGATAATTCAAGCTAAAAAAAACCCTCCCTACCAAAGACATAGAAGCCCAAATTCTCTGGTCTGCACCAGACCAGAGAATTTACTAGTTAATTACACAACCAGCTTCATTTCCAATGTGAAATCATGGCCCTCATAAGACCTTCCTCATACTGATGTTTTGAATTATTAAGAGTAAAATCCACAAAGCTCTCTTTAGTTTCCTCAAAGCTATTGTAGCTTTATTGTGTTATTGTTATGGCTTTATTTAATACGTTGACATATAGTAAAAATGACTTACGTGTTTCAATGTTGCCTTTGCTGTCAAAGTTCTCTTCTAATGGTCAAGCCTACCCTTATTTAATTATCAGTATATAACCTAAGGTAGGATGACTGTATGCCCAGAAATAGCTTTGAAATAATATTTTAAAGGATAAATAATTTAAAATATGATGTCACTGGGCTTTAAACTATAACTGGGCATATATATTTTTATTAGCATCAAGGAGAAGAAATAAAACAAGGATCTCTGACTGACTTAATGAACTCTTGCCACAGCTAAGGACAAGAATTACTAATTAATCTCTCTGGATGTTTTATAAGCACAGAAATATTACTTAAATAATAGCAACTGTATACCCAATGTCAAGTGGAATAAACAAAAAAAAATTGCAAGTTATAGTCAAAACAAATTTATTGAAGATCATAGTCTTACTTGGATGTAATATTGGAAAATGGATGCCTATTTTACTGCAAATGCCAATAGAATCATACTTTTACAGTATAATAGTCTTGTGATGTCACACTGAGTTAATAAGAAGAATGTGCCATGCTTACCATCAAAAGTAGGTGATGCTGATTCTATGATGATGGCTACTATAATGACTAATTCTTCTTTCCTGAGTAATCAACATGCTCTCATCCAACAGCTGCTGATGCAGTGTAGAAGCAGTTGTTCACTGCACAACTGGTGCAGTGACCACTGGTGACCTATCACACTCTGAATGCCTCAGGGAGTAGACTTATCATGTTTTTCAGCCAAAGGCAATTGGGTTGACCCTATAATTTATGTGGCCTTATTTTCCTTCCAGACAAGTAACTTGTTACTTATGTAAGGATTATGTGATACGAGAGTCAATTTTAGTAGAAAAGTTACACTGCTATAAGTTTGCTTTCTATCATGAGCTCTGTTTAGGATAGCAATAATATCAAAATTGGTTAAATAATGAGATTAGGTTTACAACACTACTGGCATTCCAGTGATTACCCAAAGGGTCTATTTTCAGTGGCTTGAAAGGACTCAGAGCCATCCAAATAATTTCTGTCCCCAAAGACTGTAGAGCCATCTTCATTAGCCTTCTCAGTTTTAGTTTGTTTACTTCTCAGACAGTAGCATCTGTTTTCCTGTGGGACTTCCCAGCCCAAAGGTTAGCATTTGACTCATTCGCATAAGATTTTTAATCTTGTGTAGAGTCTTAACAACTAAAAATGGATAGAGATTATTCTTCTTGAACCTCCTGGGGGTTGGGTAGAGAAAGAGTTCTTTAGATCCTGTTACTCGGGGGGGGGGGGGGTCGCTGATTCTTGAAGCCTGATGTTGAAATTTTCCTTTTATTTTGAACTAGCTATATCCTTCAAATAAACTCATTTTTTGCTTAAGTTAGCTAGAATCAATGTCTGTGGCTTGAAACCCAAGAACCTGGAAATAAAAAGACTGAACTGTGTGATCAAATAATCACCCAAAGACAAGAGATTTCCAGGATTCGACTGGGTGTCATTTTTACAGCTTTAAGAGTTGAAGGGTTCTGGGACTTCCCTGGTGGCGCAGTGGTTAAGAATCCACCTGCCAATGCAAAGGACACAGGTTCAATCCCTGGTCTGGGAAGATCCCACATGCCACGGAGCAACTAATCCCGTGTGCCACAACTGCTGAGCCTGTGCTCTAGAGCCAGCACCACAACTACTGAGCCCACATGCTGCAACTACTGAAGCCCGCGCACCTAGAGCCCCTGCTCCGCAACAAAGAGTAGCCCTCGCTCACCGCAACTAGAGAAAGCCCGCGCATAGCAATGAAGACCCAACACAGCCAAAAATAAATAAATAAATATATTTAAAAAAAAAAAAAAAGAGTTGAAGGGTTCTACCAAACAGACACATATGAAAGATGGTCTGTCAATTTCAAAGGATTTACAAACTATGTTAACAGCCAAAGAAATGCCAAATTCAGTCAAGCCACACAGATAGGAATAATGATTTCCATAAGCAGGGCAGGGAAGTGACTACGTGGACTAGGAGAGAAAACTCTTTACATTATGAAGTCCTTCTAATAATTGGCGTTGCAAACAAGAATCCACTCCTCACCTCAGCTAATAACCTGAGCCATTACATATGTGAGAAGTTATCCCTAAAGTGTCTTAGGATTTGATAAATGTTTATGTAGTAGGTAAACCTACCTTAAACCCAGGAAGATTAAGAATTGAGTTTTAAATATTTCAGAGAATTATATCTAAAATAAACCCATGATAATAATAATTGTGGTTTAGGAATCTCTACATATTTTGTATTTTGTGTACTTCTACTATTTTAAAGAACATAACCTATTAGTATAATTCATTTCATAATTCATTTTAAAATGCATAAATATATAATTTAGATTGGTGATTTTAAGTAGAAAATGTCTTAGTTTATGTATTGTCAGAATTATTTAAAGGAACTTAAGAGTCACTGGTATTTGCATATTTAATTTATTAGATTTAAAAGAATATTCAAGAATTCAGAGTGGTTTTGTTCATTAAGCCTGACAACAGAAACACCTAAAAAGAAGTAAAAATATTACATTTATAATTGCCATTTAAAATGTCTTAAGATGTTTAACTTGCTCTGTATAGGAGGCTAAGTATTATCCAAGCTTTAAAAATGATATATAAAATTTAATTAATAAATAGAATAAAATTTGTAAGCTGAATATAAAAGTTTCAGCATTTGTAATTTCAATAAATACAATAATATTTTCATACTCAAAACAATCCCCCCCAAAAGCACATTGACAGAATCCATAAGGATGGATGGTAAAGGGAGAGGCATTAGTTTCTAAGCCAGTTTTGTTAGCCATGTTAACAGTAAGTGTTACATACAATGAAAATGTATTATTTACATCCTACATAATACAAATGTATTATTTGATCAAGTCTTTTTTCTCAGCCTTAGAGTTAAACTTCTCCTGTGCTTTCCAAATACGTGATTTTTCCTGTCATCTTATAATGCAGCTAGAGCTTAAATTTATTCTCCTGAGACAACTGGTCTATGATTTCCTTATGAATTACCTATGTGCATGAAGACAGGAGAAATTACATTCAATTAAAGGGTAGAATGAAAAGAGTAGCAAACTAGAAGTTGTTTGAACTGGGTCGAAGTTTCTCTCTGAACAAAATTAACTACAGTTTGGGACATATCATTTAACTTCTCTGTGGTATAGTTTCCTCATCTGTGAAATGAAGAGAGTAGACAATAATACCTCCAAGATTTTTGCCCAATCTCAATATAATTATTAATTATATTAATTAATTATATCAAAATTATTATAACTATTTTATTATTCAAAAAGAATTTAGAATAAAGATATGAAATATCACAAATTATGATTAATCTTGGATGGAAGACCTAAATAGACATTTCACCAGAGAAGACATATGGATGGCCAAAAGGCACATGAAAAGATGATCAACATCACTAATTATTAGAGAAATGAAAATCAAAACTACAATGAGGTAACACCTCACATCAGTCAGAATGGGCATCATCAAAAAAATCTATAAACAATAAATGCTGGAGAGGGTGTGGAGAAAAGGGAACCCTCTTGCACTGTTGGTGGGAATGTAAATTGATACAGCCACTATGGAGAACAGTATGGAGGTTCATTAAAAACTAGAAATAGAACTACCATATGACCCAGCAATCCCACTACTGGGCATATACCCTGAGAAAACCATAATTCAAAAGGACACATGTACCCCAACGTTCATTGCAGCACTATTTACAATAGCCAGGACATGGAAACAACCTAAATGTCCAACAATAGATGAATGGATAAAGAAGGTGTGGTACATATATACAATGGAATATTACTCAGCTATAAAAAGGAATGAAATTGGGTCATTTGTAGAGATGTGGATGGACCTGGAGTCTGCCATACAGAGTGAAGTAAGCCAGAAAGAGAAAACCAAATATCATATATTAGCACATATATGTGGAATCTAGAAAAATGGTACAGATGAACTTATTTGCAGGGCAGGAATAGAGACATAGACATAGGAAATGGACATGTGGACACAGCGGGGGAAGGGGAGGGTGGGAAGAATTGGGAGATTAGGTTTAACATAAATACACTACCATGCATAAAATAGATAGCTAGTGGGAACCTGCTGTGTAGCACAGGGAGCTCAGTTCGGTGCTCTGTGACAACCTAGATGGGTGGGATGGGGGTGGGGTGGGAGGGAGGTCCAAGAGGGAGGGGGTATATGTATACATATAGCTGATTCACTTCATTGTACAGCAGAAACTAACACAACATTGTAAAGCAATTTTACTCCAATAAATAAGTAAATAAATAAGTAAAATAAAAGATAAATTATGATTAACCTTTTAAAAAAATTTTAAAAGGAAAAATCATGACTCATCAAATGAATACGTATCAAAGATTTTGACTCCTTAGTAAATTGAGGGAACCAGTAAGATGTTACAACTGAGTCAAAGAATTCAAAATATCATACCTTTTAAGCAAAGAAAAAATGATGAGATGAATTTATAAATGGATGCAAAATTGGCAAAACTGGTCAATATCCACAAAGTGATACTCAATTTCACTCCACTGGACAAAATTTGCACTTCTATGGCCTAAAATTATTTATATTATTTGAGTTTTCTATAGGCTTTTACAGTTCTACAAAGCTGTAAAATAGTCAAGACAAACAAAATTGTACATCCTGGGGTTCCTCCAATTAAAGTTTATTCAGTAATCTCTTTTATCCATTGCAAAATATTCCTCAGTTCAAACATAAACTGAGTTGTCAAGACAACATTGTGGAGGATTAGAAATGGTAGAAGATAGCAGTGAGGGTTAGTTCTTTACATCTTTATTCATTGTCTTATACAATCTGTAACTTCATTAAATAGAATAATATTTTCATATTCAAAACAATCCACCCCCCAAAAATCAGAATCCATAAGGATGGATTCTATATTCAAGTAGAAAAATGTATATGAGAAAGTTCTCAAAATTCTTTATTTCTTCAGATTCCCACAGCCCAGTAAATGGGACAGCAGGTTGGTCCAGCAGAAATCTGGAAGTTGCACTTGATTCCAGCCTCTTCCTTAACCCCACATCATGATATTAGTTAGTAGCCCTGCTACTTTTATCTCCAAAATGTATCTTACCTCTGTTTTTGTCTTTCCATCTTGACTGTCACTACTCTATTCCAACCACCATCAGCTTTTATCATAACAACTACCATCACCTTTCAAATACATGGCAGGAAAATATTTTAAACTATTAATCTTTTATTATTATTATTGCTGTATTTCTTTCTTCTCCTATCATTCAAACAAATAGTCAATCCAGTTTTCACTGTCAGCTTGGTAGGAAGGGAAGGACTGTGGCAGAGAAAAATCAGAAGTAGCTTTGTAATCTTCCAGGCCTTAGTTTCCAAAGGCCTAATCCCTAAAGCTGGGTGAAGATTAGGGTATACACAAAGCATCCAGGCTGCAATTGTGAAAGGAAAATGATTTCCCTAAAACAAGAATGAAATTCCCAGGACTTTAGGGGATAGGTTGCATAGTGAGAACAAAGAGGTCTGAGGGTCTAAATACAGAGGGGACTTTCTAGGCAAAGACACTGGAGAAGTGGAAAGACTTCAGTAATGAAATGACTAACTTTGTGGGAATCTGGGCAGCCTTGCAAAAATTCCTACACCCCACCCTGGCAGAGAGCCCCTGGATATGAAAAGCCATGTTGAAGAGAATGACTGATTCTCAGTTGTAACCTGGGATTGAAAATAGATGGACGATTCAAGAACCAGATGTTTTCACCCCACTCCAAACTTTACCATTGCATAAGATTCTGGAACTATGGAAAAAAAAAAATGCAGGAAGTTGGGGTTAAGTCAGAATGACTAGGGTTAAAATTTTTCACCAGCCTAATGAGATGGGAGGCTTAAAATAGAAACTGAGTTATAGAAAGTAAAGGGAAGAAAAAGAGAGAAAAAAGACTAAGAAAATACAAGGAACTTTTACATCTGTAAATATGTAGGTCTAGTTATTCTTAAAAACCACCTCCTGGGGCTTCCCTGGTGGCGCAGTGGTTGAGAATCTGCCTGCCAATGCAGGGGACACGGGTTCGAGTCTTGGTCTGGGAAGATCCCACATGCCGCGGAGCGATTGGGCCCGTGAGCCACAATTACTGAGCCTGCGCGTCTGGAGCCTGTGCTCCGCAACGAGAGAGACCGCGATAGTGAGAGGCCCGCGCACCGTGATGAAGAGTGGCTCCCGCTTGCCGCAACTAGAGAAAGCCCTCGCACAGAAACGAAGACCCAACACAACCAAAAAATAAATAAATAAATAAAAATAAGCCTACACCTTTAAAAAAATAAAAAATAAAAAAAAATAAAGGAGGCCAGTCAACCTTTAAAAAAGAAAAAAACCACCTCCTGATGCAAAATAACTTTAAAATGCTGGGTAAACTACTATAAAATTTGTAAATATATAACTGGATTCATAACAAAGCAAAGGAAATCCCCTGTCCCTCTTCCCCACAGAGACAGAGAATGAAGCTGTAATTAGAGTGGTCAGCAGTTCTGAAGGTGTAGATGCCCCAGGTTTAATGACCACATAGGGAACAAGAGATAAGGGCTTGACTTGCATAAATAGCAGTAATGGGATTAGGTATTTTTTCATAAAGAAAGGGTCCTTGAAGGATGACTACAACCTAAATAAAAAGGTAAGCTAGAAAAAATACATATGTCTGATGGTAAAAGGAGACACAAGATGTGATTTGTCTATCAGGGTCTCAGCTCAGCTCCAAAAGAAAAAGGAAAAAAAAAAAGAAGAAGAAGAAGAAGAATCTCCCTCATAAGTCAGAACTATAGCCCTAACCTCACACGAATATGGAGTTTGAATATACATGACTCAGTTCAGGAAAACCCAGGTTAATAAGCTGAAATTGATATAGGTTTGAACCAATCTAGGATATCTAGCAGAATCAAATGCAAATCTTCTCTAGAGTAGGGGTTGGCAAACTATTGCCAGGAGGCCAAATTTGTTTTTGTACTGCCTGTGAGCTCAGAATGTTTGAAAAGAATCAAAAGAAGAGTATTTCATGACAAATAAAAATTACATGAAATTCAAATTTCAGTGTCTATAACTAAAGTTTTATTGAAACACAGCTACATGCTACTCTTGTTTTTCATATTGCCTACAACTACTTTCACACTACAGCAGCTGTGTGGTGTTGACTAGCTGTGACAGAGGCTGCATGTGGTACTCTCATGGCCTCACACTGTTGCTCAGTGCACTACAAATCACAGTGATGCGGTCATAGCTTGATAGCGTTTTGAGTGTCACACATATCACCATACCACCACATTTTTTTTATTGCGTACCCATCATGTCAAAAGAAACAAAGAAGAAAAATGAAAAGAAATGTAGACTCCAAGTATCACACTTTTAAGGCACAATGGAACGTGGATATTTTATCTAAACTGCAAAGAATTATGCTATTGCTATGCTAAGAGAATACAATATAGGTCAATATTACCAAACTAAATAATTGTCACACTCTTGCCAATGCACAATATTCCCAAAAGAGTCAGAAAAATTAGAAAATTTAAAACAAATATCTCACTAGATCAGAATTTTTCCACAAAAATTAAAAATCAAAATGAAGCTACAATCAACATAACTTTCCAAGTGGCTCATTTGTTAACTAAGCAAGAAAAATGGTTTACCATTGTGAGTTAATTAAATTGTATGTGTTTGCAGCGGCCAAAAAAAAAGTTTCCAGAGAAAATAACCTTGTTTGGACTATTAGGCTCTCTGTGAGAACAGTTGTTCAAAGAGTTGAGAACATTAGAAGCAACATCAATAGTCACCTTAAAAACAACAACAACAAAAATGATTTCTAATGGTTTTCCTTGCTTCTTAATGAATCAATAGATGTTACCAATACTGTTCTGTTGTAGTTATTTGAGGATTCAATACCAAGTTTGAAATGACTGAAAAAATCACCCTATGAATATTCTGAGTAAAACTAGAGTCAAGAATTTTTTTTAATTAATTAATTTATTTTTGGCTGCATTGGGTCTTCATTGCTGCGTGCAGGCTTTCTCTAGGTGCAGCAAGCAGGGGCTACTCTTTGTTGCAGTGCGCGGGCTTCTCATTGCGGTGGCTTCTCTTGTTGCAGAGCATGGGCTCTAGGCTCACAGGCTTCAGTAGTTGTGGCACGTGGGCTCAGTAGTTGTGGCTTGCGGGCGCTAGAGCGCAGGCTCAGTAGTTGTGGCGTACAGGCTTAATTGCTCTGCGGCATGTGGGATCTTCCCGGACAAGGGCTCGAACCCATGTCCCCTGCATTGGCAGGCGGATTCTTAACCACTGTGCCACCAGGGAAGTCCAAGAACATTTTCAAGGAACCTACAAAAACATCAATTCAGTACAACCTGAAATGGAATCTACTAAGATGTGTTACAATTGATGGTGGTAAAAATATGTGTAGAGCAGAAAAAAGGCCTTATTGGACAAATTCACAAATATTGTGGAAAAGTAAGGTATTTAAAGCCCAGGTTATTCATTGTATTTTTCATTACAAATATTTGTGGAAATTATTCAAATTTATCATGTATTATTAAACCTTTAGTATCAATGGTGAACCTCACTTGCTTTCATGGGCTTAACCATTTTCATTTACATGAATTTTTTTCAGAAATAGAAGCTGAATATCCTGACTTGCTCTACCACACATCAGTTCAATAACGTAGTGGTGGTATGTTTTTATTATGATTATTTTAGCCCAGAGCTGATAATTAAGTTTTTCTGAATGGGAAGAGCTATCCTCAGTCACTATTACTGAACACTGAGTGACTTTGGAAATTAGCTTTTGCTACCCTCTGCATTAGCCAATTGCTTTAGGTTGCAGGTGGCAGAAACCCAGTTTGAACTAGCTGGACCAAAAGGGGAAATTCATGAAAATGCTCACAGAGTCGGGGGGGAAAGGGCAAGGATGTGGTTGAACCTTAGAGACAAGTGTGACTAGGGACTAGAATGCCACCGGGCATCTTTTCTCCCATTTCTACTTCTCTCCAAGAATCAAGTTTCTGTATCCTAATTCAGACCAGTTCCTTCCACATGCTGGAGTGGTCCACCAGAGTACCAGAACCTCATAACTTCATCTCAGAGAGCAACTATTAGTGGTGTTTTCTGGTCCCAAGTTTGAAAATCCTGGGGAAGTGCACTGAGTAGGACAAACACAGCCTGATGTCCACCCTATACCAATCACTGTGGAAAAAGAGGCAGGCTCCACAGGAAGATGCAACCACCATTGGAACCACTTGCTTGGAGAAGGGAAAAGAGAATTTCTCTGAAGAAAGGGCTGCTCTGGACAGATAAACCAGTTGATGTGCTCAGCAACCTTCTAAGATGTTTTTGCTAAACCGGAAGTTCTCAAAGTGTGGTCCACAGACTCCTAGGGGTCCCCAAGATCCTTTCAGGTCTGCAAAGTCAAGACTATTTTCATAATAATACTAAGATGCTATTTACCTCTTTTATTTTTTATTTTTTGGTCCTTTTTTAAAATTTTTGCATTGATGATGCAAAAGAGATTGTGGGAAAATGTCTGGTGCCTCAGCATAAATGAAGCAGTGGCTCCAAATTATATTCATAGTCATTGTATTCTTCAACACAATGCATGTCTAGTTTAAAGGGGAAAAAAGCATGTTTCACTTAAGAACTCCCTTAAAGAAGAGTAAAAATTATTAACTTTGTTAAATCTTGATTTTGAATATGTATATTTTTTCATATTTTATGTAAATAAATGGGAAGTATGCATAAAGCATGTTTGCTGCATGCCAAAGGGAGGTGATTGTCTCAAGGAAATGCACTTATGTGATTACTTGAGTCACAAGCTTAACTAACCATTTGTTTTGTGGAACACAATTTTTATTTAAAAGAACAACTAAAAGATAAACTATGGTTATTCAGACTTGGATATTTGTCAGGCATTTTTTCTGTGATGTTAGATGTCACTTCAAGGAAAGCAACCAAGCTTTCAAGTGAAAATTAGAATTTTGCCAAACTTGTATCTTCTACCACTAACTTGATAGCTTCCCAATATTTAAAGACTTTTTTGATTATATAAGTGGAGATATTAACAAGTATAGTTTTTGATGTTGTATAATGAAATGTGTTAAAATTCGGAAGATCTGCGTAACTCAGTGAACCAATATTTTCTATATGATCAACGCATGATGTTACAAAATCACACATGGATAAAAGACACATCCAAAGTGCAAAATAGACCAATGGATTTTAATGTAACAGAATATGAAAATTTTATTGAGATGCTTTCAGATTCCACCTTGCTACTAACTTTTAAGAAACTACTGTTCATTGAGTTTTGTTGCAATATAAAAGAACAAAACCACAATTACCTGAAAGGGCCCTTAAACAAATAGTTTTCAGAGTTCTAATTTTAGAAGTGCAAAGGGGTCCTGAGACCAAAATGTTTGATAAATGCTGCTCTAAACTATGTAAAAGTAGACTTCTAGAGACAAGCAATATTGTCAATGCCTCTGAGTGGTAAGGAATCGCTGATACTACACTGACAATTGGGAAGATTTTACTATTAATACGCATTTTGTAATCATCATCATAACCATTCTTACCAAATATAACAAGTAAACATTTATTAAGGCTCTGCTCTGTCTAGGGTCTGTTCTAAATGTTTTCCATGCCTTAATTAATTAATTAATAATGTAAGGATTATAAATCCTGACAGTAATCCTCTGAAGTAAGGTGTCATTATTATCATGGTCTTCACTTCATACAGGGGAAAACTGAGATTTAGAGAAGTTAATGAGGGTTAGAGGCAACGCAATCAGCAAGTCTTAGGCTTCCAATTAACTCCACTGTCAGTTAAGAAAGTCCCACCAGCACTGCTCTGTACTTTTACAGAAGATTTCCACGAGGCAAGGCAAGAGACTGGACCCAGTGCTCTATAGCCATACTGCCCGTTATGATAGCTGCTAGCCATGTTTTGTTACTGAGTATTCAAAATGTGCCTAGTCTGAATTGAGATGTTGTATAAATGTAGAATAAACATTGGATTTTGAAGACTTACAATGAGAAAAAGAATGTAAGATATCCTATTAATATTTTGCTATTCATTACATGCTGAAATGATAAATATTTTAGATACATCAAGTTAACTAAATCATAGCATTAAAATTAAATTCACTTGTTTCTTTCTCCTTTTTCAAAATATGACTTTTAGAAATTTTAAAATTACATATATGACTTGTATTTTACTTCTCTTGGACAATGCAAATCTACAGTATCAACTCAATCAAGTTTAAAAATAGGTTTCATTATGTGCATCACCTCCAAGAGGCCAGTTTCTTCCTTCCTGAAATATTTTAAGGGTTTCCTCCTTAATTAAAATACAAATTAGTGACATGTGGTTTAGTGTCCTCAAAGCGCTCCAAACAAGTTTATTTAAATCAGGGAAACAATCATGTTTCATCATGCGCTTTTAAAACTGCCTTTGTTCAAACAAATATTTCTTGGCAAAGTTCCAAATTTCCTCTTTTTCTCATATTGCATCACTGCCTTTAATCTTTTTTACCATTAATATTTTTAAAAGGAAATTGGAGTTAAGAGAGAAGCAAAGTTATGTAATTAAGTACATAGCAAAAGCCACGGAGATATTTTTGCAGTGCAACTTGGGAAGAGAAATGAAGCCAAGACAAAATATATCAGGGTCTTGAGACTGCTGCACTCCTGCCTTTGGGGATGAGGGGCTGGGGGAGGAACTGTCAGAGACAGTTTAGAGCTTTCCCCTGCAGCTCAGATGTAGCAGGAGTGGAGAGTCCAAGGTTCATAACCTTTTATATGAAGAAATAGCTACAGCAGGCATTAATGTTTTCTCCTTGTACTTTAGATCTCCAAATGAGTTTTAAATGTACCTGAAAGTTTCTCCTCTAATAATAGCTAACATTTACTGGCACCTAAAACATGCCAAGCCTTTCACATATGTAATCCATTTAATCTTCCCAATGAAGTCAGGAAGAAACTAAGACATAGAGATACAAAGTAATAAGTCAGTTAGTAGATGGAAGAGGGGGGATTCGAACCCAGCCTATGGGGACCATGGAATAGACATCAGAACTCAGCCTCTAACCACTGCACAGACTGCCTTACTTACTCAGCTCTCTCAACCAAGTTATTCTGTCTCTCCTAGGCCATGATGAATCCAAGAGTCCAGAGCTAACACTTCCATATTACCTAAAATGTATTACCCGACTTTATCTATAAATTACGATAAATTCAGGATGTCGAAAGCTAAGTCAATCAAAGGCAATTTTTTAAAAAAATTGAACGTCTACAACCCTAGAAATTCATTTAATCAGTGATCAAAAAAAGAGTGGGAGTCAGTAAAAGGCAGGTTTATCTTAGATTTTATCCCAGTGGAGCATTATGAAAGAACCAAGAAATCTCTGAAGAAACTGGCTTTTGCTATAAGGCATGACTAAAAGGTTACATGCAAATTCCATCCCTGACCCCAATGAGGAGTGCAAGTCCCCCTGCCATAATATCTTAGCATCTTTTGGTTTCCTTCATACTCAAACTTTTGTTAAGTATCTCTCAGTCTCTTTATTTGCAAAATTGGGATAAACTTACAGAGTGTAAAGTTTACAGATTACACAAAATGCTTGAAACAATCCCTAACAGAACATAGAGCAGAAGCTCAATACATGTTAGTGGGTATTATTATTTATAGCATTTCACATAGTAAAGTATTGCATATATTTTGAACTCTTTTTTATTCAATTTATTTTAACAAACAACTATAAAACAGTTCACCCGTTTCTCCCATCCCCCACCACTTTAACATAATAAATTATTGCATATATTTTTGGGATCGTTCAATGTTTGACTCCTCACTACTAGAATATAAGCTTCCTGATGGCAAGGACAATTAACCACTGTGGCATACATCATAACCATGAAGAATGTGCTTCCTTGTTTTCTTGAAGTTAAGCATGGCCACTGACTTCCTTTAACCAGTAAAATATGAGCAGAATCGTCACTTCTGGACTTCCCTGGTGGCACAGTGGTTAAGAATCCGCCTGCCAATGCAGGGGACATGGGTTCAAGCCCTGGTCCGGGAAGAATCCCACATGCTGCGGAGCAACTAAGCCCGTGCGCCACAACTACTGAGCCTGCGCTCTAGAGCCCGCAAGCCACAACTACTGAAGCCCGTGGGCCTAGAGTCCATGCTCTGCAACAAGAGAAGCCACTGCAAAGAGAAGCCTGCGCACCGCATAGAAGAGTAGCCCCTACTCGACACGACTAGAGAAAGCCCGCGTGTAGTAACAAAGGCCCAACGCAGCCAAAAATAAAATTAATTAATTATTAATTAATTTTAAAAAGAAAAGGATCGTCACTTCCAGGTGGAAGACATAAATGCTGCGCATAACTCTCTTCCTCTTTCTTTCCTGAGTATAGAAGCAGTTTCTGATATGGAGTATAACACTGAATCCTGATATAGAAGATATCTACTATGGGGAGTAGCCTAGATCCAAAGCAGATGATGATAAGCGAGAAGTAAACCTTTATTGCTTAAGCCTCTGAGACTTTGGGGGTGGTTTATATATATTACAGCAGCATAACCCACCTACCTTGACTATTACAACCTGTCTCATTCCCACAGCCTAGTATGAGGTCTGGCACCTAGTAAGTGATCAAATATGTTTTCACTAAATTAATAAATCAAAAGTTTTAATTGTTAATAAAAATGAATGATTTTTAGTTAAAGAAATTATTTTCAACTCTATTCTGTATACAGCGAAAAGCTTTGGAGATTTTAACTGATTCATACGTGGGAATCACAATCCTTTGGGTACAAAACTATCATCTTAGATATCAAAGCCTGTCACACATGCTTTACACTACTAAGGGACTCCATTAATGTCTGTTGAATTTCAAGTGAACAATTTTTTTCTGTGAAGTGTTTTTGAAAATCTTTATTTCTGTCATAGGGTCACTTACTTAAATGGCCCTATCTAAAGGCACCAGCGCCTTACAGAACGTGCTTGCAAAATTCCATCTGTGGGATCCATGACAGTCACCACACAGATGCAGTAATTTTTCATCATCACATAGACTACCCTAGAAACCAGAAGGACCTGAAGGTCAAAAGCATTAAGAGAGTTTGTTTAATAAAATAAATTTGCAGTTTCTTTGGCCAGGGAGGAGGAAAGGGGGTTGGGCATTTGGTTGTAATATCTTTGACTTCTCATTTCAACAAGAATCAATAAATTTACCAAGACAAAAGAGAAAACATGAGCTCAGTTTTATCTGGTTGTGGAAGCGTGACAAGCTCTACAAGTGGTGATGGTGGGGTCAGGAAGAGGAACTGACATCATCACAGATAAAGTCATGAGGCCCGAGGGAGTGAGAAAATACAACTTGAGGCTCTGTCTGGTATACGAGAAAGAAGTCACAGAAAAAGAAAGCTGTTCTGTAGAATGGATAAACAACAAGGTCCTACTGTATAGCACAGGGAACTATATTCAATATCCTGTAATAAACCATAATGGAAAAGAATATGAAAATATATAGATAGCTATACACACATATATACATATATATATAACTGAATCACTTTGCTGTACAGCAGAAATTAACACAACATTGTAAATCAACTATACTTCAGTAAAATAAATTTTTAAAAAAAAGAAAGAAAGAAAGAAAGAAAGCTGTTCTCCAGCACTGCTAGGTCCTGAGCAAATCAGTTCTTTAGGAAGGCTCCTTAATCCCAGCTCTAGTGACTAGGGGACCACCAGGCTCATAATAACATAGATGTTGGAAGATGATCTAGCATCTTGTCTGATAGAGGTGTAGAAAATAAGCAAGTCTAAGGTGATGGAGAGGATTAAGTGAAAGATCAGCTTCGATCTGTGTGAACACACTGAAACCTTGGGCTTTGAAGAGAGAGTATAGTACAGGGATGACCCCAGGTCCCTAGGCAGGCATCTTATCTGTACCATTAGCTAGTTGTGTGACCTTGGGCAAGTACTTAAATCTCTCCATGCTTTCATTTTCTCCCCTGAAAATGAAGCTATCATAGTGCCCACTTCAGAGAATTGTTCTGAGAACTTGACTTGTTTAATACCTGTACAGCACAGTTGTCTAGCACACAGCAATTCTCAGGAAATGTCAGCCTTTGTTATTATGTCCTGGTACACAAACTCTTCAGTTACGGAATCCAACCCTTACCAGCTATGTGACCTTGAGCACATTACCTAACTTCTCTGTGCCTTAGTTTTTTTATCTTTAAAATGAAATAATAATTCTTATGTGGTAGGGTTGTTAGAAGCATCATGATACAACACCCAGTAGGGTGTCTGGCTCATAATTATCGCATGATCACTGTTACCTGACATTAGTACTGTTTCTTCTCCTACGAAGCTGAGTAGGAAGGCAGACATCCTGGCTCAGGCACCAGGAAATGCAGTGGGGTTGAATGTGTGTGAGGGTTTAATGTACACGCAGGAACGTTTGGAGAAATGAAAGAAAAGGAAAAGGTTCTCATACTTGGAAAGAAGTGTACGCTCTCTTACAATAGTGGGGTCTTGGCTCTTCGAGGTGACACCTAAGATGGCACACGGTCACGTGTTTAAAGGTTGTAACTCCTGTAAGAAAAGCTGAGATAAATTCCTGAGGGCAGAAATCTGCTCCCACTTCTCTGCCTCCCCTTAGTTCCCAGCACAGTGCCAGCCGCCCCAAACATTTGCTGAACCGGGTCAAAACTCGGGTCTCGCGCCCTGACTGTCCAGCAGAGGCCGCCCTGGGCCGGGACTCCCGGGACACGAGGGCTGGGAGAGGAAAGGCCAGGGGTGGCCTAGTCATCTCCGCGGGACCCGGGTGGGAGGGGTTTGGCGGCGGCGGAGGCGGCCCGGGCGGCTGGGATGGAGCAGAAGCGCGCCAGGCGCCGGAGTACAAGCAGCTGACGGAGACGCGCGGCGCTCGCCTAGCTTCCCCTACCTCCGCCCGAGCCTCCCGCTCGCCTGGCTCCCACCGCAGCCAGCGGACAGAGCAGGAGCTGCCCGCGCTCTGGGCGCTCGGTCAGTCCCGGCAAACTCTCCCGCTGCCCGCGCCGGGTTCGGCACCAAGCCCCAGGGTACCATGGTCTACAAGACTCTCTTCGCTCTCTGCGTCTTCACGGCAGGTATTTTGGGGCGCCGATGTGGCGGAGGGCTGGCCCGGCGACCAGCGCTGGGGGGCGGGGGCTGAACCGGGGAGACCGGAAAATAAGTCGCCGCGCGCGGGTGGCCGGAGAGGTGCGAGCCTCCAGCGTTTCGCAAAGCTGCGTGCGCACTTGGATTTAGAGCGACGTGCGTTTTTGGAGATCCTGGGCCGAGCCGGACCGAGGGGATGGCAGGGTTCTTCCGGCCGCAGCCCGCGCCCGCACAAACTCCGGGCTTTGTGAAACAGGTGGCTGCACGATGCGTTTGAAACCCGGGTTGGCGACACGGACTGAGATTAGAGGCTTCTCGGGTCTCCGAGCACACCCTGCCAGAGTTGGGCACCAGACAGACCGGTTGACGCGGTTGGACTCGGGGAGGGATAAGAAGGGGATCGCATATGGGAAAGCTTTAAGCCGTGGCCGCGCACCCGGCGGGGCTGGTTTGCGTTCCCCGGGATTCGGTGGTCTCTGGTCTCCGGCGACCCTTCCTAGTTACGCGTGGGGGTGATGCGGCCTTAACAGCCTCACGGCAGCTGCTCCGACCCGGCTCGAGCTCATGATCACCCCTGGGGATTTGCAATTCTACCCTGTGGCCCGGAAACTCCCCCAAAATATGTGCCCTGGCAGAAACTGTTAACTTGGCGAAAACTAGCATCCTCCCCATTCCACCCACTCCCCCTACACACACTCACCCTCGGGACGGCTTCCCCACGCGCGCATCGCTGGCCTCAGGACCACGGATGGCAGCGGCCTCCAAGCAGGGCCTGGGGAGAGAGGAGCCGGAGGACTGAGCTCGGCTTGGTGGGCGCAGAGGAGAGATTCAGAACAGCGCTTTAAGTCTGAGAGTGGGGTATCCAGTTTTTCCAGAAAATGTAGGCAGACAAGGGACACTGACTACGGATGAGGCACTGGTGGAAAAAGCAGCCCGAGTGCGGGGACACCGGCGTGTTTAGATAAGAATGTTCCAAAGCCACATACACAACCATTTACTCATGCTTGTACTCCGTGTGTGTATTTCTTTTCCTCCTGAATTGCTTGGGTTCCTGTAATCGTGGACACAGGTCGTTACAATCCCTTGAAAAGAAGCTAGGGGTTTCCAGGCAGCTCACAAAGGATAATGCAGTTTTGAGGAAAAGTTTCCCAACTTGAGGCTAGAGCGAGTCTTTTTCCTCTACTTGCTGAACGCCTGAGAAAGCTCCCTTTTCTCTCTGGTGTCTGCAAGGTTTGGAGGCGCGTCCGCAGAGGGTTCCCGGTCCCCTGCCGCTTTTGGTTGCTCCAGCCAGGCTGGGAACGCCTGTATCCCCAAGTGTGACAGCCGACTCCCTAGCCCCGGGATTGCCAAGAGACTTTTACGAAATGACAGGAAAGGTGGCTTTCTTTCTCCTCTCTAGAAATCCTTTCATGAGGCTTGAGGCTCAGAAAACCTTCAGTGAGCCAGTAGAGCTGGTAGGTAGGTTTGTTGGCTAATTTTATTTAGTGGCTTGTCTTTAATTTTTATTTTTTTAACAACTCTGGCAGTTGGCAACGCCGGGATTAACCCTACTAAGGCAGTGTATTGTGGGGGTTTTTTCTCCCTAAGGAGCTCAAGATATATATATATATATATATTTTTTTTTTTTTTTTTTTTTTTCTTGGCCAGTTTTAGAGTTTAGCATCGCTATTGCTGCGGCAAGAATCTTGGCCTTGTTCACGGCCCAGACTGAGGAGGCTGGTAGCTGGGGACCCGCTGAGCAGCCTCACTCATCCCTGCACACATGTGTCGAGGTCAGAACCAAGAAGATCACAGCCTCCCAGTTCTGGGGTTCCCCTGACCCCGGAAGACATAGTTATGTTTCTGAGTACATCTCCCTAACAGAGTGATGAAGCGTCCTTTCCTCTGAGTTTGTGCCTCAGAAGGAATCTCTTTGGGGGTCAGTGTGTTGTTAGAGCTACTTGCAATAAGTTATCAGGAAAATAATATAAAAATAGGCATAAATACCGTACAAGGTTGTTTACATCCCAAAGTAAGGTGTTTTGAGAAACTAAAATATAACTTTTCTAGAAAAAGTTGTAAAGGAGAGAGGGACAACGGTTCTTGAAATGAAAGTGGCATGCGTGTTTCAGTGGACCATCCTGGGGCTCCCTTGGCAAAGCTCTAGTTAGTTTCATCAGGCAGTTGCTTTTTTCCCTCCCCCCTCTATCTTTAGAGGATTCAGGAAATTTTCCGTAAAACTCTTGAGGTGATACTTTCTTGAGCCAGGAATGGGGCTTAGCAGGGGACTTTTTTAGCTTAATAAATCTACTCAATACATATACATAGTGTTTTCTCCAGCCTGTATAATGGACACTTGTAAATACCTGTGCATTGTCAACAACACAGCAAAAGTAGATCTCTACACTTATTCACTTGTATTTTAAAAAGAAGGAAGAGAGAAACCTTGGGCTGTCTTCAGTTCTCTCAGAGTTGATTGCGGTAGAAAACTAGCATGGCTATTTTACAAACCGTTCCCAAACACCTCTAAGGCCAGTACTCTAGGCATACAGGAGTACTGCCTCTAAATTACAAGCCAGAACCTCCAAGGGCAGGCAGCAGAACCAAGAAGGGAGGGAGGATGGCAGGCCACAGGAAGCTTCCATCTTCATCCCTCTCTCTCTCCTCTCTAGATTCAATTCTTTCATTCCCACCACTGTCGATGCTGTTCTCCAGTGCTCTATGGCTCAATGTATTAAAAAATTCCCTCACTGAGACATCTGAGGTATACTGGAACTTCCCAAAGTCCTTTTCCAAACATTCAAGGAGTTCAAGGGGAAACAAGCATAGGTAAGAGAGGCAAAAAATCCCTTGACCCGGTTTTTCCTGCCTTAGGTTCTGCCCTGTCTGCCCCACCCCAGGGAGAGTACTGCATTCTGCCCCATTACCCAAGCTGACTTATTGGCCCCATGGTGATCAAGACCAGCAGAGCTAGATTCCAGTCTGCCACCCAGCTAGAGAGCCTATTTGTGTCCCAGGCCTGTCAGCTAGCTCTTCTCCAAGTGACTAACATCTCGAATGTCCTTATCCTCAAAGGAAGACCCCACCCTACACATTTATGGCTCTGTTCTCACTATAGGTCTTGATATATGGCAGGGCTTTATCATAAGCATATTAAAGCCATATCGTAAATCTTATCATAAACATCTTAAAAATAAACCAAAAAATGCACACACATTTATGGGAACGGCAAGGTTGCCTATGGTTGGTTGGGAGTGGAGGTGAAGGGTGGCTTGCATGCCTTTAGCCTGGTTACCTCCTATTCCCCTGAAGTCTGTGTCACAAAGTGACACCTCCTTCGCTGTGAAACCTGCCTGAGAAGGTGGAAGTTCTCCATTAATTATGGGATAGATTTACTGAGACAGTGTTGCGAAGTGGTGAAGCACGGCTGCAGATTCTGCAGCTAGATTGCCTCAGTACAAAGCGAAGTTTTACTACTTACTAACTGTATAATTTAGGGCACGTAATCTAACCACTCAAGTTTTCTTATCGACAAAATTGGGGAAATAAAACTTCATCAGACTGTTGAAAGTGGTAAATAACTGAATATACCTATAATGCCTGGGACATAGTAAGCGCTCAATAAGTATTAGCGATTGTTGTTGCTATTATTCTTATTAATAAAGTTGACTGTGTTCGGCACCAATTAGGTCATCCTCTCCAAAGTTTATGTGTTTGTGCTTGGACTATGTAAATTGAAGATTTAAACTAATATTCCAGCACAATGCCAGCTGTTCTGGCAAACATTCATGTGCAAATTAAGAAAAGATTCAACTGAGCCTACTAAATGCCTAATTTGAAAAGGTTAATAATGTGCCAGCTCAAATTTAGCACAACAGTCCAAAAAACACTCAGTAACAAACAGAAGTAAAGTCTCATGGAAGATGTTATTTCTTCCACAAAGTCTTTTGCAGACTGGTGTGTTTCAAAAGCCCAACTCAGCTAAACCTTAAGGTCACGTTCCCAGAGCCACAAATTTTGGATAATTCAGATCAAACAACTTAGGAAAAGGCATTTCATGGCGTATGAATGATCCAGAATGGCTCTCTCCAGAATCCAAAAACATCAATAATGGCCAGATCTCTAATTTAACTTGATCATTTGGGCCTGGTCTAGTGGTGCTTTCATTGTGCTTGTGCTTTTATAAGAAAAATATTGGCCAAATATTTACACTGTTTGAGCAGATTTTCTTAAACTACAATTTTTGGGGGGACAGGGGTGGGGCTGGGGAGTACAGCATCCACTGGAAACAACGAAGAGGGACATTTAAAAAATATTTTCAAAGTGGATTGACTGTTTTAACACCCAAATGAAAGGAATCCTGCTGTAACATTTACGATGGTTTTCTCCCTTTTAGAAGTTATCTGTTACTGAAATTGGATACGTTAGTTTAGGAATCAAATATAGTCACCCGTAAGTATCCAGAACCTGGCCCCCATACCAAAATCCTCAGATGCTCAAGTTTCTTATATAAAATGGTATAGTATTTGCATATAACCTACGCACATTCTCCTGTATACTCTAAATCATCTCTAGGTTGCTTATAATACCTAACGCAATGTAAATGCTGTGGAAATAGTTCCCAGCATGCGGCAAGTTCAAGTTTTGCTTTTTGGATTCTGGAATTTTTTTCCCAATATTTTCGGCCCGAGGTTGATTGAATCCACAGATACAGAGAGATGACTGTCTTTGCTTTGCTAGCAAGGTATTGAATAAAACAGTTGCCTAGAAAAAATTAATGTTTCATTTAGAAGACAGCAGTGGTTATGAAAAGAGGTAGACAAATAGTGGGTACCTGCCTTATGCAACGATTGCTTTTTAGTTGGAAATGCAGGGCTAATAGGTTATCATTCAGTTAATGTGCAAGTAGAGTTACTATAAAATAAGACAGATTTGTGTATGTAGTTCATGGCATTACATTTAGTAGTCACAGCTTAAATTATTTAAATGACGGGGATTGATGTAACATCAGATTTTCTGATGTGTGGGTCTTTAAACAGTCTTCATGATCCTTTATAGCAGCGTAGCCCATTTCTTTTACCTGTTTTAATATCGTTTATAAACCTTGAGACTTATGCTATTTTATAAGTAATAGAAACCATTACAACAAAATAGGCGATTATATAATTGTTTTCATCTGTGTTTTTCATTGGTGCAAGGTGGCATAATGTCAATTGAAAATAAGCTGTTTTAATTTTCCTTTGGCTAGTGTTGCCAGATTTAGCAATTAAAAATACAGGTTGCCCAGCCCAATTTGGATTTCAAATAAATAGTGAATTCTAAGTCTATCCCACATAGTACTTGGGACACACTTAAGCTAAATAATTCTTCGTTGTTTATCTTGAATTCAAAGGTAACTGATCATCCTGTATTTCTTCTAGCAACCCTACCTTTGGCCTTCCATGTGTGGTTCATCAGTGCAATGGGTTTGACATAGGATTGGCTTTATTTTGAACCCTGCCCCACCCGGCTTTAGCCACCCCTCTCCATTTCATTCATTCATCACAATCTGTTCATGGGAAGACGACTTGGAGATTTCAAAGCAGCTCTGTCTCTCTGAAAGCAACTTACAACGTTAGGATTCAGAGGCAGCTCTCCAATGGAACATTTTGAATTGGATTGCATATCCATTTACTGTGCACTGTTATGTTTTTCTGAACAATCGGTGGGATTTCTGTAGCCTCCCTGAGGCTACATTACTCTACCCTTTTGTGACCTTTCCTTTAAAAAAAAAAAACAAAAAACAGTATACTATTTGAAATGGTAACAGTGTTCTTGCATAGGAGCTGGAACTAAGGGCCTTCCAGAATCCAGCTGGCAGCTGATTAAAAAAGAAAGTTAATAGAACAGCTTTGGATTTCAATGCTGTCTTCTGTGCCAGGATCTTAACACATCTCACAATTATTATATAAGGTTTGCATAATTCCTACAGGATAGGTCTATAGGTATCACTTGAAATCTGTGGCTATATGGAGACTGAAGCAGCATATTAGACAGAATTTCAAGGCAGATTGGGGGAAAAAAATCCTTTCAGCAATTAGACTGTGGTGGAAATTTGCACCTTTATACTTAAGGACAAATCTGTGACTAGGTAATTGTTAAGTGGAAAAAAAAATTGTGGAAAGTTACCAGGTGTGATATTTAGAAAACACGTCTCTTCAATACAAAATAAGATGAATGACAGAATACAGCTTTGATGATAATATCTTCCACTTACAGTCCAAATTCTGACACCTGATTTTCTTTTCCATCAAGGAGGAAATAAGGGCACAGAAACTTTAGGGCAGGTGTTGCACCTGAGAAGAACTGGAGGAGAGAAGGTTTTGTTTGATTGATTTTTCATTTTTTTGGCCATGGTTGTAAACTTAAAGCTATCATTCAAGCTTCTCACTGGATAGAACATATTATATTTCCCTGTATGGGGTTATTAAAATATATGTTACCTTTAAAATTATGATATTCTTGGCAGCTTGTGTAGTCCAGAAGCATAACCTCATTCCTGAGAGAATTTTTTCACCCACTGTTTTATCCATGATGGGTTGTTTACTGGGGTTGTCTGCTCCTTATAAAATCTTTTCGTTTTCCATTGGAAAAGCTTTTGTGATCCACAGATAGACGGCAGGCAGATACCATTGTACTGGCATTGAACAGTTATTTCATTGTTAAACCCTCCACACTATATGATTCTTGCTTTATACTGTAATTTAGATTCTTTAGGAAGAGCAGTAACAATTATTGTAAGGATAAAAGGATGTCCTCTTTATTCACCATGCAAAAGCTATATGTGTTTAGGGAAATGTTTAAGACTCTGGTCATCCTATTGCGCTAAGGTAATGTGTCACATTAGGAGAGGACTCAGTACATCTCAGAATTACATGAGGGAGTCTCAAAGCCCATTTGTCCATGAGAAGGTCCTAAAGAAATCTGGTGGACTTGAACACCTCTTTGTTGGTTTAGGAAAAGAGGCAAGTTACTGGTGGATCACACACTCGGCTGGTCATGGAAATTCTTGCTGTTGATGGGTCAGCTGCGTGAGAGGTAACATCAAGCTGAATACGGCCATCACCCAACCAAAGGGAACTCAGCATGTTTGGTCTTAAAAATGACAGTGTTGTCAGAGATGGCATTCCAGAGGAGAGAGCCGTGGAATTGTCCGTTTTGAAGAACTGTTCAGACAGGTCTGAGCATGAGAAAGAATTATCAGCTTTTGAGGATAAATGATCATTCACCGTTTACCTTCTAGGAAATGTAGGAGGGGAAGGAAGTGTGATATCACATTCCATGTGGAAACTGGATAAGAAATGGACAGAGGGCAGGGGCCATGGCTGTTTCAGAATTTCTGCGTAGGACACGTGGAAGAGGCTAGGAGTGGTCTGTTGCATGAGATGGAGAGAATGTCTGGTGGCTGAACGAGGGGGAAGTGATTGTTGAAATTATTGGGGGCTGCTAAAGACCAAACCACCTCCTTGATGCTGCTACTGGGAATGGAAGATTCATCAAGTTTCATTTTTAGGCGAAGGAGATAAGAGATTCCTCCTCAAATTTATATGCACATCAAGCCTCTTCTAGTACACCTTTCTAGTTTTGTGAAAGGCTGCAAATTGAACCTTTCAGAGGAAGCGATGTGACAGCCCTTAATGGCAGGTAATTCAGGTACCCTCAGCATTGTGAAAGGGGCAGAATAAGAAAATGCCCTGAAATGTCAAGAGGAATTCAGCTGCGTGGTTTGGTTGCATGAAGGAGGGCTGAGTGACCTGGGGTTGCCCGCTTCCGGGCTGGCCTCCTAGACTGCTCTTCGCGAAGAGTCCTATTTTGAGCAGATTCCCCGTTCAATGCTTATTTGAAGAGAAACACAACCCTGGTATTTACCCGATGAGGATGAGATTTGTGTTACTTTCTCTGCGAGGCTACATGGTATGGTGGAAGAGGCTTTGGAGGAAGACAGGCTGGTGTGATGCCAGCTCTGGGGTCTCGGTCTCCTCCTTGTAGAGTTATGATAATACACATCAAGTGCCATGTGAGTAAACATTCAACAAAAGTTTATTAAACAGGGCTTCCCTGGTGGCGCAGTGGTTGAGAATCCGCCTGCCAATGCAGGGGACACGGGTTCGAGCCCTGGTCTGGGAAGATCCCACATGCCGCGGAGCAACTGGGCCCGTGAGCCACAGCTACTGAGCCTGCACGTCTGGAGCCTCTGCTCCGCAACAAGAGGCCGCGATAGTGAGAGGCCCGCGCACCGCGATGAAGAGTGGCCCCCACTTGCCGCAACTAGAAAAAGCCCTCGCACAGAAACGAAGACCCAACAGAGCCAAAAATAAATAAATAAATAAACTAAAAAAAAAAAACACACAGCGAAATCTTAAAAAAAAAAAAAAAAGTTTATTAAACAATGCATAGAAGATTTATTTTATTTTACTTCATTTGCACGTCCGGCTCACACTCCTAGAATATAAGATGCATGAGAATTTTAGCTGTTTTGTCCCAGCTGTGTCCCCAGCATGGAGAACAGAGCAAGACATGTAATGAGTGCCTAGCAAATATTTGTTAAATTAATTTTTTCATAAATTTATTTATTTACTTATTTACTTATTTGGTTGTGTCGGGTCTTAGTTGCGGCCTGCGGGATCTTCATTGTGGCATGTGGGATCTCAGTTCCCCAGCCAGGGATCAAACCCATGTCCACTTCATTGGAAGGCAGATCCTTAGCCACTGGACAACCAGGGAAGTCCCTGTTAAATTAATTTTTAATGGAGAATCTTCATGTGTTGTCTAAGGCTCTGGAGATACAGCAGTGAACAAAATAGAAGTTTACCCTCAGGGAACTCATGTTCTTTGAGGGTGATTAATTTTGACTTGGTCAGAAGAAAATCAGTAGCTGACCATCTCACAGTCATCTCAAACGCAACACATCCAAATATGAACTCTTGGATTTTCTCCCAGAATAGTCCCCAGCAGAAGCTTTCCCCATCCCAATTAATGACAACTCCAACTTTCCAGTTGCTTAGGCTGAAAATCATGAGTCATCTTTGAGTCTCTTTTTCTCTCAACACCCCTCATCCAATGCTTCAAGAAAGTCTGTTCGCCCTACCTTTAAAATACATAAAGTCAGACACTTTCTGCCACCTCCATTGCTGTCTGTGGTGTGAGCCCCCATCCTCTCTCTCCCGGAATCCTGCAGGGGCCTCCTCTTGGGCCTCTCAGCTTTTACCCTTTCCCTCCTAAGGTCTGGTCTCTAGAGAGCAGCTGTCGATCCAGTGGAAATGTATCAGATGGTGACATTGCTCTGTTCGCAGCTCTGCAATGGCTTTCTGCTGTGCTCAGAGTGAAATCTCAGCCCAAGTCCTTAAAGCAGCGATCCAGACCCACTTGAGCTTCTCCCCCTTCATCTTGGACCAGGGCTCCTACCTCCCCTCTGCTCCCCTGGCACCAGCCACACTGGTTTCCTTATTGCACGCCATGGCTGGTTCCTCTCTCTGGAACATATTTTCTCTAAATATACATGTGGTTAATTCCCTCACCTTCCTAAAACCTTTGCTCAGATGTCACCTTCTCAGTGAGACTTACCTTACCAACATTTTTTTTTTTTTGTCAGTTACTCTTTTATTTCCCCCACCCTTTGAAATTGTCAAGCATACTTTGAGGAGGCGTTTGATTACTGACTTCAGGCTCTTTGGCTGTAGCGTCCAGTCTGCACTTCTGGTCTCTTTCTTTCCTGGCTGCTCTATGATTATTTCTGCATCATTAGATTTCCTTTCCTGTGTTCCCAAAGGATGAACATATTTACAGTCAGTCCTGGAAACCTGATCTTTATCCTGAATTTCTGCTCAAAAGCCACCAGAGGTTAATCATGTGGACAATCTTATTTTATTAAGAAAATGTGTAATACATACTAAAAATAGCAAGCCTTGCTTTGGTCAGTTTCATCAATGCTTCTTAATCTGGACCTCATAGAACATGCATTTTTTGCTCTTTGATTTCTTTTATTCTTCTTGACCAACATTTTTAAATTGCAGTCTGTTCTGCCTGCCAACGCCATATTCCCATTGCCCCTCATCTGCCTCTTGCCTCTACTTTTTCCTTTAATGTCTGTCTTCCTTCATCCCTAGTCCCCCCATCCTGGGATCTTTGTCTCTCTTGTTTGTTGTAGTATCCCCAATGCTGTGTGACACTAAGGTGGGTACTCAAAATATTTGTTGAACTGAAGGATTAAAATACATTTTTGAGGGCTGGCACAATGAAGTCTTAATTTAAATTTCACCTTAGATCCCCTCAAAAGGAGACATTGGCAAACTTGCTTACTATCAAGTGCTTGTGTCTAGTGTTTCCAAATAGCTGTTTTTAAAAAAGAGTCAGTCTTTTTGTTTTCATTGAGGGTTACAAAAGCTAAACTTGAAAATCAGCTTTTTTAAAGCTATGCACATATAAAACACTTCTTTTAAAAATGTAAGCCTTTTATTTTTTACCATGGCTATCACTTGAAAATAGCTGAAACTTCTTAAACTCTCTGGCCAATTAAGAAAATGTCACCTTTGAGCTCAGCTAGAGAAGATAAAGATACTTCTACTATTTGAACATTTTTGAGAATTTTCTGAATAGCTAAAAAGAGCCTGGTGATGAAAGTGATTTAAGTCAAAGGGAGGCATGACTGGCAATGTCCCAGTAACGTCTGAGGAAGTTAAGTCAATTCAAATGCTGAGTGTTGAGGGTGTAAGTTAGTCACAAATAAGCTGAAGGACAGAATAGGAGATTTCCTGGCCTTACAGACTCTTTCTGCCTTCATTGGTGATTCTGAAATATGAATTGTGTTTTAGTCCAAGCGATAAATGGAAGTGATGGGAAGTCCTGACTAAAATCAGACCTGTATCCTGCATGCACTTGTTCCCCACCCTGCAGGGCTGACACCCCTCGGCGTGGCTGGTGTTAAAGTCACCCAGGCTGGCATATCCCCCAGCTTCAGCACCCAACAAAGACTCATGTTACTTTCTGGCTTAAATAAAAACATCTACTCATTTAGCAGCTGCCAAAAAGAACATGATCTTGAAAAAGAACAACATACTGGTCTTGAAGCCTAAGGGATAATAGGAAAATTTAAGATGATATCAACTTGAAGAGCAACCTATAGACCAACCAAAGAAGGGAAAAGATGATTCTTTATATGAAAAACATGTTCCTTGCTTGTTCAGTGAAGTCACTTGTCCATTCTTGAGGTGGGAAGATGCTCCACCATCGTGAAGAGCAGGACGGACCGTGAACAGAGGAGGGGCAAGGAGGGGAGGCCGGCCCTTGTGCTGCAGGACCGACCGGGAACTGTGTCTGGGGTCGTGAGTGCCACTGGAAGGAAAAGGAACAGACATTGACAAGAGGAGGCTTGTGACACCCAAAATCTCAAAGCCAAGTGTGGCTGCTGAAAGAGCAAAAATTACTGCATCACCGAGGGTAGAGTTATCAGGCAGAGGGGTGATGGGGGTTTTGACATTCAGAAATTTACAGCCAAGTCTTTGTTTAAAAAAAGTTGAATGGGGCTTCCCTGGTGGCGCAGTGGTTGAGAATCTGCCTGCCAATGCAGGGGACACGGGTTCGAGCCCTGGTCTGGGAAGATCCCACATGCCGCGGAGCAACTGGGCCCATGAGCCACAATTACTGAGCCTGCGCATCTGGAGCCTGTGCTCCGCAAGAAGAGAGGCCATGATAGTGAGAGGCCCGCGCACCGCGATGAAGAGTGGTCCCCGCTTGCCACAACTAGAGAAAGCCCTTGCACAGAAACAAAGACCCAACACAGCCATAAATAAATAAATAAATAATAAAAAAAAGAAAATTCTTAAAAAAAAGTTGAATGGGGCTTCCCTGGTGGTGCAGTGGTTGAGAATCTGCCTGCCAATGCAGGGGACACGGGTTCGAGCCCTGGTCTGGGAAGATCCCACATGCCGCAGAGCAACTAGGCCCGTGAGCCACAACTACTGAGCCTGCGCGTCTGGAGCCTGTGCTCCGCAACAAGAGAGGCCGCGACAGTGAGAGGCCCGCGCACCGCGATGAAGAGTGGCCCCCGCTTGCCGCAACTAGAGAAAGCCCTCGCACAGAAACGAAGACCCAACACAGCCATAAATAAAAATAAATAAATAAAAAATAAACCCAAAAGTTTAAAAACAACAAAAAAAGTTGAATGTCCGTAAGTGACAGTTGTCTCTCGTTTTATAACAGTTTTTCAAAGTTGCACTCAAGCACTGATTTGTTTTTCATTTTTTATTATGGAAACTGTAAACATACACAGAAATTGATAAGAATGTATCCATCCCCTGTCCAGACCCGATTAAGTCTTATTTGTTTGTCTTGGTTAAGAACTTTTTTTTTTATTAGTTATCCATGTTATACATATTAGTGTATATATGTCAATCCCAAAAGAACTTTTTAAAAATATTAATAAATTGGGAGCAATGTAAATGTGTAATTATAAGGTACTAGTCAGATCATAATGAACAGTTCCATGTTCATTCAACTGGGCAATATTCAGCAATTGCTTAAAAGAATGAGGTGGCTCATTTACGTACTGACAGGTAGAAATGGTGACAGTATATTGAACTACTATATTGCAACTTTATATTTCACAACATATCGAAAGAGCAAGCAAAGGAATAAAATGGACCTCATGATAAAATAGTTAAAACGTCACGTGTGTGCCTATGGAGAAAAGAGTTTAGAAGTTTGCACTGGTTATTTCCGTCCAATGAGTTTTGGGTCAGTCTCACTTTTTATGCTCATTTGTTCGGCCTGAAGTTTATTTTAATGTTTGTATTGCCTTCACAATTTAAAAAGTAAAGTTGTAATCAGTATTTTAATCCCTCTTTATCAGCAGTCAATGTGGCTCTAGTAACTGCTAGATGGCTACTACTGTCCTCAAAATCTTGATTCAAAAATCCTTCCAACAGAGTCCTCAAAAATAAGATCTTAGAAAAACAAATAACTTCAGAAAGGTTTACAGGATATCACTGACTTAATGGGCAAGAAGTTTCTGGGAAGGAATTGACAAAGTAATATTATATTTTCTAAAGCCAGAGTGCTGCATAAATCATTAATCAGGACAGCCATCTTGGAAAGTATCTTAAGAGGCTCTGAGCTAACTGATCAGTGTTTAACGTACTTTGTTAGTTTTTAATACCTTCAGTGTTGGTCACTTATGGAAGCAATTTTAAATTAAAACATCACTCTAAGTTTTTCTAAAATGAAATTTGTCAACTTTGATGTCAAATAAGAAAAACAGCCCTCAGAAGAATATACAGTTTATTTTCCTTTTGGCAACATTAAATCTGTTATATCATCTTTTCAATAAAATAATCAATAAAATGTGGTTTAGGTAAATGCTGGGAGATCCATTATTAATACTCCATGGCATTATCAGAGAACAATACTAGAGAGAGGGGGCTGGAGCAGACAGGGCTAGAAGAGGCTTTGGTGTGATCTGGGCCAACCCCTTCATTTTGTAGAAAAATCTAGGCTTGTTGGGAAGAGGGGAAATTCACATGTTTAATTTTTAGCTGTCGTAGTTATCACACTTTATACTATGTTCATTTCATCTGCAACTTCATCTAATCCTCCCAACCACCCCGAGAGATAGGCAGTCTATTCCCATTTTGTAGTTCAGGTTGTTAAGCCTCAGAAATTGAGTAATAAGATGCAGATCTCACAGTCGGTGAGTGACAGAGCTAGGCTTTGAACCCAGGTCTGCTGTCTTTTGCCTTGAACTGCCAAATCAGTTGATAAATCCTCTTGTGTAAATTTAGTCTCTAGAATCTTTCCCAACTCTGATCCTCTTCGCCATCCCCACAGCTACAGCCTTGGTTGAGAACCTTATGATTTCATCCTGAACTGTTACAGTAACTCCAAATGGTCACTTGTCACGCTTTCTCTTCTCACAGTCTCTAGCAGCTCTTGTGGGACTCATTCAAGCCAGGCCAAATGGCTTGCTTCCCTCCAAAGAAGGAGAAGCAGACTCGGATCTGCCTAAGAGTCATCCAGGTGTTCAGATGGTGGTTGCTAAATTTTATTTCCAGTACAAGGAATAAAGGCTCCAGGAGAAATGGCTAACTCCAGGTCGGGGTTAGGAAATGTATAAGATGAGCCTGGAGGATCTTGTTATACCAGACAGCAGGGATGTTATCAAAGACTACGAGCCTCCTGTCAAAAGGACTCAGAACCACTTAATGAGGCTCCCACTGGCCAAAGATAGAACAGCTGGAGCATCCATAAGGATAATTTCAATGGACTGAATCACATTGTTTAAGCTCATGAGTTCATAATGGTACCAAAAGCAAATCAATGATTACACAAAACTTCACTGATCTCCATTAGAGGATGCTAATTAACCAACACATTATTTTGAAAAATAATAGATAAAAGAATTGTTTCAATTGATTGATTGATCTTAAGCATTTATTTTATGAGGTGTACACTGGGTGACCAAATGTTAGATGATGGGATAACTGACTCTCTCCATACAAGTATTCCAGCTAACGAAGACAGCACAGTGGAAATAGAAGATCACCATATTGCCATGTGCTGGCGTGTAGATGAGCATGGAGCCTGAGGGAGTGGCCTAGAGGACAGATAACCTTGAGATAGTAGAAAGTGGCCTGGAAGCTGGGACATCACCTGGATGAGGAGTTGCACAGTGCGAGGCATGGTGAATGCACTGAACACCGAAAGGCCCCCGGGGTAGCACAGAAAGGAGAGGAGATCCAGTTATCCTGCTTCACGCCAGCACACATCAGCACGGGAGATCTGGAAAGGAATGAGAGTCAACTTCCAGACAAGCTTGCTACCTTTGGGGGACCACCCTTACCTGCACGTCTTTATGAAATAAAATTTCACTCTGGCTAAGTGAATCCAGTGAAGATTGTCTTTAAAGGATTCACAGGTAGAGGAATTTAAAAGGTAGTGTAGGGCTTCCCTGGTGACGCAGTGGTTGAGAATCTGCCTGCCAATGCAGGGGACACGGGTTCGAGCGCTGGTCTGAGAAGACCCCACATGCCGCGGAGCAACTAAGCCCGTGAGCCGCAATTACTGAGCCTGCGCGTCTGGAGCCTGTGCTCCGCAACAAGAGAGGCCGCGACAGTCAGAGGCCCGCGCACCGCGATGAAGAGTGGCCCCCGCTTGCCGCAACTAGAGAAAGCCCTTGCACAGAAACGAAGACCCAACACAGCCAAAATAAATAAATTAATTAAAAAAAAAAAAAAGGGTAGTGTACCTTCCTGGATAGAAAGGGAAACCTTCTCCTGGCTTCTCAGTTACCCAGCAGAGGTTGCCGGTTAGTAAGTGTCTGTCCCCAAACATTACTCGCCCCAGTTTGCTGCGAACTCCTTGCTTCCTTGAACTATGCCAACCTTCCAAGCTTGGGACAAATATAGGTTAGCTATTATCTTCTTAGGGTTGCCATAACAAATGACCACAAACTTGGATGGCTTAAAACAACAGAAATTGATTCTCTCACCGTTTTGGAAACTAGAAGTTTAAAATCAAGGTTTCAGCAGGACCACGCTCCCTTCAAAGCCTCAAGGGGAGGATCCTTCTTTGCTTCTACCAGTTTCTGGTAGCCCCGGGTATTCGTTGGCTTGTGAAAGTATTAACTCTGATCTCTGCCTCTTCACGTGGCCTTTTTCCCTGTGAGTCTGTTTTGATTCCCTTCTCATAAGGATATTAGTCATTTAGTCTTGATTGGATTAGGGCCCACCCTTACCCGGTATGCCCTCATCTTAACTTGATTACATCTGCCAAGACCGGATTCCCAACTAAGGTCACATTCACAGGTACTAAGTACCCCCTAGTTAGGGGTTCAACATGTCTTTTTGCAGGGACACACTTCAACCCATACCCGCTATATTATTTTCACATCTAAGCCATGTTCATGAAAGACCCTCCTCCACTGATAAAAGGAGCAGTTAATAACCTAATCAATTACGAGTTACTTTTATTCAAGATAGCAGCTGCTGTCACCTCGTATTTTTTATTTACTTGTTTACTTATCTATTTATTTATTTCTCTTGATGGTAGAAGGTTGGTTGAGACTGTTTAAATCAGGTATTTCTCAACCAGAGTGCTCTGGGCATTTGGAGGGGATATAACACATGGATAGCATCCCTTGGCCTTGAATGCTGAATCACAGTAGTACCTTATAGGAATTGTGACAAGCAAAATAAGAGAAAAATAGAGAAAAAAAAAGAAGGGAAGAAAGGAAGGAGGGAGGAAATGCCTTCACATATTTCTAAACTTATCAGGCTCACTGAAAACCAAAGGTCTACATTAATGAGATTTTTAATGGCCCTCCTTAGAGACCCACACAGAATGGGTTGTCCTAAGCAATAGCAGTTCTCCTTACTCAGAACTTACTCAGCCAGTCTGCCAACTGTGAGAGGCCTCTAGATGCTTCAGGAACATTCTGATTTGGACATGACTAGTAGCATGTGTACTATTTGGAGGGCACTGTGTCACTTTTTCTCTGCCATGCTTAATACTATATTGTGTGCAACCTTGGGGATGAGGTAGACTCAGGAAGAGAAAAGAAACAGCAGAAAGTGCCAGGAGATGAAAATAGTTTCTGGTCTTCGGTGGTGGAGCTTATTGCTTATAGATACCATACCTTTCCCCTCTGTGCAGAGACGGTATGATCCACTCCCTAAAAAGTCTCTTTTCCTCAGTTCTGAGTAATGTATTATTGGATGTGGGACACAGGAGGTCACAGGAATCTTTCGTGGAAAAACGTAGAAATTGTGACATTGTAGAACAGTGGATTTCTGTCTGCCAGCATGAAAAGTGTGTGGCGGTGTGTGTCTGTGTGTGTATTTGTAGGTAGGATGTGTGTTTCCCTCCTTTCTTACCTGCTTCCTTCCTTACTAAAATATTTAGAAGAATTTTAAAAGGAGGAGACCAAGTAGCCTAGTCTTTTTCAGGGAAAATTGATATTCAGTGGATTCATACTTTTTCTGTAATATGTAAAATTCAACACTTCCTCCCCATAAAATAGCATGTTATCCTACACATGGAACAGCCATAATCATATGCATCCATGTCTTCTGATTAGTAACTAGGATATTAATTAGGTAGAACATGGGCATTTATTTGGTTCTGTAGCTGCCTATTCAATGGTTTTTTGGAATCATAGCTTTCCTTATAAATCAGAGTGAAAATCAACACTGGAAAGTCTTTCCCTTGGAAAAAATATAATTTCACTTATAGGAGATTTAATTACTTAGATAGTTTTGCTTATATAGGCAAGAGAAATATTCTAAGAAAACTGAGAGGTCTACTGAAGCCTTTATTGATTTGGGTTATTCTTAAAAGAATAAAAAAAAACTTTTAAAGCTCTGACACTATAAACACAACTCCTTGATGAGAGCTGAGTTCACGCTGAGATAAAAAGTTACAAAGCAAGAGAACAGCCTCATTATATTTTTAAAATCCCAGAGAGAGCCATTGTTTCACCAAAGCAATGTGGTAAGACAGCCTGGGACCCAATGTCAGTGCCCAAGAGACTAGGAGTAAAGAGCTTTAGAAGCTTTGAATTTTTTTCTAAAACAATTACGATTAAAGGAGTTAATCAGGAAATCTGAGGTTATATAATGGTGAGCAGGTCAGCCAGCTCATGTATCTGGTTTGGGGCACATGCTTGGAATGACCAGACTTTTCCATGGAAGATTGGACTTTAGGATAATTCTTCCAGAATGAAAGAAGTGACAAGAAACATGAAAGTTTGAAAAGTGATCCCCACCGTTACTGACATCTGAGAGCATCCTGGCCTCTCCAGAGACATTTGACTGAGGAAAGCAGTTGAGCCAGCTGGGGCTCGAACCCCAAAGGGACCTGACAGGAAGAAGAAGGAAAGTGGGTCACGTCTGGTGAAACATCTTGTTTCCCTTGGCAAGTCAAGCTGGCTGATTTGGAGACCACCAACTGTATGGTAGCTGGCCTGGCCACCTCGAAACCTGCTCTCTGAGGGTAGTATGTCTGCTGCTTGAGAATCCATGACACATGAGGCAGAAACCAGGAGTAGACCTGGAATATACCTTGTGAAGCGCTAAGGCTCAATACCCACAATAAATTCTTCTCAAAATCACTGGGAAGAGATCATTCACTGTTTAATCAAGAACTACCCAGGAATACTACTCAGCCATAAAAAAAAGAATGAAATCATGCCGTTTTCAGCAACATGGATGCAACTGGAGATGATCATACTAAGTGAAGTAAGTCAGAAAGAGAAAGACAAATACCATGTGATATCACTTATATGTGGAATCTAAAATATGACACAAGTGAACCTATCTATGAAACAGAAACAGATTCACAGACATAGAGAACAGACTGGTGGTTGCCAAGGGGGAGGGGATTGGGGGGGATGGAGCGGGAGGCTGGGTTTAGCAGATGTAAGCCATTATATATGGATGAACAACAAGGTCCTACTGTACAGCTCAGGGAACTATATTCAGTATCCTATGATAAATCATAATGGAAAAGAATATATAAGAAAAGAAAATATATATTTAGATGTATAACTGAATCACTTTGCTGTACAGCAGTAATTAACACAACATTGTAAATCAACTATACTTCAATTTAAAAAAAAAAGAACAAGAACTACGCAAAATGAAAAACGCAAAGCCTTCTGAGATGATGTATGAAGGGACAGGAATTCTAGGGAAAAGACTCAATTTCCCTTTGACTTAATCAGGGTTGGCTTTCTAGGAAGGCACATAAAACTTGAATTAGAGAAACGGGCTCGTTGGCGTGTGCCAGTTGTACTTTGTCAGGTCTTCGCTAGCCAAAGTGACATCATTTATCTTCTGTACAGCTGTGCCAAGCCGTAGTGATGAAACTTTACCGCTGGATGTGAAAAGGCACCTATGTTCTTTGCTGAGCACTTAACTGCCGGGTGTTTAACAACCCAAATATGACCTTGTTTGACTCAAAATGTCCAACAAAAGAAATGCTGCAGTGTTGTTGCAATTACAATGGGCGATGTGTCGATCGGACCTTGCTGTAAATGCAAGTGTTCTACCTGTCCATTTTATTTTCATTTGTGAGGCTGGTCGTTTGTCCCAACATTGTGTTCAGAAGACACAGCCAACCCCGCTGCACCCGCAAAAGAGCCATTTCCACCGGTTGTGCTGACAGTGAATAAAAAATAGGCACCAAATCCCAATCTGCAATGGGAATGTTGGCCCTCATTACCCAGATTCCTAAATGTGCAAATTATATTGTTCACGCATTTTCTTGATTTTATTTTTATAAAAAATGCACATTTCTTAGCATCAGACTTAAGCAACACTTGATTTTTATTTTTGTTGAGGAATCTGGCAGAACACAGGCAATTAGCCAGAAGCTGTGTAAATTCAGGAAACCTGATTAGCAGTTAGATCCGAATTCATCTAAGAATTTAGGTTTAAGCCCTAGTGGATAAAGTATCCTTCTAAAAGCATTAGCAGTTTGGCTTTCAGTGGGACATTGGATTAATGCAGTCTGTGCTTCCTTGCTACATGGCATCATTTCAAGGTATAAATTCAGTTTACGGTATGGAAAATGGATAAGATATGCATAAGCTGGTCTTGATTTAACAGGGATGATGAAGTAAACATTCTGGTACATGAAATAGTCCGAATAACTGAGCTTTCTCTGTCCTCTTACGTGGGTTGCTGATTTTTTAAGTTGGAAAAACAACAGCATATTTAAAACCATATCTAACGTTTATGGTAAGGTCACTGATAAGTTGCATGCCTCCATTTGTCATCTCTTAAATAAGAGGATTAAATGAGATGAACTTTAAGCATCTACTCTTTTTTTTTTTTTTTTTAAAAAGGGGAGAAGAGGTGGTGTCAACCACGTCTGTTCTCTCTCTCTTTTTTTTTTTTTTTTAAATTATTTATTTATTTATTTTGGTTGTGTTGGGTCTTCGTTTCTGTGCGAGGGCTTTCTCTAGTTGCGGCGAGCGGGGGCCACTCTTCATCGCGGTGCGCGGGCCTCTCACTATCGCGGCCTCTCTTGTTGCGGAGCACAGGCTCCAGACGCGCAGGCTCAGTAGTTGTGGCGCACGGGCTTAGTTGCTCCGCGGCATGTGGGATCCTCCCAGACCAGGACTCGAACCCGTGTCCCCTGCATTGGCAGGCGGATTCTCAACCACCGCGCCACCAGGGAAGCCCCTAAGCATCTACTCTTTATGATCTAAAACAGATTCTTAACCTGAGACCTACCAAATTTAGACGATCCATAAATGAGCTCCAGGAAGTTCACAAAACATCGTATCCAACATTGCGTGAATGAACTTATGTGCCTTTTTTTTCTTGGGAGACGTTCCATAGATTGTATCCAGTACTTGAACTCTGGCTCTCCAATAAATTTAAGAGCATCTAATATTCATTGGGTGATTCATTTAACCCTTAAAGGATTTACTCTTTCTTTGACAGTTCATAAGGTAGGGGTGGTGTGGGGCTTGAGGGCGCCCTTACACCGCAGTAGTGCTGGCTTATGTTTATTTGGGCTGTGGCTTTCAAAGTACAATTTATTATTACATGCATTCACCTCGCCTTGGGTCACCCACAAAGGTGGAGATTGTCTTTTCAAATTAAGGCTATAGAAGTGGTGAGGGGAAGGGCAAAGAGGTTCAGAGATGTGTCACTGAGGCGGTCAGTGAGAACCTGGGGAGTCAGCCATGGGTGTTTTGACTTCCTGGACTGGTTTTCTTTCCATTACGGTGTGTTATATAGAATGTCATAAAAAGCTGCATATTCCTGCACGCAGCTCAGTATTTTGAAAGCCACTTGTGTTACTTAAGGTCTCCAAACTCTAGGCCCCCCCGAAAATGATCCAAAGTTAATTGGACTAGTGGCAGGTATGAATTTCAATCTAAAAATGGAAAATACTGCCCTGAGTATACAGTTCGTTAGACTCCTGCTCCTTAAATTCTAATAAAAACATTCACATAGCATCTTATGGTTTCCACAGAGCTTTCAGGCGCACACTGACACTCAGTACTCACAAGCTCTTGGCAGCCAGCCAGCACCCCCATTATATAGATGAGAAAAACCGAGACTCATAGAAGTGAGGTGACACAACCCAAAGCGACAGAGAAAAGGGCAGAGTCAGAACTCCAGGCTGATCTCACGACTCCAACTTTGCACCTGTTCGTGGCAGCACAGCTGTCTACAGTGTTCTCAGGGCATTGGGGGTAGGCGAGGGGGGCACAGACTGGGAAATATGTTGTCAGGTCAGACCATTTTCACAGACTTGTGCATTGGCGAGAAAGCTGTCTGCAAAATAAATTCTGCGGTAACATAAACAGTGCGTTCCCTGGAGGCTAGATTTGAAGAATTTCCTGCAAGTTCAGAATCTTTCCCCATGCCAAGCAAAGGACAAATATATCTCTGACCAGCAAGAAAATACCAAGACTGAACTCCTCCCCAGTTCTAAATGCAGCCTACACCTTTTTTACAAGAACTTTTTTTGTGGACTTCTTTTTTTTTTTTCCAGAAGCATACATAGCCTACTTCAAAGTTGGGGAACTACGAGGAAGATTTAGGACAAAAAAGGCTATTATTTCTCCCTATGTCTTACTGGCTTTTTGCAAATTCTGTAGGAACTGAAACCCAATAATTATTCTATTACCTTTTGCCAACATTAAACCTTTTTCCTAAGTAGTTATATGACATTAAGTGGCTGGAAGAGATATTTTTGTGATCAGGCTGTGCTGAAAGGGCATGATAATGCACTGGGAGATACATGATTTATATGTTTTGATTTTAACTTCTGAAAGATTTACATCTGGGCATAAATATATAAAACAATAGAGAGTGTTTTGCCAGTACAAAGGTAAGAATGGCTCAGCTTCAGCTAGTTTGATTCTGTCACCACAGTGGTAGAGGAGCAGCTCAAAATAGTTCTCATTACAGATCTGCAAAGACATTGGTTTGGGGCCCAAGATCCTGCTTTTGAATTCCAGCTCTGCCATTTAGCAGACAAGCAGGGGGGAAGGGAAATTAACATGAAACCTAGTAAGATGCCCGCCATCGTGTTTAGGCACGTTATAGGCATTTTCTTTTCCGACTCTACAACAGCCCTGGAAGGTTGGTGCTATTGGTTTCTACTTCTGAATGAGAAAACAGAGGCTTGAGGAGGTCCAGTAATTCCTCCAAAGCCACAGAGCTGATGGATTCCAAATTTGAACCCAGATCTCTCGGCCATTAAACCCGTGCTCTTTGAATGATTCAGCGCCTCTTTTCTGGACTTTCATGTCTCCATCTGTAAAATGTCATCATTAAAGATATCTTTTAGAGTTGTTGGATTTTAAGAGATTAATTTACGCAGAACAATCCTGAGGTACAGAAGGTCTTCGATAAATGGTATTTCTCTTCCCACACTTCGTTCTGGGAATAATTCTGACTTTGTTTGGTCAATTAATTAGGGTTTTTTTTTTTTCTTTTCTTTTCCTTTTGTTTTTTTACTTTAGGTTTTGACCTACCTCAGCTCTTTTTAAAATGCAGAAGCAAAAAGATGACTCTAAATAGAGGTACCTGTATGATTTTAGAGGACAGGAAAGGCAGGAATAACTTTTTTTTCCTTCCATCTTCTGTCTGGGGTGAATAGCTACAGGGCAGGGAGTGGGCTGGTGCCATCTGGTCCCAGAGAGAATGTGTGAGGTGACCAGGTGTCTTTTTAACTGTGCATCAAGACCCTTGTGAGTAATTTTAACATCGCTTTATAAAGCTGCTGCGGTCCTGTTGCTTTGGGAAAGGGTTGAAGCAAGACAGCGGCCAAGCTGCACCCTGTTGGCCTGCAGTATTTCTGAATGGCCTCTGTCGCTATAAGCAGGTAGCCCAGTGCACTGCCGAGGCCTGGTGTGTGGTAGAAATTGTGGGCAAAACTTCGCCAGAGTTGGTAGGAAGTGTCAGATTTCCTTGCTTGTAGATGACAGCCTGCTTGCAGAAAGACTCAGGAAGAATTACATGTCTGCAAAATGATTATGTATGTATGTATGTATTTAACTTTGCTCCCTGCCTGAAGGCCCTCTGCTTGCAGATAATGAATGCATCTAAACTGCAAATTCCAGGGAAAGTGGAAAGCATCTAGATAAGCTGGAGTGGTTGGAAAAAGTGGTGACCTACTCTTAGAAGGAGATTCTGACATTTTCATTTAGCAAACATTGACTCAGCACCTTTTTTAAACTGTAAGTACTGGGCACACACTTCACCTTGAATGCACTAAGTCTAGTGGGAGACCAGACTTGCAAACAGATACTATAATGCAGCCTGGTGGGCTCCAAGTTTGAGGTATGAATGGAGTGTAATGGAAACCTAAAGCAGACAGGGTAACTATTTTGCCAGATGGAGAAGTAATATTTAGATATTTTAAGAAGATAAATAGGAAGTTCCCAAACAAAGGAAAGGAGGAAAAGGAGGGCATCCTAGACAAAGCACGTGCAAAGACCCAATATCCACAATAGGGGGATTGTGAGGAATCCATGAGGCTTGGCCATGACACAACAAGACCAGAGACCAAACTTGGGGACAGGGTGAAACACTGAGGGTCTGGATTACAGCAGTCAAAGGGCTCAAGGCCTAGCTCTGCCACTTCTCAGATGTGGCTCTGAACGACGCACATGGTCACTCTGAATTTTGTTTTCCTCATTTATGAAATGCAAAAAATAATGGTACCGGGGCTTCCCTGGTGGCGCAGTGGTTGAGAGTCTGCCTGCCAATGCAGGGGACACGGGTTCGAGCCCTGGTCTGGGAGGATCCCACATGCTGCAGGGCGGCTGGGCCCGTGAGCCACAACTACTGAGCCTGCGCGTCTGGAGCCTGTGCTCCACAACAAGAGAGGCCGCGATAGTGAGAGGCCCGCGCACCGCGATGAGGAGTGGCCCCCGCTTGCCGCTGCTAGAGGAAGCCCTCGCACAGAAACGAAGACCCAACACAGCCAATAAAAAAATAAATAAATGAATAAATAAATAAATAAAATTAAAAAAAAAAAGTAATGGTACCTATCAGAGGGTTATTGTGAGGATTAAATCAAAATAGCCTAATTGCTACAATTCCAGCAATAGTAGCGCTCAATAAATGTCAACTCTTAGCAGTGGTATTCGTCATAGCAATCATTAATTTTACAATAAAATCAATAACTGAAAACATGAATAGTGTTCCTATTAGACTTCTCAAGTGTCTTTTATAAAGAAAAACAGGGTGGTCCAATAAAACTCTCTGTGATAACGGAAATGTTCTCTTTCTGCACCAGCGGTTCACTAGCCGTTAGCTGTATCCGGCTATTGAGCATTTGAAATGTGACCAGTGCAACTGAGAAACTGCACTTTTATCTTATTTAATTTTATTAAATTTAAATGACTACACGTGCCTAATGGCTACTGTATTAGACAGTGGAGGTGTAGAGTCGTGGAATCACAAAATGTTTAGAATACAAGGGACCTTAGAGATTGATGTAAACTTCCCTCATTCTCCCCTCCCCCCATGCACTACCATTTTACAATTGTGGAAATGGAGGCTCAGAGAGGGAAACTGACTTTCCTAGGGTCACACGGATATGATAGACTTAACACTAGAACCCAGCGGGTCTTTTGGCTTCCTGGCCTGGGCTCTTATTATCCTGAAGTTTGGTTGGATTATCCTCTCTACTTTAGAAAACATCTTGCCTAAGCTTATGGTTTCTGTTGTCACTGTGATCCACCTCTCTTTTCCCTACCATGTACGTTTCTGGTCCTTTTTTTCTAATATAAATGCTGCACCCAGTAAGTCCCCAATAATCCATAACTCACGGACAGATATTTTAGTCCCTGATTTTGACAAATGCTAATGGAAAGCATTATGTATTGGCAACAGCTCATTGAGTACAAAATGCCCAGAACACTGTTTTCATAGCTAGTACTCTTTTGTTGTCATTATACTGGAGTATTTTTGTTGTTGTTTTTGTTACTTTGGCTGGTCGTTAAACCAAAGTGTCAACAAAAATACAGACCTTCTTTTACCATTTACAAAATATGAGCCCAAATTCTTTTTTTTTATTTTTTTATTTTTAATTTTTATGGCTGTGTTGGGTCCTCGCCCCTGTGCGAGGGCTTTCTCTAGTTGCGGCAAGCGGGGGCCACTCTTCATCGCTTTTTCTAGTTGTGGCGAGCAGGGGCCACTCTTCATCGCGGTGCGCGGGCCTCTCACTATCGCGGCCTCTCTTGTTGCGGAGCACAGGCTCCAGACGCGCAGGCTCAGTAGTTGTGGCTCACGGGCCTAGTTGCTCCGCGGCATGTGGGATCTTCCCAGACCAGGGCTCGAACCGGTGTCCCCTACATTGGCAGGCAGATTCTCAACCACTGCGCCACCTGGGAAGCCCTGAGCCCAAGTTCTTTATCCTTGGACTCTGAGGTGATTGAACGACTCACTTAGCTGAGTCATTCATTAAGGAGGGATCATCAGGTGCAGACACAAGTCTCTGCAACAGCCCGTGTAGTTAGTCATCCTTGAACTCAGAGGCAGATCCGCTGGGAGACTGTTGTGGTACCCGGTCTACAAACATAGCTCTTTCCTTCCTCTGCAAAGAGAAACGTTAGCCCTTCTCTGTAGCAGACCTGGTTAGGAATGGCACATGGTGTCGCGGAGTTGACCTGCGCGTTTGCTGCCTCGTTCTCCTCCTTCCTGAGCAGTGGGTGGGTCGTGGGAGGGGCAGGGGGCATAGCTGAGGGAGGCATGGGCAGGTCAGCCAGCATTTATTTATTCTCAGTTGTCACCGTGCTCTTCTGTGAAGTAAGCAAGGTACTTAACTCTTGCCCTCTTGAGCACTTGCCTTCGTGCCCTGCATGGACGATGGTGTTCACCATCTTGAACACGGTCTTAACCTGGCCTGGTGTGATTGCTGAGGTCATACGCATCTCTGTGCTCCAGGCACACTGTCATCTGCAATTCCTAGAACATTCCTGCAGGCTCTCCTTTCAGCCTGAACTGTGCTTTTCAGTCAGCTTAGCTCATTCTTACTCCATCCCTTAGGTCTCCTGCAAAAGCTAGTCCTCAGATGAGCATTCCCTGACACCCCACTCTCAGAAAAGCAAATCAGCTCCTCCCCACACCCTGCAAATCTCTCTCTCTCTCTCTCACACACACACACACACACACAAAGTAGGTCTCATTGCATCCTTCCTTGATGTTTTCTTTATGATTCTTGTCATAGCTTGAAATGACACGTCATGGTTACGATTTTTTGTTTAGTGTGTATCTTCTTAGACTATAGATTCCATGAGGGTAGGGATTGTGTCTGTCACTCCTAGGCTCTAGTCCAGTCCTAGATACGATGTAGAAGCTTAGAAAATATCTGTTGAATTAAAACATAAATAAATGAAAGAACATTGTAAAGCAACCATACTCCAATAAAAATTAATTAAAAAAATAAATAAATGAAAGAAAAATTGCATTACGGGTAGGCACTAGCTGATTTTGCCACTAAACACAAAGAATAATTGTCTATGTTAGTTTCTCCTTTTCTGGAAGGTTTAGGGGTAGTCGTGCCTCAAAACTAGTTGGGACACAGCCGAGAGTGAGTGACAATGAAAGCAAAGTAATGAGTAAATTTGCCATCGCCTTGTAAATGTGACTTTGAAGAAAGGCAATATTGCACGTTTAGGCAAAATAAGCGCCTACTCACTCACTCATCCCATCCCACAGATACCAGGGCCAAGACAATTTGCTCAATTCTCCAGTTCATCTTGCATGAGGGGACATTGTGTTGAAGTCATTTCTTGTGTGATAGAGAGTAGGTAGAAAAGTTTTTTTAAAAAACTTTCTTTTATGTAAAAGAAAAAAAGCTATTTGTGACTGAAAAAATTTTTTCTTATTTACTGTCACCAGGTGCCTTCTGTGCGGATGGGTCTTCAGTAGGGCCTTTGCTGAACAAGATGTTGGGTGTAAAGATGCATGAGATGGGAGCTGGAGGGATCTGGGTGTGGATGGGTTGGAGCTGGGGGAGCTTCCAGGCAAGTAGAGGCCACATGGGCTGAACTTTCTGTGCAAAAAGGGGAAACATTGATATTAGTGGGGATTTTCATTAACTTGTGCTGTGTTATGTGCCATGCTCCTTACCTTCTCCCATCTTCCACCATGAAAAATCTTCAGTAAAATTCCTCACTGATACCTTGGATAGTGGATTTCCCTTTGGATAGCTGTGGAATGCGAAGAGTCTTGCTTTAAGGTTAACCAGCAAAAGGGGCCACATTTGCAATACTCTGAACAAGCAAAACAATCACAAAAACCTGATCATGTGATGAAAAGGACACTTCTGTGATATTCTTTCCAAAAACTCATAGCCCCAGTCTAATGAGAAAAACATCAGACCAACACAAATTGGGAAATATTCTCCTGGACACCTGATCAATATTCCTCAGGACTGTCAAGGTGATGAAAACAGAGACTGAGAAACTGTCACAGACCAGATGAGACTAGGGAGACAGGAAAACTGAATGCAATGTGGTACCTGGATTGGATCCTGGAACAGAAAGAGGACATGAATGGAAAAATGGATGAAATCCAAATAAAGTCTAATTAATATTGGTTTTAATTAAATTTAAAAGTTCAATTGATAGTAATGTATCAATGACAATTTCTTAGTAGGATATTAACAGTGGGGAAACTGGGTGAAGGGTAAATGGCAATTCTCTGTAACATTTCTGCAACTTTTCTGTGAAGCTAAAATTATTCCAAAATGAACAGTTTATTTAAAGGTAAAGCCTCATAACTAAAATAGCCACTGTTTTCTGTAAATCTAAAATTATTCCAAAATAAGCAGTTTATTTAAAGATAAAGCCTCAAAACTAAAATAGTCAGTATTGGCTCTTTGTTAAACTAGTAGGGGAAGGAAGTAAAATAAATGACTAAAGTTTTAAAAAGAAGTTTACTTAAAGTAATCACAAAAAGGAAAACTCCCTGCTAAGCAGACAGTGACATTTGCTGTCACTGTCACCGGCACCAAAGGTCGAGGTTTCGGCCCCTAATACAGTACAGTCATCACTGTTAAAGAAAAAAAAAATATTCTGACACTTGTTAAAATGGTGAGGAAGACTTTATTTGAGACTATTGAAATAGGAGTCAAGGCTATCGCAATAGAGGAGAGAGATGGAGCTCACCTCTGAACACAACAATTTCAAGTGGGGATCCCCCAAGGAGCAGGGTGAGAGGGTCAGTGGATGGAAAATCACTAAGAGGAGATATCAAGGGATGGGTGATTCTGGCTAAACCAACTTAGCAGGAATCTTGCTCAAAGCAGGCCAAGGACTTTTACATCAAAGGTGAGGGATGAGGAACTTGGTCAGGTATCAGAGGTGATCAGAAATCAAAGGTGGGGGGATTCTCACTAAACTGACTTAGGAGCATTCTTGCTCAAACTGGGCTAGGCAGGCCAAAGACAGGATGGGGAGGGGCGTGAGGGGGCCCCAAGGTTGAGGTCTAGACAAGAGGGCGCAGAGGAACTTGACTGAAGTGGAGAAAGGCTTTGTCATCATCAGTCATGCCAATACCATCTGATTCCCATTTGAGTGGCGCCTGTACTACCAGCGTTCACCCTGCTTGACTCCTATCCAGATGATTTGGTTGCAGCCATAGTCTTGGCATGGTGCAGCCCGGGAGCAGATTCTACCTGTGATCTCACATTCAGCATTTGGATCCTGGCCGCTGGCATTACCTGGTTAATGCTATATGAGCCAATTTCCTCCCAAATTGATCGGCTTGTGTGTCTGAAGACAGCAAACTTTGAGGATTTGACATCTAATTTTACGGATGGTTTGGTACCTAGAATCCACTAGGCAGTTCTTTCCCAGAGCAGAAGTCATTTTTCCAGTCAAAAGATCCTTATGCAGATGTAAGAACTTGACTTATAGTGCAAACGCAAATCCCATACATCTGCCAGTTGAGGTCAAGGGATGAACTACAGGAGGGCTTTCTTTCCCTCTGGGCTGGTCCAGCACATTCATTCACATTAACACATCCAGGTCTGCAGGGCTTTGCAAAAATCGATAAGCTCAGTCTCCCTTTGCATTACTCTTGCTGTAAAATGTCATGGTGGTTTGTCATTTGGGCAAGTTTTGAAGCACTGTGTTTCCATGTAAAGCCAAGTGACGAAATGAGGGCAGCCAGGCAATATCAAGCAGAACCAGTTTTGGTTTTTGGCCTGTATTCTGACCTAAAATTATCTTCACATAGCCTCATTTCTCCACCTGGCTTTGGCTGCGGGGCAGCTTAGAGCTCGGTCTGCAGAGAGATAGACTGTGTCATGGGGAGAGCTTGTGGGGAGGGCTGATGGAGGCTGACACGGGCACATGGGCTGAGCTGGTGAAAACTTAAGTTTAAAGTTGTTTGTTTGTTTTTTTTTGGTTTCAGTTCCCAAATAAATTTCATAAGCTAACACGTTCTGACTCTCCTAACTCTTAAATTCTGAAAGGAGATGAAAGAAGTTCATAAAATCCAAGCAAATCCATGTCTACCTGTAAGGTCCTCTTGTTCTGCTGTTATTGAACTTGTGGTTTTTTCCTTAGAGGATGTTTTAATATATGGAGAAGGTGAAACAGTGGCTAGAATATTGGGCAAAATGTAACCATTATTAAGCAACACACTGACAGGTTGTCAAGTTTTACTCCAACTTTGGTGGTTATTTAAGTATCACACCAGCACAGTGGATAAAACAGCAAAGTAGGATCCTCATGTCTTGGAAGAGGCTGGCAAGGAAATATAAGAGTTTCATTATTTCTGAAGTCTTTGCAGGGTTTTTTTTCACCCTCCTTTCATTTTCCTTCTTGCAAAGCTCTTTAATTTTAATGCCATCTCTTAGCCAGCTTTCAAAATAAAATTAATATATGTCTATGACTTCATTGCTTTTCAGCAGTTTATAATATTTAAGGACAAGCCAACTATAATTTATTTATAGAATTTGATCCCATTTCTGTTTCTCTATTTTGTCTCCTAGAAAGCAGAGGAAAATAGCTCTAAATAGATCGGAAAAAATTAGACATTGAACTTTACTTTCCCCCGAATACTACATATAAAATTAGAGCATTTGTCTCAAGAAAAATTAAGGAAAAAAACATGGCATCGTTTGGAAATCAGATTACTAAAATATCAGGTCTGGATAATTTAGTTTGTACAGGTCAGGAAATAAGAAAGTCGATTTATTCTGGTTTTATGCCTCATCCTTTGTGTGGGTACTGTATTCTGTAATTATACTTCTGTGTTTCCTGAATTCTATACCACCTCAACTTCAAATGAGTTTTGAAATTCTTACATGGCGTACCCTGATTATTCGTCAGTGTATATGGAAGAAGAAAAGGAGGGGGAAATAATACTGGCACTTAAATTAACTGAAACTAATTAATTGTGGAACCAGCCTCCACCCCCTGCCACGGTCCTGCTGACTACAGAGAGAAAAGGTACTTTAGGGTCAGTTGTCTGCTGTGTTTTCTTTTGCCAATTTTGCATCCAATTTTTTTCCCAGAAGAAAAGAAAGAACTTTTCCTTTTGATCACATACTTCTGTCTCCTCATTACTCAAAGGTAGCAAAGTACGTGGTGTAATTTCATTGGAGAGAATTAAACCAAGCTTAAGTTTGGGAAGGTTAAAATCGTATCCTAGAAATACAGGCAATTCTGTAGGATTTTTGGTTTCTGCTCATTCCAAGAGTCGTGGTGTTTTCCTATGTTTAAGAAAGGCTGTGAGGAATCGAGAACGTCTCCAACTGCATGATTAGTGTCTTGAGGTTTGACACTGTGCCATTCCAGTGTCACTGCCCCGCACCAGAGCATTTAACCTGAAACTGGGGATGAGCTTGAACGTTGGTAATTTTGTAACATCACTGTAATGTACAGCTCAGGAGTGAAAACCACAGTTGTAAAAAATATTTCTTTGTAAAAGGAAAGAAAGAGAAAGAAAGGAAAAAAAGGAGGGAAGGGAGGGAGGGAGGAGAGAGAGAAAGATAGAAAAAGAAAGAAAGAAAGAGAGAGAGGAAGGAAGGAAGAGAAAGGGAAAGAAAGGAAAGAAAGAGAAAGGGAGAAAGAAAGAAAGGCTGTGAAAGGCAATAATAGACTAGGATGAGCTGGTCTGCAAAACTGTTCATGTTCAAAGCTAGAAATAACCTCCCAGACAGAGACCCGGACTCGACTGTGTACGCATATGCAGGAAACTGTGTTTTGCCTGCCCATCTCTCCTTGCAGGTGGATGTTGTCAAGGTCGCCATGGCGTGTGTACATAGGGCTTCTCCTGACGACAAGGACGAGGGTGAGGAGGAGCTGCTGACATTCCCCTGCTGCTCTGTCTCACTTTCAGGAGGGCCCAGAGAAACCAAGCTCACGGGCCCTGGTGGTCGTGTGGGAGGGTCCAGGGCGCCTTCCTGGCTGTGTTAGGTCACTTAAAGAGCGTTTGCAGGCATTCAGAGGGAAAGCACAAACCGTAGCTCTTGCTTATCATCCATACAAGAAGGGACTCAGAGGCAGGGCGTACAGCCCGGCGCCCAGGAGGCTGTATCGTCCAGGTTGCTGGCAAGCAGACACCAGATCTGCGTGCAGTGACTACCACATCTTCTCCAGCACCAGCACCCATGTGTCGCCTTCCAGACCCACACAGTGGTCCTCCAGAGCCAGAAGAGGACAGAGAAGGCAGGCGGCCTCCCGTTTCATCACAAGAGCTAAAGTGCCCATCTTGCTGGTGCAAACAGTGTCTCAAGAGCAGTGATACATTTTCTCAAGCAGCTTGTTTGAAGGCACAGTTCTGAGAGTGTTGCCTTTCTTCACGAGGCAGGGAAAGCAAAGAAGATAAAGGCCAAAAGCCTGGGCGGTGGGGCAGTGGAACCAAGCACCTCCTGAGAAGGCCATACCTTCGTTCCTTCCCCGGCTCCTTCTCTTTGGGGCGCTTCCCAACACCTTGCTACCAGGCTGGCAGCAAGAGTGGCCAGGGAGCCTTGGGGTTTGGTTTCCCACTGTTTTTGAGACCACAGTGCACTGCACCCTCATCTTGAGAAAATCTGTGGGCTGAGCTGGCAGGGCGCCTTACAGGGGCCAAGTGAGTCCGGATGCAACCTTTTTTATTGTCCAAGTCTTTGGAGTACTCAGAATCCAGTATCAGTAAGAATCAAAATCGTGGGAGGGAGGAAGACACAAGAGGGAAGAGATATGGGAACATATGTATATGTATAACTGATTCACTTTGTTATAAAGCAGAAACTAATACACCATTGTAAAGCAATTATACTCCAATAAAGATGTAAAAAAAAAAAAAAAGAATCAAAATCAAGGCAGTTCACACCAGCCCAGGGACTAGTTTCACCTGTTATCCAGATGTTGGAACACTCTGAGTTAAAGGAAGCTTGTCCCCATGTGAGGAATCAGAGGCCGTGCCTCCCTAAGCTGAACTTCGAAGTGACGGTGTGTGAACAGGAGGTACACGGTATCCGGGGTTCCTGGGGACCCAGCCAGGTGAGACATTCCACGTCATTCTCTTCCAAGCCTAATTCGTGCCTTGATGCCAGCCTGGCCAGAGATGACACTGCAGAGGGAGCTGTCCTCTTGTGTGGCCTTGTCCCTCTTCTCAAGTCTGAGGGGGTTCTGGGTCACCTGGGGCTGGAGAGTTCACACGTCAGCCCCTGGAGCATTTAGTGACAAGCAGGGTAAGCTTTCGTCATTTACTCGTGGGCACAGGAGTTGTGGAGGAATCTTGGCACGCTAGCTTTGGGGTGAAGGGAAGGGCTAGGCCTAGGGAAAATAAAATGGTTCTCACCCCTCTCCTGTATTCCAGTAAGACCTAATAAAACATCAACTCTAACTGCCAGAAGTAGCTCTTTCATTGCCAGGCCTGCGGATTATCTACTTCATAGGTTTTCCTGAGCACATTGTAAATCCAGAGGCGATGTCCTCCCCACTGGCAAATGCCTACTCCGGTTGCTCTCAACCTGTCTGCATGTGTACAAGGGAGCAGTTTATTAATTTTTATATTATCATATGCAAAACCTAATCAGGAGACAAATGTTCTGCCGAGGAATTCAGTTTAGTTTTCCAGAGCCAGAGATCCATACCTTGGAGCAAAGGCCACAAAGAGTCACGGGAGCCATCTTGAAGGAGTTCTGGGTCTAGTTCAAGTCCTGCCTCTCTCCTTATTAGCTCAGTGACTTTGCATAAGTCACTTAACCTCTGAGCTTTCGGTTTTTTGTCCGTGAATGCAGCTACAGAGTGTAGTGAAGGAAAAAAAAAAAACCCTAAGGACTGAGCTCTGAGCATCTGGGGGCAAGTGGCTTAGTACATCTCAACCATTCTAAGACACCCACTTGTTTTTCTTTACATTTACCACCTCTGAAACTGGGATGCATCTCACAGTCGACGGCCTATCTTAGTTTATCGGCAGCATTTCACCTCTCTTAATGGTGCATGAAATAATGCACCATTGGCGGCTGAGAATGACTACCTTTGAGGTCGTGTTCCTGAGCTGGGCTTGCTTGTCTGACAATGTAGCAGCTGGGCAAGGTGAGCTCTGAGGCTCCGAGTGCTGCTTTCCTGAATTGTCCATTCTGGGGCCTTTCTCCACCGGTGAGGTTAATGAGGACCTGGCTTAACTTTTTAATGACCTTATACCACCTTCTCCCAGCCGGGTCTAGTCTACTCTTTGCAGGAGAAAGTCCTGAAGGTTTCTGAGACGTCCAAGGTGTAGGGACACATTCTTCCTGCAGCGCCGATTAGCAGGATGGTACCAGTCCCCACCAGGACCACAAGACAGCCACGAGCATAAGGATTTGATATCAGGGATGCTTCTTCATTCACATACAGCTCCTCGACGTGACTGGCAGCAGCGGTCTGGCTGGGGCTGTGCACAGGTGAGCCAGGGCACTGATAACATGCGTGTCCCTGGCTCTGAGCGGGACATGGGGTGAAAACCCTGAAGATCCCGAATGACGCCTGGAGGAGCGGCGCTGTCTGCACCAGCTCCCTGAGCATCTCCAGAGATGGAGGGAGGATGAGCTGGAGTCAGAGCCGCATGGCCCTGGAACCTCCCCATCTTATGCAAGACCTCATTCCACCATTAGGGAGCCCTGCTCTTTTGCCCTAAACATTAGATTTGTTTTGTTTTGTTTTTTACAATGCAAAAAGTGATTATTTTCAAAGCCTGTGACAACACTTCCTTTCAACCACATTTGCTTACTTGGTTTTGAAACCGCTCTGTGTGTTTCTTTCAGAACGCTCCATTTAGTCCGTTTAGTTTCGAGTTGTGTGTGTGTCTGTGTCATAACAACAAGATAACTTCAGAGAGAAACACAAATCTAAGTTAAAACCTTTCTGAAATCTCTGCCTTTGTAAACATGAATCAGCTGAATCTGAATGTTCTCAACATGTTTGTAGCACAGCTTTCTCGTAGCATCGTGTGAGTTCTGACATTCTGCTGTAAATAGGTTCTAGAATCAAGAGTTCCATTTAGGGGACTTGTCTTTTACTTTCACATCCTTGTGAAAACTCTTCTGGTAAATACACAAAGTGGTACTCCATGATTTCTTATTCTGATGGGCAGAGACCCTAAGAAAGTAACAGATCGATCTGAGCCTATTAACAGCTGACTCTCTGTGTTCTCTGGATTATTTTGTTTCCAGTGGGAAGTCCCTAATGATGTCATCTTGATGTTTCCAGGCAGCGAGATGAAATGAAATTTACAGTTTTGGCATAGGAGGGTTGAGGGCGTCTGGAATCAGGTCCAGTACAGAGGGGAAGGCATGGGTTTTGTTTCAGGCAGGTGGCAGTTGAAAACATCGGCTCTGCCCCTTTTCTGCTATGTGAATTTTATTTATCTGAGCCTCATTTTCCTCATTTGTAAATGAGGAGACAATAATACCCCACAGTGTTATTCTGAAGATTAAACAAAATAATATATGAATGTACCTTCTACAATCCCCATTACGCAGTAGTATTTAAACTTACCTCTTCCTCCCACTTCCCCATTGCTTTTAGAAGCCTTGTTTATGGTTTTGCTGGTTTGAATTTTGATTTTTGTTTTTGTTGTTCAGTCAGCGAAGTGTAAAACCTGGGTGTTTTCAGGGTGGTACACGTTGTATGCAGTGTAAACTTGAAAGAGAAAAATTAGCAAAACCTGCCATTTAGATGATGCTGGAAAAATATATGTGGAAGAGAGTAACTTTTTTTCCAATAACTCTGAACAGATTTTAAAGAGTTTAAAAGAATAAATGACCTCAGCATATAAAATACTTCTATTTCCCCCTAAAGATCTCAGCATCTTGAAAACCACCAAGGCACTTCCCCAGTGTTAAATCATCATCCCAGGGTAGAGCTGGGGACATGATCTCTTCTGGACCACTGGAGAGTCAGGTCTCCTCATCTCCATCTGAGTCCTGGAAGGGAGTACAAGTTGAAGACCAGATCCTGCCCTGAAGGTCTGGGTAACCTCAGTTTCTCCCCCTGGACCCTCTTACAGTGGCACAAGCCTCTAGCTGGCCGTGAAGTTAAATATACATTTTTCAGGTGTAAAAAACCTATACTGTCCATACATTGTAGATTCTAGCTGTCTCTTCCTTCCTGACACAAGTTCCTGAGGTGTTGGCCAAGGGCACTCAGGCCACCTCCTTCAGATTTCAGGACACTGGGACCCACAGCTCCCTCCCGACATAGCAAACATACGACGCTGGGAGGATGGGCTACTGGAAATTGTTGAATCACACCAAGAGGACTTGTCCAGATTTTTAGACTTCCATATTTATTTAAGAGGAAGTTGTTATTTTTTCTAAGTTTTCTTGTCTGAATTTTCTAATTTTCTACCATATATATATATATATATATCTCAACTGTAATAATGCAAAGCTGTAAAAAAAAGAAAAAGAAAACTGTACGCAAGTCATTGTGGGAGGGTTCATTACACAGAGTTTGGTGTACAATTTGCTTGCCTCTCCTAATCAGATTAATCTAATTAATACAATGAATGGAGTCAAAAGTGACTCGATACCAGTATTTACAAATGTCCTTGGTCTTTTGTGTGTGTGTGTGCATTTTTGAATGGCATTTATTTTAGCAACAACAACATTCTTACAAAAGGATAATTTTAATAAAGATACCTTTATTATTATTATTATTTACTATTATTATTTTATTATTATCTTTATTATCTTTAAAGATAATAAAGATATCTCTAATAAAGATAGCTCTCACATATACAGATTTATGATTCATCTTTGGTGCTCTAGGAGCCTGTAGAAGAGATAACATCACACGAGAAATGTAGTTAAGTTGAAGCTTGAAAGAGATCACTGGAAAAGCATCTGACTCCCGCTTTAAGTTTTCCTAAATTGACCATAATAAGCTCTCTGCAGTAGCTGACTTCCGCTTTAACTTTTCCTAAGTTGACCATAATAAGCTCTCTGCAGTAGCTGCCCCTAGGATGGGGGACCACAGAAGACCGTCACACTTGATGAACTGGTTTCCAGAGGAGTTCTTTCAATCTGGCTCTGCCCATTCAAGGTCAGGAGACATGGAGACATGTAAGTCTTTTATTGGCCATACCTGCCTGCCAGAATATTTGCGTTCCTCATTCTGGTTTATTAGCACAGAATGCGGAAGTGGTCGCAACCACAGTAGAGAAAGGTGAATGTGGAGACAAACATTATTGTGACCGCTTACAATTTGAGGGGACGACTTTCAGGGGCAACATTGGACACTGAAGCCTCCCTGCCACCCCACTCTACTGTGTCAATCAGACTATGCCCAGCCCTGTCCCGCTCTGAAAGCCAAAGCTACCATTGCATGTTCCTCAAGAGACAGTTTGCACATTTCTCCTCCCTCCCCGCCACCCCCGGCTTTAAATGTCAGTGCAGTCTCTGAACACTAAGACAGGTAGATCATGGCATCCAATTTTTGAAGGATTGCAGCCTCTATTAGATGCGTTAAATTCTGATGTGTCATTGTTTTAAAAACCGTCTTTAGCCTAGCTTTAGCGATAAATGAGCTCTTCTTAGACATAACCAGACAGCATAGTTAATGAGCGTTTTGGATTTCCCGGTCATGTTAGGTTGTGATTTTGGTTTTGTTTCTGGAAAACAAAACAAAATAAAACAAAAAACATGGGACATAAAGCTCCAACCAGCAGTAGTTTAGTAATCTCCATGTCCTTGATCCACTTTATGAACTTTGGGATAGTTGAAAGACAGTAGTGTGTCTGTGAATAAGGGAAGGGATATTCCTTACTAGGTTTTGACATTTCCCAGACATTTTACAGGCACCTACTACATACCAGAGAAGTTTATAAAGCACTGGTATTGCATTACCTTTGACTCCACTCATTGTATTAATTAGATTAATATGATTAGAGAAAGCAAGCAAATTGTACACCAACCTCTATGTAATGGACCCTCCCACAATGGCTTGGATATAGTTTTCTTTTTTTTTTTTACGAGCTTTGGATTATTACCGTTGTGATATATATGTACTGTAGAAAATTAGAAAATTCCAGCAAGCAAACTTAAGAAAAAAATAACAACTTTCTCTTCCAGCCATCCAAAGATCACCACTGGTCACCCTTAGTGCATGAGTGTATTTTTCAAATAAAGTTGCTGATGCCTCGGAATAAGGCTTGAAACACGGCCACTGTTGGTGAATGTGGACCTACTCCAGAGGCAATGACCCTCCATTTCCGGGACAACTTTCAGAAACACTTCCTTCAGGAACATTTTCTGAGAAGTTCAGTCAAGCTTGAAGAGAAAAAAAATTCTAAAGCAAATTCCCCAATGATATGCCTGAATTAAGTTGCCATTATTCGCAGACACATAGAGTTTTCACTCTAACTCTTTTCATGCAGGCAACCATTATCACCCCTGGGTCCATCAGCTCACTATTCAGCGGATTCTGGTCTCTGACCCTGTAAAACATGCTTGTTAGCCTAATGAATCTTCCCCTACTTTTCCATTAACACTTTAACAGAAAAAAAATCCGATTTTCACCACCCTCTCACCCTCAACATCACACACACACACACAAAATTGTTCCAGGCATCAGATACTATCACGTATGTGCAAGGATAGCTCAGAATCTTACACTCAGTCAGAGGGAAAACTAGAGGAACTGAGTACATTCAGGACCAGGAAAGGCTCAGTAAGAACGTTGACCTGCACCACCCCTCACACGCTATGAGATTCGTAGTAGGGTGTGGCTTTCCTTCCCGAATATGGTCTGGGGATGAGGTTTTACAGAAAACTAATATCTCTATCTTTTTATGGAGGGAGTTTTTGAAATCTTAACTCATGACTATTTTTTGAGGGAAATCTTCCTGAAATGTATACTTTCCTGACTCAGAAAGCAAAGCAGACTGTGCATTATCCTGGCATCTCTGGGTTACTCAAGGTCATTGTTACAGAACTTCCGTGATGCAGTGATGCCATGGGATGCTGGCGTGGTCCAGCCATGAGACACCAGTAGGAATTTATCACCCTGTCCTGAAGCCTGGCTCTGATCTGTGTCACCCTGTGAATGTCTCCAGCCCCCTGTGCAGCCCATAGCCCCTTACCTTCGGCTTCCTGCCCTCCTCCCCTCCTGTTCCTTCTTCCTTCCACTACTTTTCCTGTCGTCATTTTTTCTTAGGTTTGATGTCTAGAGAGTTTGCCTTTTTAACCAGAACCAGTGCCTGGAAATTTGTGGAAACGGTGAACTGTTAGTTCCCTTTGGTTACCCTTTCCCCTTAACCGTTCGCCTTTCAGCCCAGCAAGCCTTCAACACCTATCTCGTTGTCTTCTTTCTTAATGTCACTGATGTCTTCCTGGCTGGTTTTTGTTCATCTTTCTCCTCAGAGGGTGTCTGGACCATTAAGAGTTAACCAGTTAGTGTGACTTATTTTTATCACCTTGCCAGTTGGAGAGAGCATTCTGCAGTCACCTGGGATTGGTAAAAGGACCCGTGAGCCTCTCCGAGTGCCATGCCTCTTACACTCTGGTTGAAAGAGTGCTCGGAAAATGTAAAACCTCCTTATATTATACGCCAAAGCCATACTTTGTGAAACAATAACTTAATGACTTGTAGCAGGGCTTAACAACCTTTGGCAGGCCTTGGAACATATAGAAAATGATAACATTTGCACAGCACATTAGGGTAAACAGAGGAGAGTGCCCAGGGCCAGTTGCCCAGATGCTCTGCAGGTTAAGGGGTTCAGTGTCTACATACACACCTGTAACCTGTTCTTGGTACCACATTGGGAAGCCTGATATAAAGAATTGTCCTGTTACCAAAGAAGCAGAGCTCACTTGTAAGAATGGAAAGAACTAGTAATTGTGCATTATATGTGTAACAAATTTCTCTACAATCTGGGAACATTATTTTGAGTATTAACAGGATTGCCTCAGGTTTAGAGATTAACAAACAGAAAGTGTGAGTGTAAGAATAGCTAACATTTCTTGACTTTTCACTAATCTAGAACATGCTGTGTTAAGTGCTTTGTGTGGATATCAGGGAAGAAGACCAGCCTCGTGAGAGTGGAATTATATCCTGCCCTCAGCCTAATTTTGTTTAACCTGTGAATTACAAATGGTTTTTTACATTTTTAAAAGGTTGTTAAAGACAGAAGTACACAAAGGAAAATACACAATAGAGATGATCTGTGGCCCCAAAGCCTAAAATATTTACTATCTGGTCCTTACAGAAAGTTTGCCAACTTCTGTCAGAGAGGATGGCAAGGGGTAACAAGCCTCCAAAAAAGATCCAAAGGACATGAGTCAGCAAGCAAGAAGACTGGCTCGCCAAAACTCCAAGTGGCTGAGAGTCGACAATGAGACTCAGTGAATAAGAGCAAGACAGTTTTTATTTACACAGCAAATAGCAGGAGCATCGCATGACTGGGCCCATTCCTCTGCCACTAAATCCCACATGGCACAGTGGGCCCAGATGGCGCCAATGCAGGCAATTGTGCTGCAGCTGAGGAATCCAGGACCTAGGGCTCACCTTTTATAGCAAGCAGTGAACAAGCCAAGGAGCCAGTAGTCAGATGGTAGTCACTCTGTGTCACTTTGACCTACTTAATTGGCCAGGTGACTAGCTACAGAAATGGCTCAGTGTCAGATGGCCATGATGGCTTGTAGCTTGGCACACTCAGCAAAGGAATGCACAGGTGTTTGGGCCCTTGGCAGGCTGCTTTCCCAACAATGGATTGTCCCTTTCATCCTCACCGCAATCCTGTGAAGGAGACACAACTCTTATTCCATTTTACAGATGAAGAAACTGAGGCTCAGAGGACAGAAAGTAACAAATTAACTTGCCCAAGGTCAAAAGTAACTTGCCCAGGTTCAAAAGTGACTTGCCCCAGGTTGCATAGCTCATAGGTGGTAAGCAGTGACTGAACCCTGATCTGATTTAACCCTGATCTGATTTAACCCAATGATTTAACCCCGATCTGTCTGAATGCAGAGCCCAAATGACATAAAATTGCCGCATTTTATTCGGCAGAAAGCCAAGAACCACGAGGACTAGACTGAAATTACATACCTGATAAAATAATTCATTGTTTTGCCTTCTTCCCTTAATAACAATAATGCTGAAAGTTGGCATTTTTACAATGCATGAGACCTGCAATGCACAACCCATTTGAAGAGTTACATATGTTTAGATGCCAGCAAAAGTCTGCCAGAAACTTTCCTGGTAGAAAATGGATTTGGCTAGGTTTTACCTTTCCCAGTTGTTTTGAAAGGTTTCCTTTGCACTATGAAAGACAAAACACAGATTTAATTACCCCTTCTCTCCCTAATGTTCGAACTGCTTAATTACACTAAAAGCATTAATTGCAGGTATTACGAACAGCGACTCACAGTAAAATATTCCCTCATAATTTCACCAGGCCCGTCAATTAACCAAAGTGCCAGATACCTTCCTAACCCTTTGCATTATCCTCCCTACATTTCCACAAGCAAGTAACTGATTTGTATGTACAACACAGAAGCAGGTGCAAAGACGTGCTGTGCATGTGTGCCTGAGTGTGGAAAAGGCACACGAACAGCAGAGGAGGCTGCTGGAAATGGGAATGTGAGCATATGCATGTGAAGTTCAATGACAGTGACAACACTGGGTCTGACAATGAGTGTAAACGAAGGGGGCAGAGCTCTAGTACGTGACTTTGGGATTGTAGGTAACTGAAACCTCTGAAATTGTTCAAGCAAAGGGGGAGAACTTAATGAAAGAAATTGGTCTTCCTTATACGCAAAGGCAGACAATTCAGACAAGTCTCAGGCCAGACCAGTAAACCTCTCGATAAGGAAGCCAGCTGGCTCTGCTGTCCAGAGTCTCGAGGTCATTCATCCTACTCTGCTGCTCCAAGGCAGGAGAATGTCACGCTAGCCAGCTGTGCTCTGAAGTCAGACTCCTCGATTCACATCCCAGCTCTGCCACTTCCATTCATCTCTCTTTGCCTCAGTTTCCTCAACTGCAAACACTTGAGTTTAGTTAAGTTCTGTAAGAATTAAATAAGATAGTACCTGACACATACTAAATGCTCAGTGTCATTTGTGTTTCTCTTTCATGTTTGCTACATTATTTTTCATCTGCAAATTGGCTTCCCCTTCTTCTTTATGCACATGGGAAGATGCCCTCCCAACTTAAACAATAGTTCTGGCAGACTACCTAATGTGTCAGTCTCAAATACAATTTCCTGGAGGATGGAATCTGATTGGTCTAACTTGGGTCAAGTTGCAACCCCATTGGGTCAGCTGTGATTGGAAAACAGGACCACGGTGTTTGGGTGAGACTGCAGGGACCACTCCTTTGTTAGGTGGGGGCATTCATTCTTAGAAGAGAAGAGACATAGCATTTTCATAACACTTTCATATCCACTATAAATACTGATAGTTATCAATGAAAGACAGTGAATGTTCTAGTAGTCTATCTAAAAACAGTAATTATATTAAGGAAAGGTGTGTAAATCAAACCTTATCTTAAATAGTACATAAGAATATCATGCACTAAAATTATTTGTAAAGACTTTTGTTTTAATTTGAAATAATAGCTACAAGAATATTCATTTTGTATATTAAAAATTAAAATATTTGAGGTGTTATCTAACCAGGTTACATCAAGGCCAGGAGATGAAATGGTAAAGTTTTAAAGTTTGCCATTCAATTAGCTTGATCACCTTTTGAAGACACTGAACTTGACAGATTTTGTGTTGTTTGTGGTTTTCTCTTATGACTGATCAATAAGGACAGACTGTTCCGTTTTGAAAGGAATAAAGTCAAATACAAAGAAGCAAGCCAGCACCTACTTCCTCCTGGGATATTAAATCATCTTTGTCCTCCTTTCAATTACTTGAGACATAAACAGAATGTCAGCATCCCGACTCTTGTATGAGCTGTGTTTATTTTATTAATTCAGAAGAGAATTCATTTCTTTTCAATTCAGCATTTACTGTGTGTCATACAAGGCCCAGTGCTAGGGTGCGTGCATGAAGCCAAGAGGAGTAGGATGTGGTCTGTTCCCTTGGGGATGTCACTGTGGGAGAGACGGCCGTGTGTACAGTGGACACACTCACACCACCTTGAGAGAGATGCTCGTGTGTACAGTGGGCATGTTCACACTGCTGTGGAAGAGACAACCGTTATTCAGTTAGCTCTGTAGCATGGAACCTTGCACATCCCGGGTGCTCAGTCATTTCTTTTTGAACGAATGAACTAGTCAGTGCATCAAGGCAGGATGATAGAAGTGCTATTGAACAAGTACAAAATGTTACGAAAGTATAAAAGAGAAAGGGTGGTTCACTAATCACATAAATACTTCTTGTGTGCCCACTGTGTGCCAGGCACTATTCTGAGCATAAGCACATTGCTGTTACTTCTGGATAGAAACTTTGAGAAAATGACATGAAGGAGTTGGCATGTGTGCTGAACCTTGAAGTTCACATTCATGGGTTTCAACAGGCATCAATGGGCCTGAGAGAATTCCAAGAGAAGCTACAAGTCCAATTAAACTGGAGTTGACAGCATTGGGTGGGGGGGAGGCACAATGGCCAAGATTACAAAGGTAATATAAGCCAAAATCACTGAGGAAAGGGCCTTCAGTGCTGGAGGATTAGTTTGGGCTTAGTTTTGTAGACAGTGAAGAGCTGCTGAAACTTGAAAAGGAAATTCACACAAGCAAGCTGTCCTTGAAGGGAATTTACCTGGAAATGCTGTTTTGGATGGATTGGTGATGCTAGAGGTGGGGGCATCAGGGATGAGTGAAAATGGGGATGTATAGAAAACAAATGAATAAGAGACACAGACATACAGGAGACATCATAAATGTAAAACTGTTGGAACTAGAAAACAGGTCAAGTAAAAATATTAAGAGACCAAGATGTCAAAGATGACCCCTGAGCTTAGCAGGTTGGAGGCACCATTAATGACGATGGAAACCACAGTGGAAGGATCGGATTAGCAGGGAAGGGTGGATATACTAGGCTTGAGGGGAGAGCAGAGTATCCACATGGAAATGTGTAGCACATCCATTGGTAGGGTTTTTAATACAAGCATGTTAAGGTCTGGAAGTCACTGCAATAGGTCCTTGAGGGAGTGACTTTCACCTATAAGATAGTCATTTCATTGATATCTTCATCTACAAAACCAGTTTTTCCTGCTGGAAGGAGGAAGAATTTTGCAACTGCAGTATAAATAGGGATTAGTGAGCGCCTCCGGAATACTGTTGGCCTCAGCACAATACAGATCTAGCCAGAGATGAAACTTAGCTATGCAGGAACAGTACCAGAAACAGCAAATGGACCTCAGGCTCTGTCTGTGATGCAAGAGACAGGAACTTAGGACCATCCAGGGAAAGTCTTGGAAAGTCACAGGTCACTACCAGCTGAGTTAGGCAGACACTGAAAATCACAGCAGAGAGTGTGAGCTTAGGATCAGAAGGTGGGGAGTTGGCCTAAATAATGGGGGTCAACCAAGCATAGTAAGAATAATCAGACTAATTTTGCCAGATGGCAGTTTTTCACCTCTGTTCACCTTTAAAATATTTGGCCCATAAATTCCAGTTTAAAACCCTCTGGTGTTGTAAAGTTGCCACTAAGTATTTGACAAAGATAATAGCTGAAGCCATCAGACTGGGTGACGTTGTGAAGGAGAGCTCCTGTATTTACAGAGTGAAAAGAGGACTAAATATGGAGAAGACAGAAATAAGAGAAGGACCACAAGGATGCACTATTATAAAAGCAAAGGGAAGATACTTCACAGCCAATCCTTCCAAGAGACTATGTAAACAGAAATATATATTTTCAACACGTGCACAGCACTGTTCATGGTGCAAAAGAAGTCAGGTGATATGGGTTCTGCCCTCCAGGAGCACTTTTTTCATGAGCACAAGGGATATATGAAAATTGGGGCTGGGAGGGTAAACTGTGTTATAGGTTACTAAAGGGTATGAAACAGATTTCTACTTCTGAACATGATGAAGAAACAGAGACCAGATTTTTGGGGCTGGCCAAAAAGTTCATTTGTATTTTCCTTATGCTTGCTCTAGTAGCGCTTAGTTGTCTTTAACTTCATCCAAACAATCTTGTTAGATTGTATTGTGACAACTGTCATATCAGCGTGGATTTTTTTTAAAAAACTTATCAAAATTGGTAAATTTTTGTGTAGCCATTTTAATATTGAAGATGGAAGAAAAAAAGCAACATTTTCAGCATATTATGCTTTATTATTTCAAGAAAGGTAAAACGCAACTGAAATGCAAAAAAAAGATTTGTGCAATATATGGAGAAGGTGCTGTGACTGATTGAACATGTCAAAAGTGGTTTGCAAAGTTTCATGCTGGAGATTTCTCGCTGGACGATGCTCCACGGTCGGGTAGACCAGTTGAAGTTGATAGCGATCAAATCGAGACGTTAATTGAGAACAATCAACATTATACCACGTGGGAGATAGCCGACATACTCAAAATATCCAAATCAAGCATTGAAAATCATTTGCACCAGCTTGGTTATGTGAATCGCTTTGATGTTTGGGTTCCACATAAATTAAGCAGGGAAAAAAAATTTTCTTGACCGTATTTCGCATGAAATTCTCTACTTAAGCATAACAAAAACATTCCTTTTTTAAAACAAATTGTGACGGGTGGTGAAAAGTGGATACTGTACAATAATGTGAAATGGAAGAGATCGTGGGGCAAGCGAAATGAACCAACACCAACCACACCAAAGGCTGGTCTTCATCCAAAGAAGGTGATGCTGTGTATATTGTGGGATTGGAAGGGAGTTCTCTATTATGAGCTCCTTCCGGAAAACCAAATGATTAATTCCAACAAGTACTGCTCCCAGTTAGACCAACTTAAAGGAGCACTCGATGAAAAGCATCTGGAATTAGTCAAAAAAATGCATAATCTTCCATCAGAATAACTCAAGACCGCATGTTTCCTTGATGACCAAGCAAAAACTGTTATAGTTTGGCTGGGAAGTTCTGATTCATCCACTGTATTCACCAGACATTGCACTTTAGAATTTCCATTTATTTCAGTCCTTACAAAAATCTCTTAATGGAAAAAATTTCAATTCCCTGGAAGACTGTAAAAGGCACCTGGAGCAGTTCTCTGCTCAAAAAGATAAAAACTTTTGGGAAGGTGGAATTATGAAGTTGCCTGAAAAATGGCAGAAGGTAGTGGAACAAAAGGGTGAATACATTGTTCAATAAAGTTCTTGGTGAAAATGAAAAATGTGTCTTTTATTTTTACTTTTAAAAACGAAGGAACTTTTTGGCCAGCCCAATAAAAAGACACAATGTCTGTCATCTAAACAAAATTTATCAGGCATATAAAGAAGCAATAAAATACTACTCATAACGAGGAGAAAAATTGATCAATAGATCCAGACCTAGAAATGATACAGGTGATAGAATTAATGGAAAATAACATTAAAATAATTATAATAAATATACTCGATATGTTCAAGAAGATGGAGGAAAAATGAGCATTTTAAGGAGAGATGTGGAAGATTTTTTAAAAGAGCCAAATCAAACCTATAGAAAAAGATTGCAATGTCTAGTATGAAAAATACACTGAATGGGACTAACAGAACCTAGACACAGCACAAGAAAAATCAGTAAATTTGAAGACAAAGCAATAGAAATTTTCCAAAATGACAGAGTGAGAAAAAAGACTTTAAAAATAAATGAACAAAGCAGTAATGAGTTGTGGGACAAGTTCAGGTGGCCTAATATACATGTCCTTGAAGGAAATGAGGAGTACAGAAAAAATACTTGAAAACCTAATGGCTGAAATTTCGCCAAATTTGATTAAAACTATACACTTAGAAATCCAAGAGGTTTAACAAACCCCACACAAAAGAAAAATGAAGAAAAATGTATCAAGCCACATCTTAATGAAATGTTTAAGATTAATTAAACGGAGAATGAATTTAAAGCAGCCAGAAAAAAAGACACAATTAATAAAAAAACAAAGATAAAAATTACAGCAGACTTATCATTGGAAACAACACAAATGAGAAGAAAGTGAAGCAACAGCTTTAAAGTACTGAAAGAAAAAAAATGGTCAATCTAGAATTCTGTACCCAGCAAAAATAACTTTCAAAAACAAAGCCAAAGTAAAGATTTCTTCAGACACAAAAGCTTAGAGAATGTGCTGTCAAGAGACAAGCAATGTAAGAAATGTTAAAGGAACTCCTTCAGGCAGAAGGAAAATAATGCCAGATGGAAACTGGATCTAAACAAAGGAATGAAGAGCTCCAGGAATTGTCTTTTTGAAACAAAAATGATAGCAGTATGTTGTGCCCTGTATAATATATACCCACCCCCAAAATGTAGTAGTAGTAAGCTTCTATAGTAGTTCCCAATGATCCCCACTTTCTGGTCTAATCTCCCTTCCCTGTGTATGAGATGGACCTAGAGACTTGCTTCTAACGAATGCAATGCAACAAGAGTGTTAGGACATCACTTCCAAGGAGACTGTAAAAGACTGTGACTTCCCTCTTGCTCACACTCTTCCTCTGTTTCTTTTTGCTCCTTCAGATGGTGTAGTCTACCATGCTGTGTGCTACACTATAGAGAGGCCCATGTGGTAAAGAACTGAGGCTGGCCTCTGGCCAACAGTCGTGAAGACACTGAGGTCTTCAGTCCAAAAGCTCACCAGAATCATGCCAACCACCAAATGCATGAATGTAGAAGCAGAGCCTTCCCCACTTGAGCCTTGTTTTGACTGAAGCTCTGGACACTTTGTTTGTAGCATTGTGAGGTGACACAGAGCACCTGACTAAGCTGCTCCCTAATTTCTGACCCCCAGAAACTGTGAAATAATACATGTTGTTTTAAGCTACTCGGTTTGGGGGGTGGTTTGTTATGCAACGATGTGTAGCTGATACATCAGGAGAGAGGAAGTGGAATATATATGGGGATAAAAATAAAATACTTTTCCCCTTATTTTTTTTACATGTCTTTAGAAGATAATTGAGTGTTTAAGGCAAGAATATCAACAATGGATTTTGATTTTATAACAGATAAAAAAATGAACTGTATGGCAATTTTATATTTTTAGTGGACTGGGGACAAGGCAGGGTATGAAGAAGAGTGGGCTTACAGAAGGGTATGCGGAAACTTTGGGGGGTGATGGATATGTTCATTACCTTAATTTGCAGTGATGGTTTCAGAGGAGTATAAGTATGTCAAATCTCAGTTTTGTACACTCTAAATATAAACTGTTTATTGTACATTAATTATACATTATTTATATACTCAAAAAAGATATAAATAAAAGTATAAAGAACAGACAATAGAAGTTTAGAGAAGAGAAACATCAATGTGAGTTGTAATTATTACAAGAGACTTCACAGAGGACAGAGGACCTAGCAATAATCAGGCTTTGGTAAAATGGTAGAAGAAAGATGGGGAGGAGCTGAGGCAGAGGGCAGAGTACCAGCAGGGCCAGGAAGCAGGAATTGGTAATGTGTGTGGAGGAGAAGAAGTTAATGCCCAACATTAAGCAGAGTATGACTTTTGAAGAAAACAGTCTACCTCTATCTTTCCAGGGTAATTTCTTCCAGAAAACCTCCATAAGGCAAATTCCTATAAAGTCTAAAACATAATTACTGTTAATTTCAAGAGATGTTAATACTTCCTGAGCCCTGAAATTAAGCCACTTATATTAAAACAACACCAAATCCCCTTAAGATGAACACTCTCACTGCAGTAGATGACACTAGTTGTCATGGCATGGCCTTCCAAGGCAATGTCCCTTCATTAATTACCCTGTGATAAGGCTGAATGCCTTTATCCAGTTCCTTTATAACTATTCTATACCATACCCTTAAACCTTTACTGTCCTTTTTTAGCCCACAAAAGACAAAATAAGTCAATAAAAGCAATGTAAATGGTGCATAAGATTGTCACTGCTATAGACTTGCAAACCAAAAATACTGGAAATACTTCACCACTGGAAAGATGACCTCACAGGGGCTCTTGTTTCCTGGCTCTCAGCTACTTGAGAGGTGCACATCATCCAAAGCAGTTCTCATCAACGTAAATAAATGCATCATCATAAGCCAGAGCAGATATTACATGAAATCCCTTGCAAATTTAGATTCTCGTAAGCCAAAATGGCATACCCTGGAGTATCACTATAATGGGAAATAAGCTTAGAAAAGAATAAATAAGACCAGGATAAGTAAGAGTTTTAAGCATTAGATTAAGGATTTTGGACTTATCTGGGAGGCTTATAAAATCTGGAAAAGGGAATGACATGGTGAAAGATGTCTTGAAGATTAATCTAGAAGTCATGTACAGAGTAGAATTAGCTAAGGGAAGAATAAGGTGGGAAGGCTATTTTAGATGCCATTTTGGAGTAGACTGGGTAAAGTTTGATGAGATTGTGAATAAAGGAAATGACAATACTAAACACATTAATAATAATAATAATTAATATTTGTTGAGTGTTTCATGTGTTCCTGGCACCGTTCTAAATGCTTACATGTATTAACTTTGCATTTAATGTTTATTTACTATGGAATATACACTATTATTATCCCTATTTTACAGTTGAGGCCCCAAGGAGTTAAATAACTTACCCATGGTCACAAAGCTAATGGGGAACAGAGTCAGGGTTTGAACAGAGCCATCGGGCCCCAGATTTCTGTGTATGATCTGCAGATCTCAAGCACTGACTCTGTGCAGGCCACATGATGGTACTGAGAGTGACATTAAAGGAGCCCAGTCCAAGACACATCCCAAGTCCCTCCCTCCTCTTCGTCCCCATGGCCACTACCCGAGTCCAGGACAGTGGCTCCTCTTCTCTGAAACAGCCTCTGGCTGCTTTCCCTGGCTCCACACTTGCCAGCCTCCAATCAATGCTGTACCCTCACCCGGGTGACCTCCCAAAAGCCCAGAGCTGATCCCATCACGCTTCTGTTCAAAATCACTGGGATAAAGTCCAGAACTACTATGTGCCTTCTGAGGGCCAACATAATCTGGTCCCAGATCATTTTGCATTCTAGGTTCCAGACATTAAGACTTCATACTCTCTCATTCTGGGATCTTGTAGATGATGCTCTTTCCCTTTCAAATGTTTCCCATCCTTTCCACCTTCCTCCCTGTTCTTCATGGACTAACTTCTACTCATCCCTCACATCCAATCTGAGTGGTCACTTCACTCAGAAGTGCTCTAATGCCCTGAACCACATGTGCCTTAAGCCCTCTCTGACGTGCTTGGACATTGCCCTGTACCATCACTCACTGGCTCACTCCACTGAATATGAAGTTCCGTGAGGTCAATGACCTTGTTCATTCTTCTCTCCCCAACACTTAGCATGGTATCAAATACATAGTGGACTCCAGATAATTTTTTTAATTGAAGGATAAACAAGGAATGAGTTTGATAGGATGTTAAAAATCAAACCTTTTTTTTTTTTGGAAAAGACAATTTATTTTTTATTGAGGTAACATAGATTTATATCATTATATAAGTTTCACGTGTACAACATCATATTGCTACTTCTGTATACCGCACAACATGGTCACCACAAAAAACTTAGTTTCCATCTCTCTCCACACAGTTGATCACCTTTACCCATTTCACCCAGCCCTCCACCCCCATCCCTTTGCCTCTGGTAACCACTACTCTGTACCCACTGTATCTATGTCAAACTTTCTTTGAATACATTAAACATAACTAGTGCCATTGGAAGCATCAAGGGAGCATTTAAGAGAATTATTTTGGAGTTGCTCAGTTTAGATTGGGACCTGTTGAATTTGGTGATAAAATGTTATCCAAGAAGAAACGACCTGTGTGCAGCTGGAATGATGGAATCGGGGCTCATTTTGTGAGGCTGGAAGATTCAGACTTGCTAATTTTACCACTTTTTTAAAGAGAATTTTGCTTTCCTCACTTTGCTCAGTAGCATTTAGCTAGACTGATTGTGGCTTTATTCTGGTGAAACCAGAAATCAAAATTAATACCTGGCATATTCCTTTTAGGTTGTGTATACAGTCATACATAGAAAGGAGAATTACTTTTCTCTGTACTGTTCAGAAAGTTTGCTTTTATCTTTTTAATTCTGCTGTTGCTTGCTTAGGTTGTGAGTGAAAGGGTAGATTTCAGAGACAGAAGCCAAAGCTGAAATGCTCTGGATTTAATTACACAGCAAATAGAAATGATATTCCTGATCCTATGAAGAATAAGTTTGGCTTTTCTATATATTATTTGAGAAGGATTTAATAAAAAGTAGATTTTCTGGATGAAGACTTGTGAATGCATTTGCAGCCCCATAATCTTACCAAGGCGAAGTGCTTCTGCTTCAACCTTCAGAGACCTGACTAACAGTTGATAAGTGCTTTTAGGGTGAGATGTGAATCTGTTTGCTAAAAGCAGCCTCTGAGCTAGAGAGAGGTGTCCCCATAGTCTGGCTGGCAGATAGCCCCTGCCGAAGGACATGAGGGCATCTGTCCTATGGACTAAGGAACGGCCCACCCATTTTCTTTTGGTTAGATATGTGAGGAGTTTGTATGTTTGGCTGGGCAGAAAAACTTCTTCCTTTCTGATGGATCATTTAGAAGGGTGTGGTAGTGGTGCGGCGGTCTGTGTGTGTGTGTCTGTGTGTGTTAACGTGTAGCTTAATGTTTCACCACAATGCAAACAAAGTGCTTCCCTTAGTAGCCTCCATGTCTACAGGAATAAGATCCTCCTTACAAAAGGACCCGAAGGATTACTGGAAAGACATACCCAGGCCCAAACACCAGGTTTGCTTTGTGTGGCTTTGGATGAATGGATAAAGAAAATGTTGCCATTTACAACAATCTGGATGAACCTCGAGGACATTATGCTGAGTGAAATAAGCCAGACATAAAAAGAAAAAAATTACATGATCTCACTTATATGTGGAATCTAAAAAAGTAGAAGTAGAGAGTAGAATGGTGGTTACCGGGGTGGGGAGGTGGGGGAAATGGGGAGATATTGATCAACAGGTACAAAGTTCTATAGGATCCATTCTATAGGACAAATAAGTCTAGACAGCTCATGTACAGCATGATGACTATAGTTAATAATACTGTATTGAATCTCGGAAATTTGCTAAGAGAGATTTGCTAAAATCTAAGAGAGTAGATTTCAGGTGTCCTCATCACACACAAAATATGGTAACTATGTGAGGAGATGACCTGTTAATTAGCTTGACTGTAGTAATCATGTCATTGTGTATATGTCTATCAAATCATCATGTTGTACACCTTAAATATATGCAATTTTTATTTTAAAAATAAAAAGAACTTGGATAAGGGGAAGAGTGATGACAGAAATAAACCCAGAGGAGCTGGTTGGATGGGGAAAGAAAAACCGGTTGATAGACTTACTGACTTTGAGGGCAAAACCCAAAAGGCATTTGGAGTCAGAGGACTGGAACACAGGAGGGAACGCCAGGCTGGTTATTTAGACCTGGGAATTACTTTTGAAATAAAGCCATGAGGTAGAGCTGCCTCTGCCTCAAATTCAGCATGTGTACATTTAGAGGGTCCCTGTCTAATCCCAACATGGCCAGAGGGAACCTAGGAATAGATGCAAGATGTGGTTCATGAGGTATAGGATGGGCAGCTTTACTTTTTGAGTAATTCTTTTCTAAGCAGCCACACTTATAAATTTATTCTAAATAAGTAGACCCAAAGCAAAATCATTCTTCAAGCTGAGCTACCAGCAGAGCCAATTTTTATCCAGCTCTGCAATTCACCCAACTCAGCTCGCGTCGCCAGAGTCTGTCCTTCCAGATTAATGTGTTTAATAGCATCTGTCAGCAGTGGCTGTGGAGTAGTATGTTAATGGGTCCCGAAGATTTTCATCAGAAGATGCTGTACGCCAATAACAACGCCAGTGGCAGCTCCGCAGTTGGCATTGCTGACACTTTTCCTAGCAAAGGAGGCTGCCCTGTAGGCATTTAAGAGATACTGAGGGTCCAGCAACTGGAGGTTGGTTAACAAGTGGAACCCTGAAGATGCTGTTTATGTGGCTGTATGTAGAGTAGTGATTTATGTTATTTTAAGCTGAGATGCAAATTCTGTGAGTAAGGAGAGCGAGCTGCTGCCTTCTGGAGTCGTGAATGTCTCAGGGAACAAGAGCATAAGAGGGTCCGGATTTTTAGGCAACAGAATGCTTTACACAGGTGACAAGTTAGGTGGTAATTAATCACATTAAATGAGGATTCACCATGGAATTCCTTCAGACAGCCAGATCCCCTCGTCACTTAACATACTTGATTAAAATTCATTACCCACAACATCTCTTACATAAAGCATGGTTCCTCCTATTGATTTCAATGGGTTCTGTTCATTATGAGGAACACTTCTGCAGAGAAAATTCACTCCTACAAAGTTAATAGGTTACCCTTATCACACGTAAACCGGAAACAAGATTTGTCTGCCCTTAGCTTGCACTCTTCGTATCTTTGTGTGAGCTCTTCGCTTGCACGTGTACCTGGAACTTCCTAATGACTGATTCCTGTTCTCCTGGCCCCTTCTCTTTATTCGGGAACAAATGGGCACCTGGTTCCCAATCTCCAGGGATGGTCCATCTATCTTTGACTGCATATCAGGACTTGGACCACATTCCGGGAGACAGTAAAACACAAGGTCCCTCCTGGAGTCTCTGGTGATGAGTCGGGTCTTGCTGTGCAAGATTCCATCCACAGCTGTCATCTTCCACCCAGCCCTAGTTCTGAAAATGACCCCTGTCAGCGGAGAAGCCAAGCACAGCATTGAGGGTCCCTTATGGGGAAGTGGGTTAACAATCAGGGAAACTGGGTCTTAAAGAGAAGCAGCTCGTCCAAGGAACGATGGCCTCGACACCCACAAAACCAGGTAGACTTCAGGGCTGCAGATTCTACCTCTGCACTTCCAGCCTAGAACTTGACTCAAGTGAGTAACAACTTCATTCTCATTTCCATGTCTTAGGGGACAATGATCTTCAGATTCTAGGAATTTTGCCCTGACACATGAGTTTGTAAACTTACAATTTTAGTGTAGTTTTTGTTGTTTAGGAGATAGCTTAAAAAGCAGAAAGGAGATTAAAGAGAAGAAATGATAATTAATGAGTATCTTACTTTAGAGTCTTACTTAATAGCCTACTAAACCCTTTCACCTAATTGTTTATTCCCTTCTGTCTTTAGTCCATTGGGGCTGCTGTAACAAAATTCCACAAACTGGGTGGCTTATAAACAACAGAAATTTACTTTTCACAGTTGTGGAGGCTGGGAGTCCAAAAATCAAGGCACCAGCATGGTCGCGTTACAGAGCAGGCCCTCTTCCTGTTTCCTAGCCGACAACCTCTCTCTGTGTCTTCACATGGTAGAAGAGGCTGGGAGTTCTGTGGGGTCTCTTTCATAAGGCCACTAATCCCATTCGTGGGGGCTCCACACTTATGAGCTAAGCACCTCCCAAAGGCCTCACCTCCTAATACCAACACACTGGGCATTAGGATTTCAACACATGAAGTTAGGCGGGGGACATAAACATTCAGACCACAGCACCGGCCTTTCAGCATACTTGACAAAACAGACAATCTGCGTGGAGAAGAGGTGGTAGAGGAGGAACATGACAGTGCCAGTATCAGAAGTCTTTATCTGGAAAGGTCAGGTGCAAAAGGCCCTAAGCATCAACATACACGAGGGGAAAACAGAGTCAAACTGCAGCTGTCCACGGAAAGCCTTTATGAAATATAAAATAAATTTCTCTCTCTTCCAGTCTGCCTTCCTCCATAATCACTTAGATACCTGGGTGCCTTGGTCAGAGCAGGCACTCAATACGTATTTGTTGAACTGGATCTAGACAAACAAAAGTCTAATCAAATATTTTAAAAGTAAACTGCTAAGTGATGCTTAAAGTTTAAAAACGAGAGTAGGATGCCATTCTAGTGAGTGTGTCTCATGGCTGACACCTCATGGCTCTGACCAAGGCAGGCCAGCTTGTCTGGCAGTACCAAGGCCCTGGTCCCTGATTGTGGTTGAGGGCTCTTTGCTCTCCTCCCTCAGCCTGCTGCAGCCACCTAGCCCCACGCATGTTCTTAACAAGACTGGTGGTGAAAACTGCCCCACGACGTTTCTGAACATTTTTTTAATAAGGTGGAGAAATACAAATTCTATTTAGCTGTGTGTGTGTGTGTGTTTTTTTTTTTCCTTTCCGATGCATTCTGTGGGTGTGGGAGGAGGCTCAGCTTTCGTAGGCATCAGCCTAGAGAATGTACCGCCAGGAACACTGACAGGTCCAGCTGCCTATGGCTTTGTCGAAGGACGTGGGGAGCGCTCCATCCTGGAGGCTCACAGCTGACGCCAGGAGGAGGAATAGTTCCTCTTTAATGATGCCTGAAAAGTGCCTTTTGCAAATCATTAGCAAATTAAAGAAGGTGAAGGCTTTTGGGCCCAGGTTCCAATCAGACAGAGATCCACATAATAGCCTAGTATTTATTGAGCTCTTACGTTGTGCCAGGCATTGTGATAGCATTCTACATGGTCTGTCATCTATACTGCAAGTAATGGAAAACCTGAACAATACCTTAATCCCCAAAGGCATTTGTTGTTGCTTTAATAGGAAGTCTGAAGTCAGGTATTCTAGTCCTGGCTTGGCAAGATCAACAGTATCATCAAGGAGAAAGGTTCTTTCTCTCTTTCACTTCCATCATCCCTAGTGGGTTGACTTTCATCCTTAGCTTCACGGGATGGCTGCCGCTGTGCCAGACATCACATCTACTTAAAGGTAGGAAGGAGGAGGGACAAGTAGGCACTAAGAGAATTTCTCTTCCTTATATATTCTTTTTATATGGAAGCAAAATTTTTCCAGAAACCCCTTAGCCTATATCCCATCAACCTCATTTTGCAGAACTGGGGCACATAGACACCTCTAAGTGCAAAGGAGGCTAGAAAAAGAGCATTTAGCTTTTATAGCTTCTGTAGGTAGACTGGCAAGAGGGGATTGGGAATGGCTATTGGGCTAGTCAAGCAACAGTGTCTGCCTTATATGGATTATTTATTTAATCCTCTCAATAACTCTATGAATGGAAGTACTGTTGTCATCCTAAGTTGGCCAACAAGGAGATAGTAATTAAGAGACTTGCCCAAGGTCATGCAGCAAATAAGTGGTCTGGCTAATAGCTTTAACTATGACAGGCAGCTATCTAGCAAGATGGTTAAGAAGACAGGTTATTGAGATAGACTACCTTCCAGAGTTTGAATCCAAGTGGTACTACTTTCTAGTTATAAATCCTGGGAAGTTATTTAACCTTGTTCTGCCTCAGTTTGCTCACTTGTCAAATGGGGATAATAATAATAATTATCCTATGTTTATTGTAAAGATTAAGTGACCTAATACTTGAAAAGTATTACAGGATTTGGCTTTTAATAAGCATTGGAAAAGTGTTAACTAAGAAGCTATGAAGCAAGCAGCTTTGTTTATAATAACCCTAAAGTGGAAATAGCCTACCTGTGCCCCATTGGTAACATGGGTTAATAAACTGTGGTATATTCATGCAATTGAATGCTATCCGGCAATGAGAAATGATGAGTTATTAAAATACACAACAACATAAGAGAGTCTCACAGTGAGTGAGTCTCATAATCCAGACATGAAAGAGCACACACCATATGACTCCATTGATTTGAAGTTCAAAAACAGGCAAAGCTAATCTGTAGTGATGAAAGTCAGAATGAGTTTCCTTCAGAGGATTATGTCTGTGAGAAGGTACGAGGGAACTTTCCGGGGTGCTGGAAAAGTTCTTTATCTTTTTTTTTAATTTTTTTGTACAGCAGGTTCTTATTAGTCATCCATTTTACACACATCAGTGTATACATGTCAATCCCAAAAGTTCTATATCTTTTTTTTTTTTTTAATTTTTATTTATTTATTTTTGGCTGTGTTGGGTCTTCGTTTCTGTGCGAGGACTTTCTGTAGTTGTGGCGAGCAGGGGCCACTCTTCATCGCTGTGCGCAGGCCTCTCACTGTCACGGCCTCTCTTGTTGCGGAGCACAGGCTCCAGACGCGCAGGCTCAGTAGTTGTGGCTCACGGACCCAGTTGCTCCGCGGCATGTGGGATCTTCCCAGACCAGGGCTCGAACCCGTGTGCCCTGCATTGGCAGGCAGATTCTCAACCACTGCGCCACCAGGGAAGCCCAAAAGGTCTATATCTTGATCTGAGTCGTGGTTATGCAGGTACATACACATGTAAAAATTCATTGATTCATTGATTTGTGCACTTAAGATGTATGCATTTTATTGTATGTAAGTTATACTTCTATCTTAAAAGGACATAAAAATTTTAAAGGGAAACTAGGAAATGTAACCATAACCATTCATGCTGACTGACATCTTTGCAGAAAACCCTCAGAAGAAAATGTTGGCAGGAAGAGAAAGGAAGCCCACCAATATCATGGGTCATTCGTCTTCTCTCAGAAAGCCCCCGCGGCCCTCTCCCACAGCACAGGAAATTTCCTCTGAGTCATATTCCCAGTCTTGGAGATGTGTTTGCCCTGGAACGATCCCTGCCCTCTTGCCTGACTCCTAGGTGATCAGTGGTGGACTTTGGTGGTGAGGCAAACAGGAACACAACATCTCTCTGCATTTCACGGCGTTATCCTGTTAGTAGTCAAATTGCCTACAGATTCACCAGTCAGAATGCCAGGATGCATCAGCCTGGGAATGCCCCCAAGAACTGTCCTGCCAAAGGCAGATTTCCATGGAGCTGACCACCTAAAGAGCTCCGGCTCTTCGTGCAACAAGAAGGCATGGATGGCGCACCCACTGAGCTGGAGACAAAGTGAGGCAAGAAATGGACAAGGGCATTTAGGCTGACAAGGCAGTGGGGCTGAGAAGGCACCAGGGCTGCCTCAGCCCTTTGGGCAATTCTAAGCTTCAAAAAGATCCTCTGAAGGAAACGGTTCAGAGTCAAAGCAGACCGATACTATGGATTTTCTTAAGTTCTGGTACTTTCCAGGGCTGCAGGGTATAAGAGATGACTTGATTGTGATTTGGGCCTGTGGGAGGTGGAGTGGAAGGAAGGGGTGTGACCTTTGACCAGGCAAGAGACTGCTGCATTTTATGACACCCGAACACAAAGCCTTTTTTTTCCTTTTCAACCACATGAGAAATTTTTTTGAAATTTCAGTAACCAATTGAGCAAACAGGAGAGGAGTGAGCTGGATTGGGCCTGCGGCCCTCAAGCACACCGTGAGTGTGGCGGAGGAGAGAATCACAGCCTCAGCTCTGGGTCACCGGAGGAGGGGCTGCCTTTGTTTAAAGTCTGTCACCACGAGAATCACCCAAGGTGCTCTCTGCACTCCTTCCGTCCCCTCTGCTTAGGAATGCCTGAGAATCCTGCCAGAAAACTGAGGCCTGGGGGAGGGGAGCCTGCCCACCAAGTCTGCCTGGGAAACGGGTCCGGATCAGTCTCCATCCTGGGTTCGGGTGGTCCCAGGCCCCGCTTGGGCCTGTGCTGCCCCAGCACTTCCTGGTCCCCTTAGTCTCCAGTCACCAGAGGGATCCCCCTCTTCTTAAGGCAGCAGGGCCCTGGATGGAGCACAGGCTGTGAATCTGTAACAGTTACACATCCTCCGTGTGGGCCTTTGTGTGCACTCTTGCCCTGGACCACACACACGTTGGGACTGGGCCCACTGCAAAACCTAACACTGGTTCAGAAGATCCCCTGCAACCTGAAGGAGGCGTTAGGTCGTCTTCTTCTCCCACCTCACTACCCGTGGCCCACGCCCATATCCACCTTAACCTCAAAGCGGCCGAAGAGAAGGTACTCACCCTGCCTACGTCCTCCTTCTCTCCGCTGCCCCACCCAGAGAAGCCCCAATGTGGTTCCTCCAGAATTTCGGGTATCTGCTGGCATCCTTGCTCAGCAAAGCCTCCTCCTGAGGCCGACCACCACAATCAGCCTCCAACTTAAAGATAATGAGTTTGGGGGGGCATCTGACTGACAAAGACAGATGCTGCTTCTGGCGAAAAGAAAAAAAAAAAAATGGTGTATTTCCTTTCCCCAGGAAGCACAACATTCTTCACAAACGTTATTTTCTCATTAGCACTTAACAGCCTCCACAGGGAGCCTGATGATATCATGAGTCCTGATTTCACCCATAGAGAAATTGAGCCATACACCAGTTCTGCCCGTTCTGATTCGATGGCTGGAAAACAGAAGGTCTTTTCCTCTTTTTGGATTAGAATTAGATCTCATTTCCATCAACAAAACACTCAGGAGGATATGGCTCTTCTGCTTTGAACAAGTGTCTTCTTCAACACAGTTTGATGGCTTTGGGGCATGCACATTCTGTCTAGACCTGTGAGGGCTTTCAAATGCCATATGGTTGGACCAGACTCTGATTAGTAATGGGTTTGCAGATGTTAGATGAACCTTCTGGTGTGCCCTTAGCAGCCCAATCAAACGCAACATGGGGAATTTTGGTTAAGTGTGAGGGTCCCAAACAGTGGCTTCACTCAACCTAAACAACATTAAGACCTAGCTTTTATGTTCAAGTATACATATCATTTTAAGATTATTTGGTACTCTCTGCCTCTCTTAAATACTTGCTGAAGTTTAGCCCATTCAGTGCAGGGATGGTAAGGCCCGCCTGTGTTTAGGCCAATTGATTGACGGCCAGCATTTCAAGAGCTGGTGACTCTGGTCTATATCATGCACAGAGAGAAGAAATCCCTGCAGTTTCCAAAGTGGAAACAAGCGAGCAAAAATAGCAAAAGTATTTTTAGAGACCGGTCCAAAATATCCTATTAGCTGGTAGTTTTTATGGAATGTACAGACATATCAAAGGGAAGATGCATTTCTGCCATCACGGCCCAGCATATAAGCCAGAGAATATTTCTGTTTTTCAAAGGGTAGAAAATCCATGTTTTTACTGAATGAATATTTATGGAGCACTTTCTCTATGCCAGGCACTAAGACACAAACAATAAGCTGCAGTCCCTGTTATTAGGGCTCCCAGCCTGATAGGAGACAAGCATGGGGAGAAATGGCTCAGGATAATGTGTGCTACGATTAGTGCTGTGGCCACACAGAGAAGAAGGGCTCTTTCAAGTTGGTGAATCTTCGCAGAGGAGGTAAGGCTCCAGAGTTCTCAGAACTGGGCTGGGGAGAGGAGACCCAGGGTGGGAAAAGCAGCAGATGCAAAGGCCGGGAGGGAGACAGCAGATAGTTCAGAAATGTACGCTGATTCAGATTGCTAGAATGCAAGGCTCATGAAGGGTAGGGTTGGGAAATCATAAAAGGTGTTATGTGCTGAACCAAGGAGTTCAGAATTTATCCTGAGGCCATTGTTGAGCCTGAAGCAGGATAAAAGGGAATAAAAGCGTTCACATGGTCGGGTACTTTTTTTAAAGCCCACTCTATTGGCCCACACTAGAGAATGTATTATGGGAGACAGAGGAAAACGGGTGCTTGATTGCCGTACAAACATGGGGCCCAGACTTCAAAAACACCCTTGCATTTCCCAGTACAATACAGTGGGATGGTTATAAGGTTAGCCTGGAGCCGGACAGTTTCAGGTTCAAGCTTCAGCTGTGCCATGTACTAGCTGTGTGACCTTAGGGAGGTTACTTAACTTTTCTGATCCTCTGTTTTGTCATCTGTGAAACCAAGATAACAATGGATATTACTATTGAATGAGATGATGCATAGAAAGTGGTCAGCACAGCGCCCTTCTATATAGAGTCCTCAGCTCATTCTCTCATTCATATATAGGTATGTATTTGAATTCCTACTATGGATCAGACAATGAGGATGTGTGGTGAGCAAATCCACTACAGTCCCCGCTCCGTGTGAATCTTAGAGTCTAAAGGGGGAGGCAGGCATTAAACAAAGCTCCCCATAAGCGATTACATAGCCACGTGCCAATTTCAGTGCTATGAAGTTAAGATACAAGGTGCTCTGAGCACATGAAGGGTTGAGGCTGGAGGAGGGGGCTGGATTTAGCAAAAGAATCAGCAAAGGCCCTTACGCTAACACTGGAAGGGTGGATAGGAGTAACTCAGGCAGGCATAAGAGGGAGAGCTGTTTAGGCAGAAGGACTTGAGTACAATAAAAAGCTGGTTTGTTCTGGGATCTGGTGGGGAACAAGACTGAAGAGGCAACGCTGGGCTTGGATCACAGAGAGCCTTCTAGGCCTCAGTGGGGATGTGAAGGTTTATCCTCTGTGCAGGCTTCCTTTCCTCCCCTCCACCCTCAAAGGGGAGTGACACGGTCCAGTTGGCCTTGCCGGTTAGCAGTTCCTTAGCGAGCAGACCTTCAGCAGCTGTCGGGCCTCTCCGAGGCAGGCCTGGCATGATCCCCCGAGACCGCAGGCCAAGGCACCACTCGGGCTGACTTGGCCGCCCAGGAGAGCGCTTGACTGTGTTTTGATCGAATTTCACCAAATTTGCCAAAGCTTTGTCACATGTTTTCTCAGGCACTTGACAAGCCAAGGGCAGGAGAGGACATGCTGTGGGGGGGGTTGGGGGGAGAGAACAGGTGAGCGACACAGGTAATCAGGCCATCTGGGACTCTGGCACTGGCCCAGTTTGCTGCTCACAAAACCCAGGGAGAAGTGACAGTTCAGGGCACTCGTCCACCGGCTGCCAACGTTGCAGACCTACCTTCCTGACACCCAGTTGGGCAGGAGGCAAGAGCACATGCACAGAACGCAGACTCTCCACCCTGGAATATCCTGTAACTCCCCTCAGCACTGGGAGAACTTGCCTACCTGTCCCAGCCATCAGCCCCCAAATCTCTCTTCCTAGCAAGGCAAGAAACCCCGGCTCAAGCCAGACCTGGTTTTTTTCACATATCAAAGGATAACACACATGGAAACAAATAGTTTTCTATCCACCTAAGAATCTGCTTTTCTTCTGAGCAACAATCTGTCAGCTGTTCTTGCAACATAAAAGCTTTCATTTGACCAAACTTCAGGAAAGACATCCATTTGTAAATTTACAAGGAGGAATTTCAGGTTAAGTTGGCCCTTATACCCCTAGATCTGTCATTTGGGCCAAGTCTGAGAGATTTCCTTCTTTGAGTCACTCCATTTCAGGCATGTGAGCCTGTCACTGCCTGGGCAGGGACACCATGTCTAGTAAAGTCACCTCTAATTTAGAGGTTAATGGGTTCAATTTCTTTATTCTATTTACTCTGCCATTTTCTCAAGGAAATATTAGAACTAATTCTTTTCTTCAGAAAGTAGCTCTACTTTGGGTGGGAAGGTGTATGGGGCACTACATTATTTGGGGGGGGGGGTTGGTTTTGTTTATTTTTACTTTTAATGACTTTTTTGAAGTATAGTTGATTTACAATATTGTGTTAGTTTCAGGTGTACAGCTAAGTGATTCAGGTATACATCTACCTGTTCTTTTTCAGATGCATTTCCCTTATAGGTTATTACAAAATGTTGAGTATAGTTCCCTGTGCTATACAGTAGGTCCTTGTTAGTACATTATTTTTTTTTCTTTTAATTATTATTTATTTATTTATTTATTTTTTGGGCTGTGTCTTCGTTTCTGTGTGAGGGCTTTCTCTAGTTGCGGCGAGCGGGGGCCGCTCTTCATCGCAGTGCGCGGGCCTCTCACTATCGCGGCCTCTCTTGTCGCGGAGCACAGGCTCCAGACGCGCAGGCTCAGTAGTTGTGGCTCACGGGCCTAGTTGCTCCGCGGCATGTGGGATCTTCCCAGACCAGGGCTCGAACCCGTGTCCCCTGCATTGGCAGGCGGATTCTCAACCACTGCGCCACCAGGGAAGCCCTGTTGGTACATTATTTTAACTTCTTTAGCTGCGCAGTCTCACATGGGCTCCTCCTTGCTTATTCTATAATGGTGGTTGCTAAAGTACATTCTACCGGCCTTTTTGAGTCTGGGCACAGTGTGCCGGTGGGGAATTCTAATTCTGACCCTGTCTCTACATGATTCTTTCCAGGCAACACTGCCCAACTTCTTCTCTTAGATGTGTAAGGTCAATTACATCACTTCCCCTCCCTGTGTCTGTTCCCTCATTTATCAAATGAGGGGCTGTAATCATGCATCACTTAGACCCTCTCTAGCTCTAAAAAATTTTTTGAAATCCTGGAATACATCCTTAGCTGTTTGACTTAATCAATTTGGTAGTCCTGTGGAAACACGGGTCCTACCTATGATAAAGCAGAAATGATATTTCCTCAGACTCTCTCAGTGATTCTCAATGTTGAAGCCAATGGGATGTCATTTGGAGATGGAGCTTTTGGGAAGTAATTAGGGTTAGATGAGGGCGGGACCCACATCATGAGATTAGTGTTCTTATTAGAAGAGACACCAGAGGGCTTTCTTCACCACCCCCTCCCCCAAGCACATACCAAGGAAAGGCCATGTGAGGTCACAGCTAGAAGGTTGCCACTTACAAGCCAGGAACAGAGAGCTCTCACAAGAACCTGAATTGGCCCACACCTTGATCGGACTTCTCAGTCTTCAAACTGTGAGAAGCAAATTTCTATTGTTAAAGCCACCTAGTCTATGGTATTTTGTTCTGGCAGCCTGAGCCAACTAGGACAGCAAGCATTCTCTAGGATAGTCATGGTGCCTGAGCCTTGGATATCTTCATGATGAAAGTCATGGCGCCTGAGCCTTGGATATCTTCATGGCGCCTGAGCCTTGGATATCTTCATGAAGACCAACCCTTATGTACTCAGAGCAATATGGAATGTATCATCAAACAGGCAAAGCAGAGGCTTTTAATGTCTTGTTCAAGTGAAGATGACCAGCGTTGTCCCACAATTTCTATGCATTGCTGTGTGTTAGGAGTCGGAATTATCTGAACTAGACTGCAAAGTACTTTAAATAAGTACTAAATAGGTAGCCACGGGAACAACCAACTCAGTCCTCTTTGGAAGCAGGAAGGGTAGGAGTTATAAAAGTATACGAGTCAGAATTAAACAAGAAAATGGATGTCTCCAGCCACAAAACTAATTCTTGCAGCATGTCATTTTCAGCACTATAATGATTTCCATAGTACAGCTTTTAGCTCCACTGGAAATGACAATGCAGGTGTCACCCTGAATATCATACACTTTAATGGCATCTTGTGTATTCTTATCCTTTCAGAACCAACTCAAATGTCATCTCTTCTGTGACTTTTCTCAATGTCATTTGAAAATGACTTTGTATATTTTTGCATTCCATAGTCCCCATACAATATTTATTCATCTTTCCTTGGGGCTCCCATTGCAACTTGCTTGTAATTCCATAAGGCGTTTATCACATCATATTACAGAAAGTTGTGTGTCCTTTCTGTCCTGTTAGATAATGAACTCTTTGAGGGCAAGGCCATGGACATAGAAGTTACTCAATAAAAGCTTGAATGAATGAATGAAGTCTTGCTCCTTTGCATATGACTCATTCTTCATTCATCCCAGAATTCCAAAGACTCTGACTCAGCTGCCACACTAAGGCTCTCTCTGCCTCCATCTGCCCACCTATTATATGATACTATAAACTGTAGTTAAACATTGTCCTTTTTTTTTTTTTTTGGCCTCAGAATCTTTAATGAGTCATGGGAGCTACCAGGATGCAAAGCCAGTATGTCCTAAGGTCACATATGAAGATTTGATGTTTTCATAATATTTGTCCCAACTGTTGTTTTGTCCATATTTCAGAGACCTCTTGACCTGTATTCATCCTGAAATTGTTGACACTTCACAGCTGCCAAAAGTCAACCACAGAAACATGGACTATTATGTGGCCTAATTTGGGACGTCTGCCCCCAGTTTACTAGGAGAGTAACTTTCCTGTAGTTTACGGTCTTGACCAACACCTTTAAATAAAATTAAACCAATCAGCGTAGCAGGGATCAGGTGAAAGCCCATCAGAAATGAACACGCAACATCGCTAAAATGATAAGCCACTGGAAAATACAGTCAGTACACAGAGAACTTTTCAGGATCCCATGGATGGATGGAAACTGTCGCTTTATACACAGATATCATGAATTAGCTAACAAAAGTCCCTCTGTCGTGATGCTTACTGATTAAAATGTAACTTCCTCTTGGAAAAAAAAAATTAAACCAATCATTTTGATAACAATCCACGTGTTAAATTCAGTTAAATATTGAGAAAACTGTTTTCAGGTTAAATTCTATAGCACAATTTTCCATAAGCTACTGAGTCTGTCATGCAGCTGAATGAAGAAGTGAGCAGATCTTATCCCACATGCTTACATCCCTCTGCATTCCTCTTTTCTCCCTTCCTCTGTGCTAAAATCTGGCCCATTTTTTTTTTTCCCTTACGAATCTTGATCATGTTTGACTGTTACCTATATGCTACCCCAAAGGAAATCTCCTCAGAGTTTGGAGAGTTAAATAGTTGAAGACCTAACAAGACATCAGGCATCAGTGTATGTTGTGGTGAAAGGACAGAGGTTGACATTTTAAGCAAGTTTCCTGCCTTCAAATAACACCAGGTAGGCAGCCAGCCCCCAGGCAGCTATGATAGATGTGGCCATACTAAGTGATGTGTAGAAGGGAGTAGAGAAATACTGGGGTATTGTTTTAAATAAAGTTCTTAAGTTAATTCATTTTTCCACCCTCCCTCTTTACCTCCCTCCTTATCTCCCTTACTCTCTCCTTTCCTCTCTCCTTCCTTCCTCCCTCCCTCCCTCCCTCTCTTCCTTCCTTCCATCCCCCCTTCCTTCCTCCTTTCCTCAAGTACTTATTGAGCAATTATGATGACCTAGGCACTCTTCTAGGCTTGGAGGAAACAGCAATGAATAAGACCAGGTCCCTGTACCCTCATGGAGCTTACATTCTGGTAGAAGAGAGGTAAAATAGGCAAAGAAATAATATGCAGTTTCAAGAAGAAACTACTTTATTTTATTTATTTTATGAAAAATAAAAATGAGCAAAGGGTGTGACAGTTCCTCAAAAAATTAAACATAAAATTACCATATGAACCACCAGTTCCACTTTTGAGTATATAGACCCCAAACAATTGAAAACATGGTCTCAGACAGATATTTGTGCCCTCATATTCAGAGCAGCATAATTCACAATAGCCAGAAGGTGGAAGAAACCCAAGTGGCCATCAGTGGATGAATGGATAAACAAAATGTGGTGTATATATACAATGGAATATTATTTTGCCTTAGAAAGGAAGGAAATTCTGGCATGTGCTCTAACATGGATGAACCTTGACAGTATTTTGCTAATAAGTGAAATAAGTCAGAAACAAAAGGACAAATATTGTATGATTCTGTTTATATGAGGCACCTAAAGCAGTCAAATTCGTAGAGATAGAAAGTAGAATAGTGGTTTCCAGGAGTTGGGGAAAGGGAAGAATAGAGAGTTATTGTTTAATGGGTACAGGATTTCAGTTTGGGAAAATGAAAAAGTTCTGGAGATGGATGGTGGTGATGGTTGAACAATAGTGAAAATGTACTTAGGGCCAATGAACTGTACACTTAAAAATGGTTAAAATGTTGTGTATATTTTAACAATAAAAAATCTTTTAAAAAATAAGCAAGGGGAAGGAGTAGGAATGACTTTCATTAGGACTGTCTGGGGAAGGCTCCTCTGAGGAGGAGCTGACATTTGAGTAGAGATCAACTAGAATGATGAGGAGAACATGGGATGATGACACAGGGCAGTAGTTTTGGATTTTGTTCTAAGCACAACCTTGGGAAGGTTTTGGTCAGTTAATCTGATTTGCCACTTTAAAATATTATACTGGCTTCCATGTGAAAAGCAGACTGAAAGGAAGAAATCTGGAAGCTAGAAGACCAATTAAGAGACTGTGGCAGTTGTCTAGACAAGTGACTGGTGGCTCAGGTGATGTTGAGATAATAAGGGAGGTGATGAGCAGAGATTGGATTGGGATATCTTTTTAAGGTAGAGTCATCATGATTTGCTGATGGATTGGATGGAGGAGGGGCAGTGAGGGAAAGAGATGCATTAAAGATGGTATCTGGGTTTTTAACTGAGTAACTGATAGGTCTTGCCATCCACTGAGATGGAAATGACTAGAGGAAAAGCTAGTTGGGGAATGGTAAGGGGTGTGGAGAGGCAATCAAGAGATGTGTTACATAAAAAGTGAAATCATAAACTCAGGGTCTAGCAGAGTGCTAGTACATAGAAGCCATTTATTAAATACTTGAATGAATAAATGGATGAATAAATGAATGAATGAATGAATGAAACTGAATGGGTAAATGGAGGCAGGGAGGAATGAAGAAAGGAAACTAACTCTAAATTTTACAAAATATGAAAGAGAATATTTGGCGAAATGACATGATGGTAAAGACACCAGGCTAGAATTTGGGAGAACTAGGTGCGAGTCTAAGACAATATTTCCAAACTTCAGATTCCTTCTTCCTCTCAGCTTTTAGTCTGGGACCTCCCCCTTTACTCCTCCACAGGAAATGTGCTCACAGCTTTATTCACCCCAGTGGACAAGCCCATAACCCTTGCATCCCTGTGCGAGGTTGCGGAGCTCACAACCCTAACAGGGAGCAACCAATCAGTGAGTGCCTACGGCAGGGAACAGCCAATCAATGAGCTCCTCTGACAGGGACGAGCCAATCAGTGAGTGGTTGGCTTTGCACTCACCAACCATGCCTTCCCCACACGCATCGCACAGGCTGGGCGTCCCCGCAAGCGTTGTGCAGCAGCTCCCTCGACTGTCCAGAGCAATTCTCATAAAATCAGTTTCGCAAAGTGTCTCGGTTTTTAAGGGCATGGCTTTCAGCAAGCAGAAGACAAGGTTAGTTCTTGCTGCGTATTGGCTGGACTTGTGTTGACTGATCCACTAATTGCTCCTGCTGAGCCTTCAGGCTGGTTGCTCCTGATAGTCACCAAGGGAGGAGAGAGCAACAGTGGGAAGAAAATATTTTTAAAGTCACCTTCACAATTACAGAGGCACACAATGTAAAATGAGAAAGACGTGAAAATACTGTAAAACGGCCTCGCCGCGCAGGTTTTCACACACTAACCACCTTTGTACTGGCTCTTCTACAGGACTGAGGCTACAGAGCGCGTCTACATCAGACCTCTCGCCTGTTTCTCTTCCGGCAAAGAGCAGCCCACCAACGGCCTTCTGGACCAGCTCTCCGCAAAGCCCTCCCGCCTCCCCTACCGGTGGAACACCCAGCACCTCGGTCCTCCCAGATACAACATCGGCCCGGACATCTCCATCCGCCAAGAACGACTCCGCAGAGCCCAGAGAAGAGGAACCCACCAGCCCAGCCTCCAACTGGGAGGGCACAGACACAGACGCCTCGCCAACAAGCGGTGGGGTCCACTTAACACCCACGCTCGAGGAACACACTTCAGACACTCCCGAGGCCAGGGTGCCAGCTACAGGGTCACAGTCCCCCGTTGAGTCTCCCGCACTCACCTCCCCTCAAGCGCCAGCCTCATCACCTTCACCCCCATCAACCTCACCGCCAGAGGAAGTTCCCTCTGCCTCTGTGAGCACCAGCCGTAACTCCGCTGAGGCCAGCACCAAGCCCACAGGAGCTCTAACCACATCAGAGCCCCCAGCGGAGGACCACAGCTCTGGCCACAGAGCCACTTCACATGCCCCAGCCGAGCCAGTGCCCACCGAGACCACGGCCCAAGCAACTGTGCCCCCCAGAGTGACCTGTATGCTGATAGACACGGAGACCACCACCGCCTCGCCCGGGGTAATCATGCAGGAAGTGGAGCATGAGCTAAGTTCAGGTGAGTCTCTGGCTAGAGCACGTGGCCTTGATGACACTGAGGTGCTAAGAATGTCGTTCAGTTAACCAAACACAATGGATTAAGTATGAATTTTGGAGCGCAACACCTAGCTGAATTATAATTCCTAAGAATTTCCACAAGTGCAAACTTTACTTTTAGTCTCTTAATAATTTCCCCATGATAGTTCATTAATTGTGGCCCATCTTTATAATTTGTCTTCACGTATGTCTTCATGTATGTAAACCAATGAGACTGGTTAAGCAAAGTCTTTGGGTTGAGCTTCCTGGGTTTCAGTTCTGGCTCCTGACCTTGGGCAGATTACTTCATCAGGGTGCCCTTATTTTTCCTCATCTGTAAAATAGGGATAAAGAAAGCTGTATCATACATGGCTCTTGTGGAGATTAAATGAAATGACATATAAAGTGCTTAGAATAGTTCCTGGCAGAGAGTAAGTACTCAGGAAATGTCAGTTGTTATTATGATTTTGCTCGATGTATTAATGCAATGTTTACCTCACGGAAACAGTCAAAGAAAGTAGGGGGGGCTGGAGAGAATGTGCTTATTCTTTAGAGTCACTGATATATTTCATGGGAAAGACAGTAAATTTTATGGAATGTCATGTTTGTTTTTATTCTCCCAGAAACCCTGTAAAGTTAGTATTATTTTTATCTTGATTTTGCAGTCTTGGAAATTATGATAGAGATTTAGGGTCTTTTCTGAGGTCACATGCATCTGACATTGAAGTGAAGTCTGGAAACTTCACTTTGGGCAGGCATTGGGCAGGAAAAGGCCTTAAAAGGAACATTTGGCCTCTTGATTAAGAAACAGTGAGGTGAGAGCAGCCAGCAGGTGAAGGGGAAAATGGAGCTTTAGCCCCTCGCCTGAGTCGTCTCGCCAGGGGCCATGGACTCAGAGGGCAGTATTTGGGACTGAGCCACACAGGACCAGCTGGGGGTCAAAGAAATGGCTGTGACTGAGGAGAAATTAACATCTTTTAACAAATAATTGATAAACAACCATTATGAATGGAAACTCTGGTAAACAGTGGAGGTGGGGAGAAACAGAGCTCAGATTAACAAGACATAACTCCACATGGAGGAGCTCACAGTTCACTAAGGGATAAGGTCCCAAAGAATTGCAAATTCTTATTTCAAAGGCCCAGTGTATATCAGTGAGAGTCCCAACAAGAGAGAGAGATACAATCAAACTGGGATAAAGGAATGAATTACAAAGGTACAGCTGGTGTATAAGAAAACCACAGGGGATCATAATTGCAGAGCTGTCATGAGTCAGGCCTAGGAGGAGAGAATAGTAACCAGAACCCAGAAGGAGGGTCTTGTAGAATAGACCACCTTGGGAGGAGTAGGGAGGGACACAGCTAACTCAAGGTTAACCTCTGGGAGTGAAGGGAATCTATACTCTGCCCTCCCTCTCCCCCCCTACTCTGATATGCAGCCGGAAGCCAAGGACAAGGAAGCCCGTTGTGGTGCGTACAGTTCAGCCTCCTGAAGGGCAAGTCAGAGAGCAAAGTGGAGAAAGGTGGAGAGTGGATCTGGAGAGGCAAAAGGAGGGAATCCGGCCCTCGCAGTCCAAACATAGCTTTCTCTGTGTAGCCCCGTCCCCATTAGCGCCCTGTTTGTACCTCCGGCCAGCACTTAGCACGCTGTGTTTAGATGTGTACTTTCTGTCTTTACTTTCTGCCACATCCCCACTTTCTGTCTGATACTTTCCATGCTGCCAGCATGCAGGGAATATCTCAAGAATGGACTCGGTACCTGGAGCAGAGTGGGTGTTGACTCAGTGTCCTCAGGTCTGTCCCTAACAAAGGTGCCATCCAAGAACAGGCTTGAGGCAGTGGCCCCATCTCTTCCCTTTCCTAGTTCAGACCTCACCACCACCTGCACTACTTCTTCAGTTTTCTAACTGGTTTCCCTTCCTCCACACTCTGCCCCCTCCAGGATACCTTAGACATGGTGGATCATTATACTGAGCAGAAATTCTGAGCTTGGCATGCAAGAGACTCCCTAATGTGGCATAACCTACTACTTTTTCCAAGTCCCTCAGTTTCATGGGCTGGATTATACAAGACAGCCCTGTTCCACTGTTCTGGCTTGTGTTTTAGACCATGTGTCTTGATTTCCTCAACTCAAAGCCAGCAGGGCTAAGAGACACAAAATTAGGGACAGAGCTGGGTCATGAACCAGAACTTTATAGTTCTAGGGAATATGGCCCCCAGTAAGAACTCCAGGGTAAATGAATGAAGGAAAGATTGAATGACTTGAGAGGAAGGTGTGACAGGTCAGAGGGAGGTCACTGAGCATGGCCAGTGTACATTTCACAGACCCAAGGGGATTCATCCCTTCTGATCTATTAAATTGAAGAATATTTACTGTGCATCCACCAGGACCCGGTGCTTGATGCAAAGAAGTATTAATAAGTGTAAGACCTGTCCTCTGAGATTTTACAGTTTAAGTAAAAAGAAAGGACACAAGTAACTCTTAACCACTCAGTTTCTGATCTGAGAATGAACCAAGGTGGGTGGGAGGATCTTTGAGCAGATGTGATACAATCTATTCATTTCAAGGGTGAAGAAATTGCGTCCCAGAAGTTTAGAGTGACTCACCCAAGGTTACACTGCCCAGTGGTAAAGCTGGGCCCAGAGCCCAAATCCTTTAAACCACCACTGGGTCTTCTTTAAGCACCAGGATTGCCGCACGGCTCCTCCATCAGCCCAGCAAACTAGGCAGCACGCTGTGACACTGTGCCCACAGGTGACTATCTGCAGATGTTTTTGTTTGGAGACTCTTGTGCTGCCTTAATAGTGGCAGTAATCATACTACACTTTTGTTGAGCATATTGTCTTATTCTGTATGAGTTCACATAGCATATTTCTATAATCCAAGGACTTATCCATTCAACAAATATCCAGACATAGTCACCAATAAATAATTCAAAAACAAGGTAAATGTTATGGGAGTTAGATTTGACTGGCGGGATTAGGGAAGGTTTCATGATAGAGGGAGCACATGAGCTGAGTTGTAGGAGATGAAGGGAATTGCGGCCCGAGGAGAAGACAGGGCAGGGGAGATTCAGGCACCTGTGTGCTGCACATACCTGGGTTCAGAATCCAGCCAGCAGTTGCAAGCACGGAAATTGCTCTGGTCGGGGTATCTGGTACCCTCCACATTGCCAGCTCTGAGGGTTAATGCTCAGTCCTGGCATACCCGACCTAGCAGCAGCATTTGACACAGATGGTCACTGCCCTCATTTTGAAGCACTGTTTCCACCTCACCTCCAGGACACCTCTGTCTTGGTTCGTCACACTGCTCCTTCTCAGTGTCTGTCGCCTTGCTTCACCCCCTCCCCTTCCTACACTGGAGCACCCTGGGGCCAACATTTCTTCCTCTCCCCCAGCTCTCCACACGCACGCTCTCCTCTTCTCCCCACACCCACTCCTGAGATGACCTCATCACGTCTCGTGACTTAAAATGCCATCCACATGCTGATAGCCCGGAGATGTAAAATTCTATCCCTGTTTTGTTTCATTGAACTAAAGACATGTCGACACCCAGCTGTCAGCTAACTCATGGTCTCCACTTGGGTGGCTCTTAGGCATTTCAGATGTCATACGGATCAGATGAATTACTGATTTCCTCACCCCTCCGTCCAGTCCTCCCTCAGAAACTGTGGGATAATCCTAGACTTCTTTCATCTCTCATATACGCTGCATCTGGTCCCTCAGGACCCAATTTCCTCTCACCCCTCGGTCCTCTCTCACATGTGGGACTTTAATACCCCTGTAACTGATCTCACTACTCACCACACCCTTGCCGGAGAGACCCTTTTCAAAACCCAGGACAGATCCTGTCCCTCCTCAGCTCTAACACTCCATTTGCTTGCCCTTCTGAATCAGAGTAAAAGCTGAAGTCTGTGTCATGCCTGCGGTGCTGAGCACACTCGGAACCCGCCCTGCCTCAGTGCTCTCACCTGCTTCCGCTTTCACCAGCAAACACACTGCAATCTTACCGCTTCTTGAACAGACCACAGACCCTCTTGCCCCAGGGCCTTTGCACTTACCATTCCCTCTGCCTGAAACATTTTCCTGCTGGGTCTTCAGTGGCTCGCTCCTTTTCATCAGGAAGGACTTTGTTCAGCTGTCATCTCCTCAGGAGCCTTTCCTCATATCCCTGTCTGAAACAGTAATCGCATCACCATGGATCCCTTTATCCTGCTTTACTTTCCTTTTAATCACTTACCACTTTCTTTTTTTTTTTTTTTAATTTTTTTTTTAACATCTTTATTGGAGTACTTACCACTTTCTGACATTATCTCATTTATTTGGTGAGTAGGTGTCTGCTTTCTGCCACTAGACTGTCAGCTCCACGAAAGCAAGGACGTTGCTCACAAACGGGAAGATGTAGGTTACATCCCCAACCCCTGAGACAGAGCCTGACACATGGTAGACTTGAAATAACACTTGTTGGATAAATGTATGAAAGAAGCAATCAGCCAGTACCAGGGAAGCTATTTAATCTCTCTGAGCCTTGGTCTTCTCACCAATAAAATGGGATAAGGGTAGTCTCCAAATGATGGGGTTATTAAAAAGTTTAGTTGACGTCTGGAGCCTGTGCTCCGCAACGGGAGAGGCCGCGACCCTGAGAGGCCCGCGCACCGCAATGAAGAGTGGCCCCCACTTGCCACAACTAGAGAAAGCCCTCACGCAGAAATGAAGACCCATCCAGCCAAAAATAAATATAATAAATAAATAACTTTAAAAAAAAAAAAAAAAGTTTAGTTGAGATAGGAAACTAAATACCCCTGTAACTGATCTCACCACTCACCACACCCTCACCGGAGAGACCCGGCGAGGGTCTATGTACAGCATAGCGGCTGTTGAGCAATGACTCTGTTGATGTCTATGCTTGTTATTTTACTATTATTTACCACTATCATCAGCATCATCATTATTGTTATTATTTGGCTATTGTGATTGCTATTATCACTGTTACTGTGTTTATCATAATGAAGACTGTCCATCATCTTCAACGAACTCTTATTGAGCTTTCACTGTGAGTCAGGCATCTGGCTAGACAGTGGGGCTTTGGCCATGAATGAGACAGTCGCCACCCTTGTGGAGTTTACAGTGTCGCGTGTACACAGCATGGCAAGTAGCCTGTGGATCCCAGGATGGATCCCAGGATGTGTGGAGGAGGACATTGCAGAAGAAGCCAGAAGGAAGATTTCAGGACAAGTGTTAGAGGACCCTGGGTAGCAGGATGAGACAACTTACTTTACTTGACAAGCCATTGATAGTCACCAAAGGCTTTCGATCAGAGGCAGAAAATGTTCAGAATTATACCTAAGAATATTCAACTGGCAGGAGTACATGTACGTAAACTGCAGGGAGTTCAGGACTGGTAACACGTAGACCGGTTTATACCTGGTTTCCGGTTGGCCATTGTCACTGACAGACCATGTCATTTAGCTACTCTGACTTTAAGCGCTCTTCACTATAATCTGAACACAAGAGAGACAATCTTCCAGAGGGTTTGTTGTTGTTGTTGTTGGCTTATCATACCACAAAAATTGGTTATTAGAATTATCCAAGGCAGAAGGAATGAGATTCACATTCATATGAGGCTTACTGAGAATATACGTGTTCTAAGAACTGGGCTCGTGACTTACACAGGTAACCCTCCATCTAATCTTCAGAACATTCCAGCGAGGTGAGCTGGATGGGATCTCTGCTGCAGGTGACAAAACAGGCACCTGTTTGGTGACTTAAGTCCTCACTTGAGTGACCAGGCCAGGATTCAAATTCAGTTCTCCTGAGTGACCCTAAGTCAGGTCTTCCTTCCACCGTACCCATCCTAGCTGAATTCGTAGAAATGAAAAGTTGGGAAGGACCTACGGCCTCCAGACCTGCTGTGGACATGAGCCGCATGGGATGTTGTCAAACGCCCAGGGCTGCCAGCTGGGCCTGAGGGGTGGGGCTTCCCGATGGGAGGAGAAGAAGGTGGTAGCCGCAGCCATCCGAAAGCAGCTGTGCAGAAGAAACGAGTTTTCATTTTCGTTTTTCAGTTTTTGTTTCGCTTTTAAAGGAAAAGAGAGAGAGATGTGATGTGTTAAATATGGATCGGCTGGGTTATTAAATCAGAGCTCTTCAAGGGTGGAAGCTATGACTACAGTATGTTTGTGACATCCTGAACTGAACTGAACGGTGCCGTGTGAATGCTTAAGGGATGAACTGATACCGCACCCCAAATTATACTCGAATCGTCCCCAATTCCTACATATGCAAACTTTAAAATGATAGTCACTCGGCTGGTTGCAGACTGGGTATTCTCTTTTGTCTGTAAAATCCAAGTGGCCCCTGGTCTTATGCTGTCCTATGCTTTCCATTACAAAGAGAAGGACTCATAATTGTGAAAACGGGTGAAGGCCTTTGAACTTTAATTTGCTAGTCTGACTCCAGATTTATTCAGTATGAACTGTGCTAATAAATACCCTGAAAGAAAGGACACCAGGCAGGCACAGATATCTAATCCCCTCCGCATCCATACCTGCAAGGGACTTTCAGCTGTCAAAACACCTTCTTATTCCAGACCAGCTCTTAGGATAAATATAGGTTTGAAAAATGAATTAACTCCTAGAAAAGGGGGAAGAATCATTTTTAAAGTATTCATAGAAAGATTTTAGGAGTAAAAAAAATATATATGTATTGTAAGTAATACAATAGTAAGTTAATGACCATTATATTTCGATGATCTATTCAAAATATATTAAAGGGGGAAATGAGGATTTAACAAAAAAACGTAAAAGAACATTAAACATTTATTGATCAGATTCTTCCAGATTGCCCAAAATATATCAGAAAGCAATAATCCTAAAAAATATTGTATCTATCTTAGACTCAGTTTTACAAATATTAAGTCATGACATGCCCAGGCCTGGCCTCTAACAGTGAATGGTGCCAACATCTTTTAGCCCAACCCTCCTTCCCTCTCTGTGTTCTTTCCATCACCGAGAACTGTTGGTTTGAACTCTTAGTAGGTCCCAAATTCACCCACTTCTCTTCGCTCTCATTCTCATGTCAAAGCTCTCATAATCCCACCACATCTCTCTTTTCCCATCATGCTGGCTCCTGTCTTTGGTCCACATGAACTGCAAGGCTGACAAGGGTATGTATTATAAATCCTCACTCACATTTTTTCTTTTGTGCCCAATTTCTTTAAACTTAAGCTAAACCTCTAAGCTTGCTCACACCAAGTAAACTCCCATAAGGAGCTCCAACTGTCAGATAATATTTCAGGTAAAAAAAAGATATTCTACATTCTTGTCTCTACTACTTTTATTTCTCCTTTGGTTTACTTTTACTGCCTAAATCTTAATCTGGTTTTAAAATATTTCCAAAATATCCTTTGAAAAATACATGGCAAGGTAATAAAATCAGCTAGTTACCACTGGTATTGTCATATAGTAGCAATGCAACGCCATCACATACTTCGTCTCTCCTTTCATTACATTTAGAGAGTTTGTCTCCATGGAACACTTTCCTTTTTTTCTGCTTCAAATATTTTCACTAGTCACATATGACTAAAGTGATTTTGGAAATACTTCACTGAGAAAGTGGAATTTAGCTTGTAAGCACAGCTGCTGATATCATAAATGCATCTATGGCTTGTTGGCTCACTGGGAAAACTGGTTGGAATATTCCCGATTCCATATCCAGACTGAACTTACTGTAATCTTCTGACTCAGAAGAGCATGTCTTTTTCGTTCAAAATAATAACAGGAAAGTGAGACCAGATCAGCACTAACCCACTGTGTTCCTCAGAAAAGGTTCTAGAACTCCCCCCCTGAAGTGGGTTGAGTCAGGAGTATTGCACGAGGAGAACACATAATGGATACTAAGTTGATATTGTCCTCGGTATGCCTTGTTCTCCGGTCCTGGGAAAGAAAAATATCGGCCAGTAAGAGACAGAGTTTTATTTAACAGTATCTTGCTTTTATTATCAGACCCACAGGCCTTCAGGGATAGAACACGGGCTCAAAATTTAAGGTGAACTTAGGTTAAAGTCATAAAATCTCAGTAAGTCCATGGAAGTGGGCCATCAAAAACACTTTGCCATGTTTCTGTTTGGTGAAATTATGGGGTCATTTCAAAGCCAGGCTCTAGGAGGATAAGAATGTTACTTGTAGTACAAACTTTGGCATCAGACTGCCTGGTTCACAGCTCACCAATGCCATTTACTAGATGGATGACCTGGCAAGTTTATTCATCACTGAGTGTCACATTTTCCTCATCTGTAAAATGAGGGTAATAATAGTACTATAATTGCCTTATAGGATTCTTTTTAGAATTAAATGAGACAAGTATATAAAGAGTCCCTTACATAGTTAGCACTAAATAAATGTTGGCTGCTCTTATTATTACAGTTGGGTCCCTAATTCTCAGTGTGGTTACCAACAAGAGTTTGACTCTTCTAGACTTCAGTTTTTTTTTGTTTGTTTTGTTTTTGTTTTTGTTTTTTTTTTAATGATTTTATTGGTCTAGGATGACCAACCGTCGGTGTGAGGCTTTTTTTTTTTTTAATTAATTAATTTATTTATTTTTGGCTGTGTTGGGTCTTCGTTTCTGTGCGAGGGCTTTCTCTAGTTGTGGCAAGCGGGGGCCACTCTTCATCGCGGTGCGCGGGCCTCTCACTGTCGCGGCCTCTCTTGTTGCAGAGCACAGGCTCCAGACGCGCAGGCTCAGTAGTTGTGGCTCACGGGCCTACTTGCTCTGCGGCATGTGGGATCTTCCCAGACCAGGGCTCGAACCCGTGTCCCCTGCATTGGCAGGCGGATTCTCAACCACTGCGCCACCAGGGAAGCCCCAACTTCGGTTTTTTTTAACTTGAAAAAATAAAATGTTTGTGACAACACTTCAAGACTCCCAAAAGGATTATTACTGTAAATATTAGGTAATCAAGATCCATTTTAGCACCTGCCTATAACACAATACAGAAAAGGATAATCTAAAAAGTGTGAAAGAGAAAAGTAACTATGTTCACATTGGAAGTAGTAGCACTTTCATGAAACTTGGAAAATCCAAAGATAAGGGTTAAAGAGTGCATACAACTAGAGATTTCTAGCTGGGAGAAGATAAATCATGGAGGAGGGAGGATACAAAAGCTGAGCTTACAGGATTTTGTCCAGGCTCCACTTGCACCTGACAGTGGAGGATTAAGAGCTGGAGGTTGCCTTCTTCCCCTAACTGGCATCAAAGTTTGGAAATTATTTTCTTTCCAAAGTTTTTAACTCTAAAACCTTGGGATCCTGAGTCTGGGAGAAATTAAAGCTTGGTAAAATACAGTCTCCAAAAGCAGGTTCCTACCTTGCCTAGGTGATTAATTACATGGAGGCAAAGCTAAATTAACTAATGGTTCCACAGAGATCCCCAAGTCCTTGGGCTGCAGTAATTATAGTGTCGCTGCCCTTTGTCAAGATGTTGAGACAGGTGACCTGAAACTGACTCTCTGCTCCCCAGCCGAGAGTCATTTTTCCATGACAAAAAAATGATAAACCTGCACACTGCAAGTTTATCATTGCAAACAGAGTTAGGACTCTGTCTTGGGCCCTAAGAAGTTCCTCCCTTCCTTCTTGCCGTGTCCTTGGAACCAAGAAAATGCCAGCATGGAAGGCCTTACTTGCCAAGGCTGATGAACCTCAAAGGGGTCTGAGCCTTCACCTGCAGACTAGATGAGTCTCAAAAAGGGCATATACCAATTTTTCTGGTTTATTTTCCCCTTCAGTATTGTTTTATCTGTGGTCATGTCTCATTTTCATCACTGGAATACTGAAGAGATCGAGGAAATACTAAAGAGAACAACCAAAAAACCTTCTTTTTCTGTCTTCATGGAGGTAAATGGTACCTGCGATGCATGATTCTCCCCTCTCTGTGGGGAATTTGCAAAGGGATGACTTCAGAGTTGAGATCCCCAACTTGGCCTCTTAAGTTGAAAGTCAGAGGCTACAAAAGGCTGACTTCTCAGCCGATACGTACCTCCACCTTCCCACTGCCACACAGCTAGTGTCCCCAACTGGAAACCCCCCAGGTTTTCAGGGTTTCCAGTATCTTTTTGATACTCTCAAGGCTAATTGCATTCAAGATACTCCGATAGCAGAGAGATGTCAGGATTTCTTTCCCTCTTTCTGATTTGACTCCTGAATAGAAATATCTTTGTCCTTCAGTCAAAGGATTTGATGACCTAACATGATACTGCTCACCCACTCACACTGTAGATCAGAATTTTCACAAGAGGAGAAGGAGACTTCTCCTCATCCAGGACAAACAGTAGAGGGGATTCTCTGATCTTTTTTTAATAATTATTCCCCAGAAATCTCTCCAACACTGTCCCTCCATCCCTCAAGAGGTCTAGGGTAGGTCTGACTCAGAACTGAGATCCCCACTCATGTCAGGGTGTGGTTCTCTCAGCCCAGAACAGGTTATAATTCAGCCCAGGCTGAATTACATTTATTATATAAGGTAATTTTGAAAGAGTTATGATAGGCTTCTAAAGCCAGGCACTGTGAATCTGCCCTGCAGGAAAGAATGAGAAGCAGAAACTGACACGAAGCATGTTTAGGGAGAATCATCAGGGCTTAGTTAGCATCATGGTCTTAGAAATACAGTCTCTGTTCATGTCTGCACTGCTACCCCGGGGGTCAGGTAAGTCAGGACAGCTGTCCCTTCTGTGCCACATTTCCCCTGTTTTGGCCTCCACCAAGAAGCAGTATTCAGGAAGCTGCCACATTCCCTAAAGTAGTGACAGGTGTTGACACTGGCCCTGATGACCCCGACTCTCTGCCCTCCATTCTTCCTGGCCTCCTCCAGGGGATCTGAGGGCTGTGGTCTACCCCTAATCCAGCATCTCACCCTGAGTTTCTTTGTGAAAATTTGGTTCGTGGGAGCAGTGTTCCCAAAAGTATGATTTAAGTCCCTACACAGGTAGTATGCAAGAGGATGAACCTTTTTTATTCTAATAAAAACTACGCTTTTGTTTCAATATGAATTTGAAAAAAAAAACTAAAATAGCACATCAAACTCATGATTTCATAGCTATCATTGCTTAGGGTGTGGCTATATGTAGTCAGTATCTAAAGAAAAATAATTTAATTTAAAGACAGATATTAAGAAAATAATAGCATCAGTTGATGTGGACATGGCAAAAATCATGAGAGTGATATAGAGATGTTTGAATTTTGAAAACATTGTCGTGACGTAGAGGATGGGGTCTTGTTTTTGTTTATTGCCTCAGCTATCAGTGCCTTAAGGCTTTTACTTGGGGTAAGACCAAGAAGCAGAAAATTTAAAAGAAGGCAAACCAAGAATTCAAAGGTATCTAGTCCCAGCTCTGCCACTGATGAAGTCTGATCTCAACCAAATCTCTTAATTTCTATGTTATCATCTGTAAAGTGAAGGGGTTAGAGGCAATGAACCTTCTTAATTTCCCTTCAACAGTAAAATTACATTATTCCATTGGTCATGATCAGGCTGGAAGCAAAACTTGAGCTTGAGATCCGCAATCATTTCGAATACTAGGGTTGGCTCAGATCTTTTCTGGATTCAAGTTTCTTCCTGGCTTCACAGTTTTTATGGATAAGAGACGCCCAGAGACTGAGACCTTTGTAATGCACTTCATGATGGACAAAGCATTTTAAATACACTGTTTAATTTGTAAAAGCACTCTGAGAGGAACCAAGTGATTCATCAAAGTTGGGCACATAGTAAACAATAAACATCAGTTGTGTGACTGATTGAACGAATTCTCACTTTACAGGTAGAGATAGGGACACAAATGAGGCCATAGAGGCGGGAAGGAGTAAAGTGACTTGCCCAAGACTATTCAGCTAGTGCGTGTATAAAGCCAGTCTTCACGCCAGGTCTTCTGGTCACAGAAAGTAGAGGAGCATAAGTTTGGGGAATCCAGCCTCAAAGGTTGAATCCCATTTCTGCATACTAACCAGTTGAATAGATTTTTGTTAACTGCTTTTGCTAAACTCCTACGTGAAGATACCTACCCCGCTCTGCCTAGCTCAGTGCCTGGCACAGGGAACTGCAGTAAAGGATGGCTGCTGAGACTTTTATGACCACGATTGTTTTTCTTAATGCTTTTATTACTGTTCTTGGCACAATACTAGAGATGTCCCCTGAGAACTGTTGTTAAGCCAAGACTGAATTCAGTCTTTAAGGAGAGTCTGTTAATAGCATACAGATGTAGGAGTCACCCCTGTTTCGGGAAGAATCCTTACTCCCTGTGGGCTCCTTTTGGTCTGGAGAGCACTGAATGAGAGGAATGCTGCCTGACGTGATGTTGATGGGAAGCTGATGTGTGGCCATCGGCTTGTCAGGATGCTATAGGGAAGGGATGAGGAGCGCTGTTTGCTATTCTTAGAAACCCAGCCTAGTTTACATTACAGGTGTCAAACGAGAGCTGGGGTTGGGCGACCTAAACAGGTAGTTATAAAAAATTCCAGGTGGGAAAGAGGCTTCATTTGTGTTGGGAAAGATTGTAATTGTAAGTGAAGTAAGGAAATTTTAAAACCATGGTAACCAGGAACTGTGCCGACTTGTGTGCCCTGTTTGGCATTGATTACAAACCTGTGCTCCCTGCATCCTTAAAGTACAGCTGATGTGCCTGCAGGAGAGAGAAATGAAGAAAAAAGAAACACACACTTGCTTGGATGAATGCAAATCTTTTATTATCTCAACAGAGATTTGTGTTTCTAGTATACCTTTTTACCTATATGCTACCCAAGTAGGTAGAATGCTTTTAGATAAAAGTAAAGCCAGTCCCCAAACCAGGGCTTCTGATTACAGGAAGTGGAAAAGTATAGATATTAGGGATCCTGCCCAAAGTTTGAATCCCAAGTCTGCCCACTGACCAATTCTGCAAACTAACTAGCTTTTAAGAAATAGTATAAACATGAAGTAAAAGATTCCAATTGTGGTCATATTTGACTAATTTTAATAAAGTTTACCTCTGCCACTGTGTAAAGAAATGATTAAGCAGTACTTTAATGATTTAAAGATTTGAAGGGATGGGGCAGCAGAGAGAAGGACTAACACAGAGACAAACTTAGATTGTGCTAATTAAAAACAGTTCTGTATCATATTTGCATGCAAGCTGTATGCCTTATAAAGGAGTTTTAATTTTGCATCATAACTACTTATAAAGTTCAATTTAACAAATAGCTACACTTTCAGAAAAATCAGTTATTTTTTTTTCTTTTTAATGTCCTTTATTTTTTAATTTCTTTTAACACCTTTATTGGAGTATAATTGCTTTACAATGGTGTGTTAGTTTTTCCAGTATAACAAAGTGAATCAGCTATACATATACATATATCCCCATATCCCCTCCCTCTTGCTTCTCCCTCCCACCCTCCCTATCCCACCCCTCTAGGTGGTCACAAAGCACCGAGCTGATCTCCCTGTGCTATGCGGCTGCTTCCCACTAGCTATCTATTTTACATTTGGTAGTGTATATATGTCCATGCCACTCTCTAACTTCGTCCCAGCTTACCCTTCCCCCTAACCTGTGTCCTCAAGTCCATTCTCTACATCTGTGTCTTTATTATTCCTGCCCTGTCCCTAGGTTCTTCATAACCATTTTTTTTTTTTAGATTCCATATACATCTGTTAGGATATGGTATTTGTTTTTCTCTTTCTGACTTACTTCACTCTGTATGACAGTCTCTAGGTCCATCCAGGTCTCTACAAATGGCCCAATTTCATTCTTTTTTATGGCTGAGTAATATTCCGTTGTATATATGTACCTCCATCTAGCTGGTTCTTGCCTAAAAATTTTGTTGCTCTCTGTCCAAGTTCAGCCCATCCTTTAGAGAACAGTTTCATTCCCACCTCTTCCCTACTCTGGCTTTTATAGACACACATCCTCCCGCAAGTTAGAGGCAGAAATACAGAGTTTGGTACCACCCACCTCCCACCTTAAGTACCCACCTGTCTGTCCATTCAATGCTACACTCCCCTGTGCGGTCCCCAGGCCTGAGTCTTGTCTCCACCACTGGGTAGTGAAACCTCAGAGCCCTGCCTGTTGCTTCTCTCCACCTGCACCATCCTAGCTCAAGAGGAGCCCGGGGAGCTCAGTCAGGAGAGGCTTGTGAGATTGATTTGAGGTCAGAGGGAGATAAGCTTAGTTTCCTCTGGTGTGGGATAGAGTGGGAGGAAAAACAGGAGTAAAATCAAAGCAGCACTCAAGGCCAGAAGTCAAAGCGACCTTCAATAATGGTAAAATTAGGATCCACTTAGGTGACAGTATTCAAACACGGAGACTTTCATTTTCACTTTTTCTCCCCCATATCACAGCCTACATGCACACGCATGCGTGCACACGCCAACAGACACACGCCCCAAAGCAAATCGCAGCCCCCATGTATCCCGTGGTATTGCATATGCTGCGAGATAAGCTTTAGGCGACACTCCCAGCAGTGTTTTGGACCACAACACACGCTAGAAACCAATGACATGGCCCTTCTTAGGTGGCTGTACTGACTGTTGTCTGCTCCTAACTAGTCCTCCTCCCAGTTAACCAGAATCATTGAGCTTTGACCCACCTTCACCAGCACCCATATGAGTACCCAAAACCCCACATGGCCCCAAGTTGGGCCCTGATTCCTGGACAGTCAGCTGAAGGCAGACGGGATGTGCCAGAGTGGCGGGTTTTATCTGCAAGTGGGCGCGGATCTAACACTGAGGTCCAGGCGGCCGGAGAGCCCAGCAGGTAATAGCATGGACTCTGGAGCCAGCCCTTGTGCCCCGGTCCCTCTAATTACCAACCATGGGCTCTGGGCCCTTAGTTTCTCTGTGCCTCAGTTTCCTCATCTGTAAAATGGAGATAACAAGAGGACCTACCTAACAGAGCTCTCGTGAGGATTACTTGAATTGAAATAGGTGAAGTTCATAGAACAGTCCCTGGCACAGAGCAAGTAAAGCGTCGGTTGCTATCATTTATTATTCTTGTTGTTGTTTATTACATTGTGGTTTGGAGGAAGGAGTTGTGATGTGAGACTATTGCTGTAAAGAGGGAAGAGCCTTTCCTTAGTGTAATAAAGAAGGATTTGGGGCACATACAGATGTCAACCCTCTAGCCCCTTTCCTCACCAGTCACCCAGTTCCGTCCTCTGGCACATGCGCAGACACATGCTTTTAAAGAGGAAGAATTCCTCTGAGACAGAATGTTCCTTTCCTCTTGGTGACCTTGACTGAAGGAGCCACCACGCTCTCTGAAGTGGCCACCTGCTCCTATTGTCCGTTTCTTACCTATTCTCTAGACAGGAAAGAAGAAAGAAAAGAGCAAGAAAAACAGTCCAGAGGTTTGTTGAAGACTTCTCAAAATAGATGAGACGCACACACGCATACCTAGGAACTTGGTCAAAGCATTTACACGTGCATTCTAAACAAGCCTGACTGATGAATTCCCAAGGAGACGGAGTTCAGAAGTCATCCACAGATAGCAGCAAGACACTCACCTTCTTTTTTGTTTGTTTGTTTTTTAATTTTTATTTATTTATTTATTTATTTATGGCTGTGTTGGGTCTTCTTTTCTGTGCGAGAGCTTTCTCTAGCTGCGGCAAGTGGGGGCCACTCTTCGTCGCGCTGCGCGGGCCTCTCACTGTCGCGGCCTCTCTTGTTGCGGAGCACAGGCTCCAGACGCGCAGGCTCAGTAATTGTGGCTCACGGGCCCGGTTGCTCCGCGGCATGTGGGATCCTCCCAGACCAGGGCTCGAACCCGTGTCCCCTGCATTGGCAGGCAGATTCTCAACCACTGCGCCACCAGGGAAGCCCAACTCACCTTCTTTTGTCATCCTGAGAACACCCCACCATCACCTCCCCTGTACCCGGCTCTCTCAGAGCGATAACATTTTTAAAGAGCCTAGGAAAGCTCTTTCGGAGGTCGTTCGGGTTCATCCTATCACATCCTAATATTCTCATTTTTGGATATGATTGGCAAGTATCCTGCCAAAGGGGTCAGATGAAACGTTTCTTTCATGTTTAAAATGGGGGGAAATCCCTCAATGAGAAGAGTCCCCAGGGGAACATTTGAGGTTTGGGAACATTGCTAAGCCCAGGAAGACAGGAGGGCACCTTTAGGACAAGTGACGGGGAGGTAGTCTGCACAGGAGCAGAGTCCCCTCTGAGTGTGGAGGACGTCCTGTGTCTGCGAAGGACTAGCCTGAGCGTAGTAAAGAGAGGCAGGTGTTGGGGACGGGGGAGAGAGCCTGCAAGTGATGTCATAGTTTATTCCAGGACTGCAGGGGCACAGAACAAAGCAGGGCAAGTGATGCCCTCCAGGGAAACCCTCTCCCTCGGGTAGTCTGACCAGGTCCAACCAGAAGCGTGGGCTTCTGGGATTTTGTTCTGGTTACTTCGAGGATATTTTCTGACTTTATTCAGACAGAGAGTCCTAAAATAACTCTCCTCCAGCTCAGTCGTCCATGGGGACTCGCAAGCACACGCTGGGGCGGTTGGACCAGAGCTGTAGAGTCATAGGAGTAGATGCTGAGGTAAGACCTGGAGCAGGGGTTCCACGATGGACAGGTGGAGAGACTGCTGCTTGGGGACCTTCTTAGCACAGTGACTGGTCTCAAAAACTGCCAGTTACCTTTTTTATTTTTTTTGCGAATATTACATTTAATCATTCAACATTTAAAAAAATAATTTAAATACCCACTATGGGCTAGAGACTGTGCCCAGTGTGGAAAGTTCAGGGAGAAGGGGGGTAAGATGCAAGATGAATATGATTAGAATCTGTCTGGGGAGGCTCATAAATACAACACAGAGTGCTTAAGAGAAGCAGACACAAAGAGCTGAGAACACACAACAACACTACAACTTGCTTGGGGGTGTCAGGAAAGCTTCCCAGAAGGGTTGATATTTAGTTGTCATAAAGAAAGTGTAGGAGCTGGCCAAGCTGAGAAAAGGGCCAGGGATGTCACCAGTATATTAATGATTAAACATACAAAACCTAGGAAATAGTCCTGGGTTCAAATGACAGCTTAATCATTTACCAGCTTATAAAACCTGAATCAAGTTCTTAAATCTCCCTGAGCCTTAACTTGCTCATCCATCAAATGGGAATCATTCTCTTCATCTCATAAAGAGAATTCAATGAGACGGGAGCTGTAAAGTTCTTGGCCCAGCACCAGACCGAAGTAACCACCCACAAGTGTAGAACAGATCATTCTTTAGCCTGTTCTGTTTTTTTGTTCTGAGTTGTTATGAAAGTGGGGAAATGGCCCCCTGAGAAACCCCATCAGAGAGACCCAGACTTCAAGGAGGCTTTGGCTCATGGCTCTTCAACAGCCCTCTGGTCAGGCAGAACGTGTTGGCACAGTGGAATATTCTGGCATCTCGGCTTAGAAAAAAATACATAAATTTCCTCCGGTTCTCTCTTAATTTCTTCTGGTTCCAGGGCTTTACAGCATAAATCACACCCAGTCTGAAACTCACACGTGCCAACAGGGAAGATGAGGAAGACAGAAATGCCAGCCAGCTCCCCATCCCCCATCCCCAGGGCACTGCCCACCCAGCGTACACACCTTCCTCATAGGGCAGAGCTTCCCGGCCCTAGCCACACCTTCCTCATCTTTCCTCTCCCCGCCCTGCCTCCAAAGAAGAAGGAGTACGAGGAGAAAGGGAATTCCAGTTTACTTTAAACAGAACTCAGGGGGAAATGGCATTTGTTTTCACAAGGAGGAAATCAGGCCTTTATGGTTCCCGCATAAAGTCGTGCTACCCTGGCTACTGTCAGCTCAGCAACTCCCTCAGATGCTGGAACCACGATGCCCTGAGGCGTGGAACTTCCCAGCATGAACTTCCCGGCTGCTTCCGAGGGCGGCAGCTGCCCTGGAGGTGAAAGCGAGCTTAGGACACAAGCCCTCCCAGGCTGGGGGCCTGATGAAGGCCTTCTAGTTCCAGAAGACCCTTGCCCCCACGGTGGCACCCTCTGAGAAGAGCTGGTGGGTGGCAGAATAGTTAATGAGGTGGCCCGAATATTTAAGTACCATCTATTTTACGTCACACGTTTTGGCCTCCTTTTGGGCAATATGAACCCTCAGAAACGCCCCTTCGCTCAGCTGCCCTCAAGGGCCCATGGAGGGAAATCACCCACTAATTCCAGCTCTTGTTGCACGGCTGTCCCTTGCGAACAAGAAGGGTGGCCTTGAAGAGCCCTGTTTGAAGACTGGTCTACACCGAGGGCCAGGCAGCCACCAGTCCCATGGAGAGGAAGCCGGTCATTCTACTACTTGCTGTTTCAAAAGAAAAAAGCACTTGAGTTGGGGAACTGCCTGTTTTATCTTCGGTAGAGGTGGTATTTAAATATATCCAGTAAATCGCAGAGTTGGAGGAGATCCAACTGCCTAGAGTTAGGGAAGAAACTCTGAAGGACAAACCTGTGATTTCCTAAATTAAATGTATCCTGGGGCAAGAAATAAGGGTCTTATAGAGAAATCAACTACATTCTTTCTCTCCTCCCATTTTTTTGAAAGGAGGAAATTAAAGGTCAGTTTTCAAAGCTCCTAATTGCAATCAGTGTATCTTTTTGAATCTTGAAATACGCCCATCACCTTACCTTGCAGTAATAATCCTTATTTCACAAGTTCTTAAAAGAGCTGTTAAGAGGCTTCAGTGAACTTTGAATTGTTCTAATTTCAGCGCAGTTTGGAGGCTGAGAAGCTAAGTGCAGAGTAGAGGTTATCCATAAGGGGACTGACCCCAAACTTTCTCTACTTGATCCAGCCTGCATATTTGAGTGTTCGGTGCCATAATTCTACCTTGACAATAGTAAAAAGGGAAAGAGAACTGTACTGATAATTATACCAATCTGGCCCTAAAGGATTCTAGGAGCAAAGAGATGGGCGTGTGAGTGTCCAGAAGTGTGGAAGCTCTAAAATGGTACATTATGGTCGGTCTGTGTAGACACATCAAGCTCTGGTCTTAGTCTCAATGTTAGCAATACCTCCTTGGCCTTTTAGAAATTATAACCAGCGGGGGCATGAATGTCTCCTGTAGCCTTCTTTCACCCAAACCTTTGCAGGAGTTACTAAAGAGTTAATGAGTAGACTCATTCGCTTCTTAGCTCTGCTCTAATTCCTTTGGTGGAAGGGCTAATGAGAAGAACAATATACAAAAGCCATTCATAAGAGAGGGGGAAAAAATAGAAGGAGAAGTGGCAAAATCATCCACAAATAGTAAATCTCCAGAAATGTGGGACAGATCTATCACCTTTGCGATGTAGTTCATGAAAGATGGGCACTGGTCCAGGAAGGTATATCTGGATAGGACTTTAGCTTGGTGCACAGGGCACCTCATTTAATTTTCTTAAAATTATGTGGGCCGGTAGAATAGCTCTTCTTTCTCTGTCACAGCAGGTGAATGGTGTATGGGTCCACAGGGTTAAGTGATTAGCCCATAGTCAAACAGCTAATGATAGAACCACACTTGAATCCACATATTCAGACTCCAGATCTGATGCTCTTTCCAGTGCGTTTAAGAGTGCCATTCATTTGTTGAAGTAGAAAATAATTTCTCGGTGGCCTGAACGAGTAAATGGGGTCCCTAGTACCAACTTTAATGCCAAAAAGTCACTTTAACTATGAGGAAACAAAAGCCCAATTGATTCTTGGTATTTCTGAGGTGAAATAAAACTGAAATATATACATTATTAGCCACCAACTCACACAAAAACAGCATTGTGCCCCAAAGTAGTAATCTCTGGAAGCAGTATGGTTATTCTTACAAGGCTGTGTGCTCAAAGGGTTTTTTGTTTTTTGCTTTTTTCACTGCCCATTAATAGTTGCCTTTGGAAACAGATTTTAAACTACACCATAAAACATTCATGTTACTTTATAATTGTACCTGGTTATTTCTACAAACAAAACATAGCGTTACCTACCAGACTTGACCTTATTTTGTACACCAAACTTGATTTTACCCTCTACAAAATCAGAGTCACCTTTCCGGGCTGAAAACTGGACACATGACCCAAAGAGGTGTTTTTTTAAAATGCTTTGACTTGATGGCATCATTAAAATTAGTGCATCTCCTACCAAGATGACCCTTTTGAAGTGGACACTACTGACACAGCGCTGTGGTTCTGCTTTATTAAAAAATCAACAGCATTATTTTGTCATGACCCTTGACTAAGCATCCTAGGTCTTCCAATATTTTGCAAATGCTAGAAAGACAAGCTAAAGCATATGAAAGAAGAAAATAGTACTTCAGGAGATTTTAAATCCACTACCCCTGCAGACGGCAGCAGCAGCAGCAACAGATTGGTGGCATTCTTTAAAAAATGATCAAATGATTACTGTGAACTGTTTTCTGAACTCAAGGCCAGCCAAAAGGTCTTAATAAATATTGGCCATTTACCGAACTTAGCCTAGCCTGAGAAGCATTTTGATAACAGAATTAAGCTCCTGGGTTTTGCGTTGCAGAATGATCTGGAATGAACACCCTTCCTTCATCTTCTTTCTGTGCCTTTTCTCCTTCCCAGGGAGCATTGCCGCCATTACGGTGACAGTCATTGCTGTGGTGTTGCTGGTGTTTGGAGTTGCAGCCTATCTAAAGATCAGGTAAGACAGCACCTTCCTCTTCTTTATAAAGAATGGAATTCCTTTTTATCAGGCTCTGGGCTGTGAGCTGTTTTGCTGAGTTCTTGTTTCTTGATAAGTATCTCAGCTCTCAGAAATCTTGGCAGGGAAGTGCAAATGGCCAGCGTACTGCACCCTGGACAGGAATAGATGGGGCAGTATCTGAAAGTTGGCAAAGCAGAAGAAATCATCCGGACTATACAGCGTGATGATGTAATGGAAGGAGAATGAACCTGGAGTGAGGGGACTTGGGGCCTTGGCCCTCCGCCCTTAACTCACATCATCACCCTGAGAAAGCCACATGCCTCCTGAGCCTCAGCTTGTCTCACCTGTGAAATGGGCGAGATAGGCAGGCTCAATGGTTCCAAAACACTGATGTTCAGAACACTGATGTGGGAGTGTGTACCCAGCCTGGAAGGAGGTTCTCACCGCTTCTAAAGCAAAATGTTGAAAATACAAGCAAAGTGTAGTGTTTTCTACAAAATTGGGTTTTTTTCCCCCCGAGACTATATCCTTATAGTTTGGGTTTTAAAATATCCTTTCTCTTATGAAAAGAATGTGATCACAGATGGTAGTTGAGTTTTTACTTTCTTTAGCCAAAGAGAAAGTTGCAGTACTCGCTGAGTCCTCCACTTTTGTCGTCTACCGTCTGTACAATCAAAACTCTCAAAAACCACGTTACTCACGCTGAGTGTCCTTCCAGCTGTAAAATGCCAAAAGGCAAGTGGCTGTCTGGTTCCCCAGTCTGCCCAGTGCCTATAACAGGGACAGAGGGACGCATGCCACCGTGATGAGCACACCTGGTCCCTGACCCCCCAACGCGTTCTCCTCCCAACAGCCAGGCCCATCTTTGCGGAAGCCCCTTCGCCCTGTCACTCCCTCCCTCAAACGCCCCCAGTGGCTTTCCCCCTGCCCTTAGAATTACACTGACCCTTCAGCTTGGCGTGAGCTCCTTCATGGACCCACCCTGCCACGTCTTCTTGCTCATCACACATTTCTCTCCCTGTTAACCACTGAGCTGCAGTCACACTGGCTTTCCATCCAGTTCTTAGAACACACCAGGTACTTTGTCTCTCCAGGCCCTTGGTTCTTGTTGGTCCCTCTCCCTGAAATGTTTTTCTTCGAGTTCTTCCTCATACGTGGCTTTCAAGTCACATTCTCCAGGAGACTTCCCTTCCAGTTTGGTGCCTTTGTTATTTATTCTCCTAGTGCCTCAATGAGTTTCATCCTGGCTGTTTCCACTGTATGTGATTTTATTTGTTTTTTTAATATGTTTGTTTGCTTGTCTATTGTCTCTTTTCCCCACAAAAATGTAAGCTGCCTGAGGACCCAGCGTTATCTGTGAGCTCAGGGCTGGCATAAAAAAGATGCTCGATAAATTGAATAAATGCACAACTGAACGTAAGAACACACAACCACACAGGCACGGTTGTGCACACATGCACACTCTTGACTTTTTCTCATCACAGCCGTGCTTCTCTCTCAAGAGGCGTGTCCTGGTTCCCCACGTGGAGCTCACATATTTAGTTTCTCATCTCTACACACACATCCCCTCCGCTGCCCTCTCTCATCTCCTCCGGTCACCCCAGCCCACACCCGAGCCCACTGGGGAACCCTCCCCTCCCCCTTCCCTTTTATCTCCCTCCATCTTTTGTTCTGCAAATGAACAAAATCAATCTAATGACTGGTGTCAAGTATGAGAGTGCCTTGTAATATCACCCCTATCTAAGGTATAAAGAACAGGAAAGCCAGGTTTCAAAGAGAAATCGGAATTAAAGTGCCAGCATTACCTGTGTCTAAAAGCCTTTATGAAAGGATCCAGAGGTCTTCAAATTAAAAAAGCAATCTTTCTCTTCATTAAGTCTATATTTCCTTGAGCATCAAACAGTATTATGAATTATAGCTTACTGAATGCTACCCTTTTCCATCTGGCTTAATTACTAGTTTATCACGGTAGATACACTGTATTTTAATTATTAGTTAAATTGGCTTTTATGAACTAGTCTGGGTACCTCATTTCCCACTTTGTAACAGAGTTTCTCTTTGTGTTTGGGAGATTCTGGGTGGGGCTCAAAGAAAGGAACTTACAGAGAAAATTGAGAGACATTGTGGAATCACCAGTGGTGAGGGCTATGTCACCAAAAATGCCTCCATAGAGTATGGAACAAAATAGAAACACTTCCCTCTCGCCACAAACTTGCCAGAAATGATGTTACAATAACCTCAGGACTCGTCTTCTTGACTCCAGGCAAGAATTCAATTTCACCACCTGAAGCCCACCACTGATGACAGACAGGCAGACTAGAGCAGTGACTGAGAATTCAGACTCCAGGAGCAGGGAGATCTCAGTTCCAATCCTAGCCCTACCACTTTCTAGCAGGTTCTACCATCACCTGGGCATGTAACAGAGCTTCACTATCCCTCACTTCCCTCCTCTGTAAGATGAGGACCGTAATTGTAACTACTTGGTAGCATCGTTGGAAGGATTAATGGATGCTGCTTCCCAAGTACATAGCACTGCCATCATCATCGTCATCGTCAAAGTGGTCAGCTAGGAGGAACGCCAGTAGGACAGCTGCTCAATAGATAGTAACTGAGCGTTAGCCAGGTGCCAGGAACTCTTCTAAGCAATGGGGTCACATCAGTCATGAGACACAGTTCTGCCATCTCAGAACTTACTGGGTTTGGAAAATTTTGTTAGCATGCCATTAAAATTGGTTCTAATGAGTGCTGATTAAAATTGTATAACATTTTACTTAAAAAATTTAAAGTGTAGGGACTTCCCTGGTGGCACAGTGGTTAAGAATCCGCCTGCCAGTGCAGGGGACACGGGTTCGAGCCCTGGTCCGGGAAGATCCCACATGCTGCGAAGCAACTAAGCCCGTGCGCCACAACTACTGAGCCTGCGCTCTAGAGCCTGTGAGCCACAACTACTGAGCCCGAGTGCCACAACTACGGAAGCCCGTGCACCTAGAGCCCGCGCTCTGCAACAAGAGAAGCCACCCAATGAGAAGCCCACGAACCGCAACGAAGAGTAGCCCCCACTCGCCGCAACTAGAGAAAAGCCCGCGCGCAGTAACAAAGACCCAAGGCAGCCAAAAATAAAAATAAATTAATTAAAAAAAAAAAAATTTAAAGTGTATTTTTTCTCCAAGCATTCTCGACACTAGATAAATTCAGTGAATGATTAAATTGAACTAGTCGTTGCTTCTCTCTCCTGTAATGTAGTTCCTCCCTCTTAATGTAGAAAGGCCCCCATGGTATAAATATAAGATTGTTAATCTTTGGCACTACAAACTTAAGGATGGATAAAGTGATCAAACCCCTGTTCAGAAACCCCCTAAGTAAAACCTCTTTCTGCTGCTCTGTTAATTATTTTGGAAAAATGATAACATAAGGAGGTTAATAGCTCTCATGAATCTTAAGGCTGTGCTAAAACCCCTTCAGGTGTTATTTTGCCAAATTCTTGGAAAGCCCCACTAATCATTCATCAAAAATACACTTGGCTCAATTGACAAATGTGTGTGCATGGGTGTGTGTGTGTGTGTGTATGTACCTAAGGTTGAGTTTCGCCTTGGCTGGAAATTTCCTCCATTCCTATTGTCCCACATTTTTGAGAACAATAACATGATAGAGGTATGTTATCTGTGGTTTTTTTAGCTCACTTGGCTGGAGCAGCAAGTGACTGAAATCACAGCCCATGAGGGAACCATTAGCTTCTGGCCTGCAACCACGGACTACCACCCCAGGCCCAGCCGATGTCCCGGCAAAGGCAAAAGAAGATCCGCTTGAAAGGGCAGCCTCACCACCAGAGAAAGGGCACTCCTTGCGAGCTCTGAGCTCTGCTAAACAGTGGCTCAGGAGTTTCACCACTTTCCCAAATTCTAGCTCCCTCTGAAGGCGTCAGTAAACCGATCAGCCATCCGTTTTCACACTCCTACTCTTCAGGGATCCGTGACCCCTAGTTTTGTCACGGTATCTCCTGCCTGGAGGACCTCATCTCTCTGTAACCTAAGCCACTTTTGAATGCAGTTTATAAAAATGAACTGCCCAGAACCTTCCAAGGCTCTTTTCTACTATCCACCCCCGTACTGTAGCCGGCAACAATGTGGGGTGGAGGGAGGAACGTGGACTTTGCAATCAGGTGCGATACTGACCCTTCTACTTACTATTTAGGTGGCCTTGGGCAAATTATAATCTCCCTGATCCTTCATTTCTTCACCTGCAAAAACAGAGCTGATAACACCTATCTTTCAAGTTTGTCTTGAAGATGAAGTAGAGTAATGAATGTAGATGACCTGGAAAGACCGTATAACATGGTGGTTAAGAATATGGACTCTAGGGCAAGTTCATTAATCACTCTGCGCTCAGTTTCCTTGTTTTTAAAATAGGACTAGAATACTAATACCTAACTCAGGCTTGTTATGAGGATTAAACTATGATACAGATAAACACGCAGTTCCGGGGTTGAAGTGAGGGCCATGGAAGGGCCAGCTGCTGTCCTCGTTGTAATTGTCACCATGCGCTTCCTACTTAGGTGCTCAGTAAATTGTAGCCACCAGCAGCCCCGTTCCGTAGGCATCAGGGATTCAAAAGAGAGAGGAGAGGTGGAGGAGGAGGAAGATGGCGCGGAAGCTCAGTTTTCTAATTACGTGTTGATGCGCAGACTTCCATGTTCCATCTTGGCAATTTCAATTGTGCTTTTTCTGAACGCCTGTGAAGTGGCATCCACATTATACATTCATTAATAGGAGCTATCCGTGAGAAATCTTTATTCCAGGGCAACTTTAAAAGAAAGCAAAAGCCCTGCCTGCCTCTAGCAGAAGGTTGTCTTTAATTAGTGATGATTGAAGAATGAGGTAAGTCAGTTCTGTTTTGTTTAAGTTGGCTCAAAAGCGTTCAGCCACGAGATAATCTCCTGGGCAGGAGACCGTATCTGCTATCGCCAGCAACGTGGATACTGCTATAATTAGGTGTGCTGGTAACCCAGACAGACAACACGGCTGTTCCCTTCACAAAAATAAATGTGATCTTGATGTGTAGACACAACAGGGCCTGGCTCTTAAGACATCTTTGTAGGAGTCACCTGTTTTGCTTTAAGTCTTTCTAGTGATGACATTTTCTGCAACTGGATTCTTCCTGGTTGTTGTTAGGTTGAAAAACTAGGCCCATAAAGAGCCAGCCATGAAGTCTAAGATCTTCTAGAGTTTGTTAGCTACAGGTTGACCTTTTCGGGTCAGCTTCTGGCGTTCTGTAGGTCTAGTTGACTTGATTCTCTACCTCAGTGGTTCTCAAGACTTTAATGTGCATAAGAACCCATGGGCGAGGGCTTCCCTGGTGGCGCAGTGGTTGAGAATCTGCCTGCCAATGCAGGGGACACGGGTTCGAGCCCTGGTCCGGGAAGATCCTACATGCCGCGGAGCAACTAAGCCCGTGCGCCACGACTACTGAGCCTGTGCTCTAGAGCCCACGAGCCACAACTACTGAGCCCGCGTGCCTAGAGCCCGTGCTCCACAACAATAGAAGCCACCGCAATGAGAAGCCCACGCACCACACCAAAGAGTAGCCCCCGCTCACCACAACTAGAAAAAGCCACGCACGGCAACAAAGAACCAAAGCAGCCAAAAATAAATAAATAAAATAAATAAATTTATTAAAAAAAAAAAAAAAGAACCAGTGGACGAGATTGTTAAAAACACAGTTTCCTGGGTCTCAGCCCCATAGGTTCTGGCTCAGTGTGTGAGGGTGGGGCCCATGCACTGGCAGCGCTCACCAGCTCACGGGTGATGCCAGTGCTGTTGGTCCAAGGACCAGACTTTGAGTAACCCTACTCTACCCTTTCCTCCCAACACTCCAAACACACTTGGCTCTACAGTTTCCCAGGTATAATGCTCTGCTGTTTCATGCCTTTGTTTTTCTTGAACATGCTGATCCCTGGCCAGAGGTGTTTGGTTCACTTCTTTTTTTTTTTTTAATTTTATTTATTTATTTATTTATTTATTTTTATGGCTGTGTTGGGTCTTCATTTCTGTGCGAGGGCTTTCTCTAGTTGCGGCGAGTGGAGGCCACTCTTCATCGCGGTACGCGGGCCTCTCACTATCGCGGCCTCTCTTGTTGCGGAGCACAGGCTCCGGATGCGCAGGCTCAGTAGTTGTGGCTCACGGGCCTAGTTGCTCCGCGGCATGTGGGATCTTCCCAGACCAGGGCTCGAACCCGTGTCCCCTGCATTGGCAGGCAGATTCTCAACCACTGTGCCACCAGGGAAGCCCCACCTCTTTTTTATCTGGCTAATTCCAAGTTGTCTAGCTCAAAAGAGATCTTCTCTGGGAAGCTCCCACCCTCACCCTCTCCACAGTGAGTTTCATGCTGCCCATGCCTCCTTTGTACTGTTCACTTTCCTGTACTGGAATCATTGCGTCCACCGCCAGTCTCCTCCGCTAGAAGGACAGAGAGCCCCTGGCAATACCTGACATAAAAGAGTTGCTTTATAGATACTTGCTGGCTGAGTGAATGATTCTGGGTAAGAAAGTTTGGGGTGCGGCAGCAGTGTTGGTTTATTCCAGATCAGGAGAAACTAGGTTTAGAGAAGGGGAAAGGATGGAAATCTGTTAAACCATAGACTTCCCTTAGTTATCTCGTGACTCTGAACTTGTTGACAAATAGGCAGGTGTTCCGATGTGCAGGCCTTTTCTGTGATGAGTGTCTGCCAGTATGATACTGGCAGATGATTTTAAAATATAAAATAAATTTTACCTGCCCCTTCAAAGTAAAGGTGATTATTTAAAGATACTTAATTATGATACTCTAACTGTTGCCGCTAACTTGCAATGATTAACTGTGGGCAAATAAATTCACCACTAATGGTCACAGATTTCTTAGCTTCAAATTGGTAGTTCACAATGTTAATTTCTTACTTTTGACTAATGGACCATGGTTATGTCAGACGTTAACGTCAAGGAAAGTTGGGTGAAGGGCTCATGGGAATTCTTTGTACTATCTTTGCAATTTTTCTATAAATCTAAAACCATCCCAATATAGGAAGTTTTTTTAAATTATAGTTCAGTAGCTACCACACAGATGTGTTGTTTGCTTCTGCCCCAGAGCCTTTGCACATGCTGTTCTCTCTGTCTGTAGGGTCTGCCTCAGGCATCCCCATGGCTCATCCACATCTCCTTTATGTGTCTGCTCAAATGACATCTTCGTGAGACTTTCCTGATCACCATATTCAAAATTACAATCCCCACTTCCCATACGGAACCCCTCATTCCCCTTCCTTGCTTTATTTTCCTCTATTGTACTTATTACCATCTGCCATATTATTTTTCATGTCTTATTTATTGTGTCTTCCCCCGTTAGAATGTAAGCCCCCTTAGGACAGGGATTTCTGTCTCTTACTTCACTGAAGTATTCCCCAAATCCCAAAATAAGGACTGATCGGTGATAACTTTTCAATGAATAAATGAAAGAAGGCAGGCAGGGAAATGACAATCAAAAAAAGAAAGCCACCAACGAAAACAAAGGAGACAGTGACAGCTGCACCAAACTAGCTTTGCTAATAGATGATTAAGAGTCTAAGGCCTAATGGCTAATGACCAAGGAGCTGCAAGTTCAGTTGTGTTTTCCCAGCACTAAGCCATACCTTATTCATCTTTATAACTCTCCTTCTTAGCACATCATAAGCACCAGTGATTGAATGGCAAGACTCACTTTACTAGAGATGAGAGGACTTTGGAAAGAGTAGTAATAAACAAAGTTGGAGACCTGCTGGAGAACTGGGGTTGACCCTTATAAAGGAGAAGGTGTTTTCTGAAATATGTTTGTCTCAACATAGAAAAAAGTTAAACACCTCATTCATTTTCAAAGAGCATTGAGTTCCATTAAGTATCGATGCTATAGCTATCTTAAAATAGGTACCTTTTCACAGTTGTGGAGAAGGCCTCAAACCACAAATGTCACCACCACGTTTACCAGTTGTCACCAACAAAGCATCACCAATTGTGACTGCGGGGAGTGGGGAGTGTTGCTTTGTTAGAGCAAAACCACTGGAGAAGGAAGCAATGAGGCAAGGGCTTCACAGAAGTCATTCCCTATTTTGTCCCCTCAGGTTCTGCTTTTAGCTAACTAAATCATCCGACGCAGTAGAACAATAGTGACAAGAAGCACAGTGTCATTGATTTACAAGGACTGAGCCTATACTGAGTGCTTCAAAGCCGTGTCATCACACGGGAGAAACGTAGTTGTAGTTCTCTTTCCTCTTCCTATCTTTAAGGTTAAAATGGTGGCTTTGGCCCTTTCTGTTCTTTAATAAGGTATTTTCACTTTGCCATGGTTATATTGCACAATGAATTGCCACAGGCCATACTAATCCCCGCTGGTATTGACAAAGCAAACTCTGTGTATTTACTCCGTGTACTGTTTATCTGCCACTGGATGTAAGCAGTTATCATCAAGTATTTATAAAAAAAGTACCATTGCATTAAGAGTAACATATCAGACATTCAGAAATTTAGAAGCAAAGTAAGACGTAGTCTGCCCCCGGAAGGTTTACTGTCTAAGGAAGCCAACGCACAGCAAATGGAAAACTTAGCTATGCTGGCTGGCTGGGTGCCGGTCTTTATGAAGAAATGGAGTAAATGAAACTGCCTTGACATGACGAGGATGTCATTCATACAGAGTGCTCTTCAGATTGCAATTAGATGCAGCAGCCTTGCAGACCAGAGCCAGCAGGCCTTAGTTTTAGTACCACCTCTCCCAGTACGTCACATGACAGTCTTCCAGATCCCTTGGGCCGAGCCCCACCTTCTTAATCTTGAGAGTGGGAGGGTTTTTTTGTTTTATTTATTTATTTATTTATTTTTGTTTGGGTTGGATCTTCGTTGCTGTGTGCGGGCTTTTCTCTAGTTGCGGTGAGCGGGGGCTACTCTTTGTTGCGGAGCACGGGCTCTAGGTGCGTAGGCTTCGGTAGTTGTGGCATGTGGGCTCAGTAGTTGTGACACGTGGGCTCAGTAGTTGTGGCTTGCGGGCTCTAGAGCTCAGGCTCAGTAGTTGTGGCACATGGGCTTAGTTGCTCTGCGGCATGTGGGATCTTCCCGGGCCAGGGCTCGAACCTGTGTCCCTTGCATTGGCAGGAAGATTCTTAACCACTGTGCCACCAGGGAAGCCCCGAGAGTGGGAGTTTTTTCACCACTTTAGACCTGACAAATGCCAATCTGAAAAATTCCCCCATTTCCATCTAAAACATGCCATGATTTAAGAGGTTCTGACCAAGAAAGATAGTTTAAAGTGATCATTAAGGATTCTCTTCTTATCTCACACACACACACTCACACACAAGATGTGTTTGTCTTCCTCTTTCCACAGTATTACAGGATTTATCCAAACCTGGCTTGAATCCCAGCACACCCAATTCTTCTTGTTTAGGCTCATTATTACATTAAAACATGCCCTATGGGTTCAGTACACTCCCAAACATGGTTTATCTCTATTTCTTGCTTTGCTTCCCTCATTTATCAGTATTTTGCTCAACTCACAGTTCATTCAAATGAGAAGACAAAGAAAAATGAAAGCTCCATCTTCTTCCTTTATTTTACTAGTGTGTGGGTAGTAGACATCTCTTATAATACAGCAGATTCAGGTATAGCTCTGATCAAATAGTCTTGCCTACATTAACCACAAGCAGTAAGACCTGATGCCCAGAAGATTATTAATCCTCTAACCCCACTCTAGCATGATAATAATTTCTTTTAGGTTATAATATAAGAAGCTGGTTTTATAACTATGCCTGGGGCGTAGTTTCAGGAGTTCCTGGAGAAAGTGAGGGAGGCGCACTTTTCACTCAGTATCCTTTTTTATTTGCAGATCTGCCATGCACTTGTGTAAGTTTCATTATAATAAAAATTAAAAAGCAATATTGGGCAACACTTATTGTGCATTTACTACGTGCCAGGTCTTTTATATGCATTACCTCATTTAATCCACCCACCAATCCCAACGCAATTTTTTTTAAGTTTCTCCATTTTATAGATGAAGAAACAGGGAGTTAAAAATATATTCAAGGACATATATCTGTAGGCTCAACTGACATTTTATGAGAATCAAATTATATGATAGATATAAAAATGCTGTGAGAAAGCATACAAAGGTGAGGCAGAGTATCCTATCAATAAAAGAAGGTGCTTATTGGGTCCCTTTTGGCCAGACTTGTCACAGTAAGTCATGCTGAAACTTAGGCCCAGCTGCAGTCTTGTAATCCCTAGGTTTCTACTTGTTTAGTCTATAACTTCCATTTCTCAACCCTCCTATTAAAGAATTTGATTGGAATTGGAGGTTTTAGGTGTGGGGGAAGTGTTGGCGATGGATGGATGAGACCTCATTTACCAGCACTGCCCTCCCCTATTCCTGCTGATCAGTAGATCAGTGGTGTGTTATTTGTGACCTCTTTCCTTCTTACACCCACAGAAATGAGTGTGGGTCTTCAGGGAAAACAAACTATATTGTGGAAGTTTCCAGGTGTATAGACTGGGTCAACTGAGCCAGCCTTCGGGACAGAAATCAGAATTTTGAAAGCTAAGAGTCTGAAGCCAGCACATCAAGCATCTCTTTTCAACTACCTGACAGATGTAAATAAGCTTAGAAGAGTGACAGCGCTTATTTTAGCAACAGATAGACCTATATAGCAAATGCTTTCTGTGCCTCTCGGGGTGTATTTTCATTTTAATTTTCATATCTAGCTGAGAAAAAAGTTAGGGGGAGCGGGTATGTTCGTCTGTACTATAGATAGCCTACCTGATTTCCAGTGGCGAGGTGTCAACATTCACAAGCTAGCCTGAACCTCAGAGGCACCAGATGCTCATTTTGTGGTGTTCTCCAAATCCTGTCATTGGTTTTATTCTTAAAATGCCATAATCCTTTCCAGGAAGCTCCCACCTTGTGAACAGATTGGATAGTCAGGATGTATTTTTTCCTATCACTGTTTCTGCCACAAACATTTATCGAGGACTTACTCCTCCAGGTGCTGGAGATAGAGGCAAGAACAAACAAAACAGGCAAATAATCCATACGTATAGTCTAATTCGAGGAGAGAGGCAGTCACAAAATAAATACGTAAATTGTATCGCATGTTAGAAGGCAATGAGTACTATGAGAAAAACTAAGCAGGGAGTGCTTGGGGCGGGGAGTTGCAAGTTTAAATAGAGCTCCTAAGGAAGGCCTCCCTGAGAAGGTGACATTTGGGCAGATGTAAGGAAACGCGGGAATGAGCTATGTGGAGATCCGGAGGACAGTTGCTCCAAGCTGAGGGAACAGTAAGTGCAAAGACCCTGAGGCAAGAGCGTGTCAGGCATGAGAGGAAGGAGCAAAGAGGCCAGTGCGGTTGGAACCGAGCAAAAGGCACTGGCATAGTAGCTGATTTGCTCAGAAAAGTTAACAGGAGCCAGACCCTGCAGGGCTTTGCAAACCATCGTAGTGACTTTGGCTTCGACTCTGTGTGGGATGACGGGCCACGTAAAGGCTTCAAACGGAAGAGTGATAAGCATCTGATTTCAGTTTCTTTTCGAAATAATATTAATTGTGGAACAGGTTGCCAGAATGACCCAGCAAAGCCGGATCAACCCATATTGCCCTTGAGCTAAGGTGCTAAACAGGCTCCAGGGAGCTGAGCTCAGAGAGCTGGGTTCAGATCCCGGAGGTGAGGGTTCGACTCATAGCTCAGCTGGGTGACTTTGGGCATGTCAGTTAACATCTCTGAGCCCCATTTTCCTCGTCGGAGAAATAAGGATGAACAATACCTGGCCCATGGTTTTGTTCTGAGGATCAAGTGAACACGGAACTTTGTAGATTATAAAACATTATATAAAGGTCAGGAGGGGTGGTCAGAGCAACAGCGGTTCTGGTTGTGTCGTTATCGTTTCAGGGAAAATGAAGTCCAGGACCTAAGCCAAAATGCCAGGAATGCAACCTTCCCTTTCCCATTACTTCTTATTAAATAGCCGTGGAAAAGGGGCCTCTTCCTCCTCCAGCACTAGAGGTCAAGGAGAGAGACAAGGTCCCAGCTGATCTCAACAGAAGGCGACAGTTGGGCTCCCAGTGGATCAGTCATAACTTACAAGGTGTTTGCGGACTGGGGTCTCCCGGCTTGGTGCGTCTGCTGCGGAGGGGCTGTCCTAGTGAAGAATTGTGTCTTGTCTCCCCGGTTCAGGCCCCAGGGCACGGGGCTGTCCGCAGATGGGCAACTTCTCCAAATAACCACCCCCTCTTCTCCTTCCCACCAGGCATTCCTCCTACGGAAGGCTCTTGGATGACCACGACTACGGGTCCTGGGGAAACTACAACAATCCTCTGTACGACGACTCCTAACAAAGGAAGGTGGCCTGGGATGAGGAATAACTGTCTTTATTTATCAGTGCTTATCCAGTAGAATTAATAACAAGTACCTGATGCGCATTGAGCGACAATCCTAAGCCCTGTTTTGTTGGTTTGGTTGTTTTGTTTTCCTCCCTCTCCTCTGGCTGCTACAACTTCCCCTTTCTGGTACCAAAAAAAAAAAAAAAAAAAAGAAAGAAGATTATTTAAAAGTGAGTGGAGTCTGACATGGGCCAACCCTAAGCCGTCCAGGCCGGACGCCACGGTGGAGGTGTCTGTACCCAGCGCAGGTCCCACCGCGAGAAGAAACAGGAAGAGGGATCAAGTTGTGTCGTCAAGGGTTACTTTTAGGGGAACTTTCAGTGTGCGGTATTTCTTAAACTTTTCTTTAGGAGATTACATTAGGTCTCAATGAGGGGAAAGGCAATGAGTGGCGGGAGGAGTTCGCCCTGCAGGTAAGGAAGCAGGGGTTTCTCAGATTCCTTTCTAATCTCAGTTTATCTGGTCGTGTCTGACAGGACACCTGCTCGGCTCTGCTAGCTGGATGCCAGTTTCTTAGCTGCCTAATTAAGGAAAGAGGAACCTAGAAGGTGCCCTGGGGGAGGCCAGCTGGCCGAGGGGCAGCGTAGCAGGCTGCTGTCAGATCTCAGCCTGTCTGCTGCCTTGCCTCTCCTCCAGGACACCTGTCTCTGCTGAGGATGCCCTTTCTAGTCCACCGCAGCTGGGACCCCAGCCCACAAGCTTTCAGCGGTTCCGCAGGAGCAGACTGTGAGATGAGTTTAGCTGTAGAAAAGAAAGGGAGAGGCGTGCGAAGTGAGTGTGCAATGGGGGCGTGGAGGAGGGTGGGAGGGAAGGGGCGTGTAACATACACCGCGTACCTCATTAGGGAAGGTAAGATCAGCCCTCTGTAACTGTCAGAGACATCCACTGCCTGGAGGGGCCTGTAGACTCCTTGCTTTCTACCCGCAAAGCAACTGGTTCACTGCCTTACTGTCTGTTGGATAAAGGCCGTAAACCTCTTTTTCTTGTTATTGTTCTTGTTGCTGTTAATTTTTGAAAGGCACTAGTTTGTCTGCAGTTGCTCAGCGAGGCTTTTCCGTACAGACACGGTGATGAATCCGTTTATTTTCCCCAAACATTTACCTTACCAATTCTGCTGTTTGATCAATGGACACCCCTGGGTACATAGTTTTAAAATGCTGCATCACGAATTCTGAGAACGAGCTGATCACCTTTGTGGGAATGCATTTCCAGCGGCGCTTCTCCGCAGCTGGTCATTTTGCTTCCCCTCCCCCATCCAGGGAACGTTTGAAAATGCCTGGTGATATTTTCTGAGTGTCACATTCTGGGGGTGCTACCACTGGGTAGAGGCCATGGAGGCACTAAACATCCCACGATGTACAGAATAGCCTACCCCAACTAAGAGTTATCTGGCCCCAAAGGTCAATAGTGCCGAGTGTGAGAAACCCTAATTTATTGTGATACTCCTTGCGACAAAACAAGACGCCCCAGGTTAGTGATAGTTTTTACTTTTACCTAAGTGAAATGATGCGTTCAATTTTTATCTTAAAAGTATTTAGTTTGCTGGCGGATGGGTTGTTTTTGCTATGCATGGTTGCCTTTTTATTTCTGTGTGTTTTCTAGATAGCTTTATTTCATGGCTCTAGCCCTGCCCTCCTGAAACACCTGTGTATTAGCAGCCGGCATTTTATGCCCTGATTTCATAGAGTAGAAAATATACATTGGGTTCTGTTTCAGAACGTGTCATAGTGTCCTATGCTATCATAAAGAACTTGAAACTGCATCATATTTTATTTCTAAACTTGGACCTGCTGCCATGACTCTGTTTAGTTTCCAGAAACTTGACCCTCAACTCCTCCTGTCACTCACTGTGGCCCAGCAAAAGTACTGACATGAAAACGGCCGCTGCCGTGCTGGGCTAAACTTCTCTGGCGGCAGAGACATTAGGACCCGTGACACTTTCCATGACCTGCCAATCCCCCGCTCTGAAAGAAATTATTCCTAAACTCCTGAGGTACCAAAGGAGAATGAGCAACCCCCAGAGGTATTTTACAACAGGAGTGGGGAATAAGAAGTAGGCTTCTAGGAATTCTCATATCTCTGATTATTAAAAAAAAAAAAAAAAAAAAATGGACACTCTCAGAAAAATGGCCAGGAATGACCAAGGGTACCCCTTCTGACCATGCTTGCCCTGAATAATTATCCCTCTTTCCTACCCTCACCCCCTTTAATAGGCTTTCGGTTCAGCAAAGGACAATTCAATAACGACAGGACATTCTATATATTTTTTTTCCTCCCTCGGCCACAAATGTGTTGACAAAACGTCCATGAAGCACCTTTGGAGAGGTGGTCTTCTGGATGTTGCTTCAGTCATAAATACTGGGTGAGAGGGACCAGCCTCTTCCCAGGGAATCCTGACTCAGCTAGCATCTTTCCCTACCAAGGCTGCTGTTGGGCAAGAACACTTGATGAGTTGGTTGCTCTTATTAACTTCCAGATCCTTAGGGTAAAGAGAGGGATCTGGACCTACAGCAGATGCATTCAGCAAGGTGACAGCTTCCCATAAACACTCTAACACTCCTTGTTATGTTAGTGTAAAATACCGATGGGTTGAACCTTATTTTGCCAAGCGCATTTTTCTGTTTTTGAGTTGGCCAAAAATGTTAACAACTGCATTCAACAAATATTGCTTAACACACTCACACTCACACACACACACGCACCCCTGAAATATATGCCAATAACTGACGTCCTTTACCTCAGGGAGCAAGTCTGTTCAGGCCTACTTAAGGGAAATGGCTCCGGTGGATCTAAAACAACCATATACTATCCAGGGACCGGACTAGTCATAATGCATTAGAGAGAATGTCAGAGCAGGAGAGAGGCCAGCAGCCTCTTCTAGGTCACAGATTGCAAATGATGACAGAGTGGGGTTCAAGTGTGTTTTCTTTTACCGTGGCCCCAATGAAGTCTCCTGCCCTCCCTGGACGTCTGTGTCTTCATTTCTTAGTTGGGCGTGATGCTGTCCTATGGACCTCACCCCATGCTACCTCACAAATGTGTTGTGAGGATTAATGAAATCATGTCTACAGTGTTTTCAATTTCTGGAGAAAAATATTTATAGACATTTTAAGTATTACATAAATGTATAAATGATCTCAGTTTCTTGTTTGACTGATGTGTTGTTTTTACTTAAAGCTATGAAATGACAGCTGTATAGTAACTACATACAGACAGCTGTTACAACTCCAAGCTAACCCCCAATGCCGCTGCCTGACTCCTGGGACCATGAAGGATGGTTTCCATCCCTGAATGAAAGGATGGCCCAGGACGTAGGTCTCACAGGCTATTGAGTTAGGGTAACACATATGGATACCTGAGCGCTGACAGCAGTAGACCTGGCCTTTACCATCCCAAAGTCTTCTGAGTTCTTTGTGGAGTTGATTTTGGTTTACTGTCATCTGTTTGCCCTTTATCTTGCTTGCAAGGGTGCATGGTTCAATCCCTCGCATCTGGGAAATGAATTTTGCAGCTGGGCCAGATGCTAATTTGCACGTTGATTCACCTTCTTTGCCTTTTATCTCTTTTTGGCAAATGAATGTACCATTTCAACTTTGATTTTAAAGTGCTGGTTGATATTGGTAATAGTGCTAACCAAGAGACCAATGCCAGATTGCTTTTTTGGGGTGAGTTAGCCGACATCATTTCAAGATGGAAAAACTTGCAACTTCTTTGATATTTGATCTCATTGTATCTACATTTGTTGTAAGACGTATTGCATACTAATGATAATTATATCAATTAAAGTTCTTAAAAGCTTGCATCTGACAGTGTTGATTCACATTTTGATATGTTTTGTTATTCAAGCCATTCGGTTCCTATGCTCAGTACTGCTCAGATTAAGTAGTCCTGGCTTGTTCTTAGAGAAAATTTATCCCACGTCAATAAATAATACTTTCTGCAGAGTGGGAAGTTCTCTCTGATCTTGAAACAGAATTGAAGGATGTCAGAAATGAAGAAACTTTCCAAGCAATGATTTTACTCTTAACCATATACCATGCCTTATAAAATAGTTATAAAAATAAACACTTTGATTCAATAAACAGGTAGTGATCCATGATAAGTCATATTAAGGCAGTAGCAGTACATTTGATACTTGCTTTGTTCTCCTTCAAAAAAATTCGGCATACCCATCCATCTGACAGTTAAATAGCAAGCAATTTCAATCATCCAGAATATAATTTCCACCCCCAGAAGCCAACCAAAGACTATTCTGATTCTGAAGAAGGCAGCAATAACAAAGCCCATGTATCTTGCAACATAGGAGAGCAGTGGATCCACCTGCAAACTAGAGCAAGTTGATTTGATGATGGATTTAAAATAGAGGTCAGATTTAATATGTTTAGGTACCTGGCTTCCAGTGGCACAGCATGGAGGATTGCTGGGGAGGACTCAAGATGAACAAAGAGAACCAGACGTGAAACAGACCCTTCCCCATTGATCATTCAGTCATTTCTCGAAGACCTGCCATGGGCACGAAAGCAAGTAACAACTCCACTATTCCAAGCTTGCCTGAACAGGATTGGTTGGAAAGCACATTAAGTGTGTATAGAAAGAAAAAGCCTAATAATAATGTATAGTGTTTACATATTATGAATTATTGGTTCCAGATCAATTTTTTCCCTGTATCATAGCTTTTCCAAGTCAGGTCATAATCTGTTTCAATCACTGAATGACCTATCTTCAATCTTTTACTCTCCTAATATTCAATAGTATGCACCAATAGCTAGTAGCTATATTTTGATTTTTGTCAGAAAGGACTGAGTCATGAATGACACTGAAAAACAGTGATCAAATTGGGAAAACACCTCTAAGAGGTATGACCTCTTCTCTTAAAGGACGTAGTCTTTGGCAAGTGTAGAATGGACTACATTTTCTTCACTAAAATAGCATTAATCCGTTCCAGTCAACAAATGTATTGTGTTTCTATTTAAGCAAGACACTAAACATTTACTATAAAAAAAAAAGAAGCAATGTATATTCACTAGGAATTTTAGGTGCCTGTGGGCAATTGTCTAATGTAACCCTTGCATCAGCTTTAGGGGTCATTACACTCTCACCATCTTACAGATGGGGAAACTGAGGTTCCAGGATATTAAATTTATTCACTCATGGACTGAATCCTTCTGTGTGCTCCATAGCGAATGCGACGCCCCCTGCTATCCAAGCATTTACAGTTTAGTAAGTGGCAGAGGTGGGATTCTAACCAGGTCTGTCTGTCAGCAGAGCCATTTCCACCCACAGGACTGGAATCTGATGTAAATATAACCCAGGTCTTAAGACTCTCAGATCCCTTGCGAAGTCCCCCTCAGCTATTTTGGGCCATCTCGAGGGTGCCCGGTACGCAGCCCAGAGCAAGCGCAGTCAGCGCCTGCGCACATACCCCTGCCAGGCACTGTCACCTTTCTGATGACTCCTGCTGCCCTGCTGGGCTGTGTTCTCCGCCAAGGGGGAGACTGCCTCCCCTCCCATGACTTCTGCAAGAGCACAGGCCCCCGCTGTCACCCAGCAGTTTAGAGAAAACCTCTCTCTTATTGTCCCCTTGCAGCCTCCCTGTTCTCCCCAGGAGTCGGATGTGAGTCTACAGCAGCCTGGACTAGGGACGCTGCCTTTGGTGTCACTGCCCCCTCTTGTCCGAAGGCTCCATCGTTGCACTAACTTGTCTTTCCTTGGTGTCGTCATAATAATGCTTATTCTCACATAGACTAACTGTGTCAAAGATACTATTCTGAGCATTTTACATGGATTAACATCCCTGTGAGGGAGATATTGTTAATATCCCCATCGGTACAGATGAGAAGACTAAGGGCCAAAAGGTTTAGAAGCTTGCCCCAGCTGGTAAGTGGTGGGGCAGAATTCAGATGTCACCAGTGGACCTCCAGAGTCCATTCTCTTGACCACTTCCACAGAGCCCTCACTCTGTGCCAGAGGTTCCTGGTACATACACTGGGCCAGCCATCCCAGTGAACCCAATGGGACAACCTGAGGCCAAGGCTGGGTACCCACTGCAGAAAGCCAGATCCCTACCTACAGGAAGGTTTCTAGAGTAGCCAGGGGCCCACTCTTAGGGCACCTGGCTGACCAGACTCTAAGCTGCCTCTGTGTAGATTCTGGCACTGCCAGCCAAGGTCACCCACATGACAACCACTGTAATCAACAACAGGGGACTCCAGGGACCAGCCCCTTCCCAGGCCCCAGACCACACAGCAGCTACGGTGAGATGGTCCAGACCGCCCTCTTATTCTCCCACTGACCATGTCTCCCTTGGCACTTGGACAGAAGCCACCACAACAAACACTGCTGGGCAGAGTGTTGAAAAGTTCCAGTCAGTCAGAAGCCAGATGTTGTCGGGTGGTGTGAGACACAAATGCCCACAGCTCAGCCCCTGTGCCAGGACATTCAGCCCTGTCACTAGGGTTCATCGGGGGGCGGGGGGGAAACAAAACAAAAAACACTTTTCCTTGAATTTCTGGGATGTATATTAAAATCTTAATATGAAGTTAAGGATTTCAGATAGAAATGAGAGTCTTACACAGGCTTTGCAAGAGCAAGAAGAGGAAAGGTGAGGGAAGCCGTGCCAGGTAACTGCTGACATTTTTGGGTCTCCAGGAGGCTGCAGTGTCTCAGGCTGCAGCAGTGAGACAGGTGGTTCTCAGGAGCTCACGGGAGAGCCGCAGCTGCCCACACACCCGCTGGCGACAGTGTCTGGAGAATGGCCTTGCCTTTTCCATATTGTACCTGAGACCCTCTTATGGACGAGTTCTAGCCAGAACCTTTCAGGAAAGGGAATTGCAAGAAGCGTGGTTCCTGCCCCCTCCTCTGTATTGCAGAGTACAGGGTGGTAACGATGCTGAGCTGAACACAGACGGTACAGTCCATTCGTCTTTCCCCAGATTAGAACTTCCCCCAGAAGACATAACATCATGTTATCCCTAATGTGATACAACTGTCCCTTACACAACTGAGGATGCCCTCACCTGCTCCTGAAAAAGAAAGACACCGCCTCCCATCTGTCGCTTTATCTCCGAGAACATTCACTCCTGGTTCAGATGCAATATTCCTTTGCTTTCCTGTGACTTAAATGCCAAATCATAGGGTTAGCTGCTTTATATTGGCTAGAGGAGACATGAGAAAGGAGAGAAAAGGAACTGATTAATATATATATATATATATACCTATATCCCTATCAAAGCAAGGAGGAGAATATGCATAGTTAGGAAAAACTTCCTTTCTTCAGCTAGTCACGTGACACGTTGCTGCCCGTAGCTTTCTCCTCCCGCTCTCAGGCTCCTTTGATCCTCAGCCACCATCTCCTCTGGTCGTGGTTCTTTACATGGCAACGCAAATGTTCTGTCAAAATGTGAGTACAACCTGGGGACTGGAGAAAAGAAAGGGAGCTACTGAACTGGACACTGTTTTTATAATGCTATTGCTTTGTCTTGCTTCTAATCATTAACTCATTACTTTTATATGCATTGCTGTTACTTCTGTTTTCTTTAAAGATACAGTGAATGAAGTTTTATGAACCCACAAAGTGCATACATTTTTATTTTGACCTAAATTTTAAATGAACACGGAAGAGAGAGAGAGAACAGCTCACATTGCATATAATGTACCAAATCCTCACCCCTCCCTACTTTCATTGCCCTTCCCTCTCTCCTCCCACTAGCCCTCCAGCCCACTCATCCACTCCCAACAAATAGAAAAAAAAAAGGTGGGGGGAGAAGATAGACAAAGGGTTCAAAACCCCTCTCAGCATGTTGCTTGCTGCAGGCAGAGCCATGGCCATCCCTGCCCCCAACCACCCACCCATGGCTCCCAGCTCCCTGCCTCTGCTTGGGGTCCTGTGAGGAGAAGGATGCAGTCTTCCGAAAGCTGGAGCATGATAAAAAGACCTGCTGGGATGAGCAGGGTTTCCTTTCATTGATTCACTTTCACCGTGGAAGTTCCAACAGCCACACTACCCTCCGCATCCCTCCGATCGACCTCCCACCGATGAGGAAACTCCAGGCTGCAGATGGGTTTGCTGAGCCACAAAAACAAGCTCTGGAGCTGATAAGTGATCAGTGAAATACGGGATAAGTAACCCCCAACGGTGACTAAATCTCAGGTCCTGAGGCCCAGAGGCTATTTGAGCGGTTGTGCTGTCTCCTCCTGAACATCCATTTCTGAAAAGCAGTCAAGCTCACCGAGCAGCCCTCCTCATGGGGGCACAGTTTTAAGACTTTCGTTGCCTTTCAAGGGTTCCCAGCGTCACCTGGCTGTTGGCCTCTTCTCCTCCAGAATGGAGAAACTGAGGCTCAGAAAGGTTAAGTGACCCTCCCATGGTCACAGAGCTAGTAAGAGGCAGTCTCGATTTCAATCCCGTCCTTCTTACTCCAAAGCCCATCTTCTATTTAGTATGATAACACTTCTCAAACTTTAATGTGCATGCAAATCACAGGGGATCTTGTTAAAATGCAGATTTTGAGTCATAGTTTGGGGGTGGGGCATACGTTCTGCATTTGTAATAAGCTCCCAGGGGGCGCTGATGCTAAGGTTTCCAGGCTGCCCCCTGACTGTAAGCCGCAAGGCAATATAAAATGAAGCCTTTTACTCATAATCCCAGGTAAACCCCATGGGCCTGACCAGAAGCAGTTCTCAACAGAGGTGATACACCACCTCTTAACGGCAGGGAAGCAATGTGTGGAAGCAGAGATTAGTGTTGATTTTCAGTCGTTGGTATGACAGTGGAGTTACTGGCATTTCGTATCTGAGAGTGAAGGATGCTACAAATTCGACAACGTGTGAAATAATCCAGGTTGATTTTCTAAGGACAGTCCTGCGCGGCACAGAATTGTCCCGCCTGGAATTCTTACGGCTTCCTCATCAGGGAACTCTGAACAGTAGCGTGGGGCCGTGTGCACTGCTGCGGGCACCACCTCTTTGGCTGCCTTACTTCCATTACTTGTTCTCAGTCATTAGAAACATCAGCTCTGCCCTCCAGCTGTTCTGCTGCAAACTGTCATCGCTGACAGCTGCTCTCCAGGATATCACTGCACACGCGTGAGTGCACGTTGATGTCTTTCTTCCTGGTACTCCAACGCGTTAACAGAAAAGATGATCTAAGATGGGCCTAATCTGAGAGAAGTATGTTCACGTATTTCTAGGTACCCCCAAAGAGCACAGAGATGTTGCTATCACACAAGCTTGGACATGTTAGGAAAGCAAGTAGGCCAGCTGATAAATTCGCATCATTTTGCATTCCATGAGAATTTCAAAAGGTATTGATTGAGAAGATGGGAGAGGAGCTGACACCTAAGCTTCTGTCAGGAACTGGACAGATGCTTTACAAATATTATTTCATTGCATCTGTAGCATTGAGTCATCATTACAAACTCAAACTCTGAGCTGGAGTGTCTGGGTTTGAATCTCAATTCAACTAATTACCAGTTGTATTACCTTGAAAAAAATATTTACCCTCTCAGTGCCTCAGTTTCTTCATCTGTGAAATGGGGATCAGAAGGGTATCTGCCTCTTTAGGCTGCTATAAAAGTTAAATGAATTAATAGCTGCAGAATGCAGACAAAAGCTATGCTTGCTAAATAAAATAACCATGCAAGATAAATTATTTTTCCGTATTTTACGGATGAGGAAACTGAGGCTTATCCAAGTTCACATACCTACCATCTGACAGAATCTATCTGATCAATCATAGTAAAAACTAATATTCACTGAGAACTGATTATGTACCAGACACTATTTTAAGTAATTTAGTAGCATCAAGTCAATTAATCCTTACAACCACCCTGAAAGATAAGTATTATTATCCCCATTTTGCCATATGAATAAACGGACTTGCCACAGGGTACGTATTTGTTTAGTGGTGAATCCAGGAATTGAGCTGGGGTGTTAGCTCTGAAGCCTGAGAGCTACAGTTCCAAATGGCATGCTTTATCCATTTCCTCACCTACCCCCGTTGGTCTTCTACTGTGTACCCAGCACGGAGCTAGGCATATTTTGGATAAAAAGAAGTAAAAGTCACAAAGGTCACTTTCAAATTAATAATGTAATGCCATATCTTTATCTTCTTATAGGATAGATTATTGGTAAAAGCAGCCTCCAAAAATAAACCTGCAGTTAGGTCTCAGTTCTGCCAATTACTAACTTTGATGACCCTGGACACACTGCTTAATCTCCCTGAGCCTCAGATTCCTCACCTAAAAAAACGTAGACGATAATACTTACTTGGCAATGGTGCTTATAAAGACTAAGTAAGATCCTTTATGCATATTGTCTGCAAACTGAGCACTGCTCAATGGCTGTTAACCCTCATTTCTTCTTTTCCTTTCTCCGTGCCTCAGAAGGTATGACAAACTGGAATTAGAAATGCAAATATTATTGACACATGATTTACAATAAAGTTTCTGGATGACAGCTAGAAGAGTCCCAGAGTTGACTCTTGAACTGGACTTTCACTCCATAAAATCCATTCCATATAATTAAAATATAAAATAATCATGGGAAAAAAACCTCGCTTTGGATACACACTTTGACAAACATATTTAATATGTAAAAACAAACACAGAATATAAATCTATATTTTAAAATATCTTGAGGGTGAGGGTGGGCATAGGCTGTTTGGTTCCTGAAAATTGGACTGAAGATGTTGTCTTTTCCTGGTAATTTTCTTAGTAATCAGAATCAGCAGTTTTCACTGCTCTAGGGACCCTGGAAATGTTCAATATTTGGTTCTCTTGGGGAAAAATTTTCCACTGATGAGTGAATGAGTGTGAATGGTCAATTCTAAGGGAGGAGTTTCAAAGGTGACTTCTCTTACCGTGATCATCCTGCTCCTTTTTCAAAAGCATGAAGCACCTATCTTAACAGTACCCTTCATCTTTGAAGACATCAGCTCACTTCTCCAGAGAAGCCGTCCCTGTCTTTATATCAGCCCATTCAGTTTCCCCTGAAATCTGAAATTTGCCAGCCAGATATCTGTCTGAATGACTAACCCATCCTTTACTCCACTTAGCACCTTTTCCTGATGGTTTCCCAAGCTCTGTTCATAAGATTTTTTTAAAGTGACAACCAATGCCTTATTGATAAGCTAAGAATTTACAGCTTAGTTCAGAGCATGCATGCTCTTTAGCCAATCATGAATTCATATAATCAAAAGTTTTCTTCACCTTTCAAATCAACACACCACATTGTGTTGTCACTGATTATTTGCATTGACTTAAGTCTATTCGAAAAGCACATCAGCTCCAGCTATTAGGTATTCATAAATACAAAGTTTGTTCATTATGGTTAAAGTGTTATGTATGATAAGCCTGTAAAGATCTGAACTTCTCAAGTTAAGCCATCCTAAGTTATGGGGTATCTGTTTCCAAATATTACATTAATCACAAATGATGTCTTTGCTCAAAATGGGGTTTCAGGTCTGTTAACTAATCCTACTAACAGCGCTTCTCTTGGAGCTAGAAAAAAGATTCCAGGTCTCAACTGAATTATTTTTGGCAGTCGGTAATCCCATGTCCCAGAGACGAAGTTCTTTGCATAATCAAGTTTTTAAATGTCAGTACGGTTTGGAGGGTTATTAAAGTATTTCTGACTTTTGAAAAGGCTTCTAAATATCCTAAGATTGTTTGATCTTTCCTAATGAAGTTAGATAAAAGCTGAAGTTTTTGTCAGTCTGAAGGGGTTCCCAATACAGAGCCATAGATGCTGAGCGACATGTCTGCACATTTAGCCCTAAAATATGTAGCCCTGAATCCAGAGAAAATAGCCTAGCCTTGGAAGAGTTGAAGTCACAAGCTTGAAAAGCTTAAACAAAGAGAAGCCATGAGGTATGTTTACAGCCCTTTAATAAATAACTTATTTATATTGAGCATATTCCCAACCCAATTTCATGAATTGGCCCTTCTAGGAATTTGCGAAGTTTGAGGACAAAGTAGTGTCTTATTTGATGGTAAACAAGACCAGCATACCTCAAAATCTTCTGCTGTATGCCATGTGAAAGAAGTAGGAAAGTGACAAAGAAATGACCATTGACCCAGATGACATATAAAGACCAGGTCCAATAGTAGTCATGCCTACAAACATTTTACAAATGAACATGTAAGAATATTTTCAACCTTGCTAGTAATTTTTAAAATTCGAAATAAAACTAGTGCACCATATTGTGTCATAAATTTAGATAACCACAATAAAAAAATCCTCAACTTTAAAAACCAAGGTATCCAATACCAGAAATTCTGTGATGAAACTATCATTTCATGTATTTCTAGTGGGATATAATTTGGCACAATCCTTCTGTCACAGGTCAGAAATCCAAGAATCATACTCCCAGATAGAGATTTGTGTGCAGGAGGCTTACTGGGGAGTGATTGGGGATGGGGAGAAGATGAATTGGAATTGCCATACCATTGCAACAAAGGTCTCAGTCAATCCCACAGGAAGCTCTGGGGCTGAGGTGATCCTCCAAGGTTGTCTCAAATTGGGGTATTAATTACAGGTTCTCCTCTGCATAGCTTTGTACAAGGCAGCTCTCTCCATCCTATAGAAAGTCCCAGAAAGGGAACTCTCTGAGAGCTACCTGACACCAACACTCTTACCAGCTGGGGGAATGAATGAAACAAGCTGGAGGGGGATCTGGGTGGCACACCGTGGCATCCTGTGTAGACAACTCCTTGCCCCCCTTGGATCCACTTGCTTCATATAATAAATTCTGGAAGGAAATCTTCCAGTATTCTGTTTGGCTTCTTTTCCTAGGAGAATCTTACAAGAGGAAGGTTAATAAGAAAAACTGCCGTCCCTGCCATTCAACAGGCAGTGAGAGACACTCATTCTTCTTGTCCTCCACCACCTATTCTAGAATCTCCCTGCCCTCAACTAGCACCTCTGCTGGTCTAGGTGGCTAGGTTACAGAGATGACACGGACACTTATCTCTGGATAAGAGTGGCCATGACCAACAGGCATATGAAAATATGCTCATCACTAATTATTAGAGAAATGCAAATCAAAACTACAATGAGGTACCACCTCACACCAGTCAGAATGGCCACCGGTAAAAAATCGACAAATAACAAATGCTGGAGAGGGTGTGGAGAAAAGGAGTCTTCCTACACTGTTGGTGGGAATGTAAATTGGTACAGCTACAGTACTATGAAAAACAATATGGAGGTTCCTCAAAATACTAAAAATAGAGTTGCCATATGATCCAAAAAATACCACTCTTCAGCATATATCTGTACAAAACTACAATTCAAAGAGATACATGCACCCCTATGTTCATAGCAGCACTATTCACAATAGCCAAGACATGGAAACAACCTAAATGTCCATCAAAAGATGAATGGATAAAGAAGATGTGGTACATATATACAATGGAGTACTACTCAGCCATAAAAAAGAATGAAATAATGCCATTTGCAGCAACATGGATGGACCTAGAGATTATCAATACTAATTGAAGTCAGAAAGAGAAAGACTAATACCATATGATATCACTTATATGTGGAATCTAAAATACAACACAAATGAACTTATCTACAAAACAGAAACAGACTCACAGACATAGAGAACAGATTTGTGGTTGCTGAGGAGGGATGGGGAGGAGGGATGGATTGAGAGTTTGGGATTAGCAGATTCAAACTATTATATATAGGGTGAATAAGCAACAAAGTCTTACTGTATAGCACAGGGAACTACATTCAATATCCTGTGATAAACCATAATGGAAAAGACTATGAAAAAGAATGTATATATATGTATAACTGAATCACTTTGCTATACAGCAGAAATTAACACAACATTGTAATTCAACTATACTTCAATAAAATACATTTTTTAAAAAGAGAGTGGCCATGGGCCACTGGTCACCATGACCTTCCCAGGCTGTGTTTGCTGCTACATTTACCATCAAAACTGGGCAAACAGTTACCAAGAGCATCCCAAGTGGATCGCCTGAGTGTCAGATATATTCTTCCTGCCACTAACTGCCCTACCTCTGCCTGATGGTCAGGGTCAATTACTCCTGCCAGTATGGTGACTACTCTCTTTGCCTGCTGGACTCTTGGAGAAAGATCTTTAAAGTAACTGAGCAGGAACTTAATCCTGTTAATGACCTTAATAGGATTTTGCTGTGTTCCTTGATGGACCCCCCCCCCATTATCCCTTTAAGAACTAAGACAATGAAATGTTAGAATCCAAAGTTGCGGAGAAGGGAAGCACAAATCCCCCAAAGGGGCCACTGGGGCTGATGTTAGCAAAGTCACTACTACTTTCACCTTTTGCTTCCAGGATCCATACCTTCCACATCTTGCAAACACAGCACCATATAATATGTAATGACTTGAGGTATCTGCTCCATCTTAGAGGATAGCGTCCCGTATGCAGAGTGTTCTCTCCAAGATGGCACCTCAGCTGGACCTCCAACAGACTGTGCCCGTGTGCTGTCGGTCCAGCAGCCTGTGGAGGGGTGGGGTATGTGATAGGACTGTAGACACCATGGTCACGTATCCACCATTCACCTCCTTTGCTGCATAGTGTTGGTCTCTTGAGCCAATGCCATTTTATGTGGGACCCCACGTTTACGGATCAAGCACTTCGTAAGCCTCGGTCAGTGGTGCTGGCCGAGGCCCTGCCAGCAGAAAAGGCAAACCCATGTTTGGAATAGGTGCCAAACCCAGTGTGAAAGGGCCCCTGAGCCTGGACCTACTGCAGATCCCTTGTCTGCTCTGAGACCCACACAGAGCTGGCCATCTTCCATGTCACCCCGTAAATGGATTGAATCAACATTCCCAGTGTGCTGCACCCAGATATCAGAGACACCTATCAGGCATTGTCTTCTTTCCTGGTGGTGGGAAGTGCAAGAGGCAATAATCTGCCCACAACTAGAGAGAATGTTCCAGAGTGCTTCAGACCATTAGACTAAAAATTATATTGATGCTGTGGGCCCCTGAATCTCCTTAGGGTTTTTTTCCAACCCTCCGGAACAAATTGTATTCATTTGTGTTCATTTTCTATTGTTGTAAATAATTACCATAAATTTAACAGCTTAAAACAACACCCAGTTCTATAGGTCGGAAGACGAGGCAGACCCAGTTGGATTCTCTGCTTGGAGGCCAAAGTCATGGTGTCAGCTACATGGCATCCCAGATCACCACTGTTAACACATTGAACAATTCCACTGCCACTACACACAACAGGCTCTCTGTGTTCTGCCTACTATCAGTAGGTTTTACTTGCTGCCCAATCTTTTGCATAATACACTGAACTTAATGCACTAAGTAGCCACTATTTGTATTTACGACTTTCACTCTACTTTTTAAAATTAGATCCTGTGGCCTACTTCACGGCCAACTATTCCAGGTGAATAAAACAGTAAGTGTTTTCATGTTTCAATGGCATCTCTTTTACTAGCTATAAACATGACTAGTCCTCCTTCAGAACTAATCTCAATGTATATTTTCCTACCTACATCATGACTTACAAAGTTATTACTAACTAAAGGAACAAAATCCTCCCTACATCATGGGTTTTCAGGAATAAAGAGAACAAAAACTTGTCAAGCAATTTTCCCTCACTTGTCCCTTAATGTGACAAATGTCAGGAGCTTTTTAAAACTCTGAAATCAGTGGTTTTATAGAGCTGCAAAGCAAGATATTTATAATTATCGTGCACTTGTGATAGTAATTGTCCCTTCACATTACATTTTGAGCATTTTGATATTGAGCAATACACAACAGAACCATGTCATAAAGGAATTTTACTAATAACCCTCAAACATAATGCTTATTAACTTTGTGACTAGTTTTACAAATTCCTGTGATTTGTACAATAAATATTCATTTTTGTCATGAGTAGTACTACTTTAAATATTCTTCTTCCTTTTTGGTCTCTTCTTTGCCTTTAGCAACAAAATTTGTTGATATTATACTAGAAAGCATCATTGTGCGCTTATCCTTGGAAAACGTATTAGTTTGTTTTGGAGGCCATTTGTGGAAGAAACTGCTATATGATGCCAATTTTCCCCTTCCTCCTTAGTATCAGAACCTCACATTTTAGATGGACGTTATGCTGCTCAGATGGAGGACTACCTGCCCACTTCCCTTGCAGCTAGGATGGTCATGTGACTAAGTTCCAGTCAGTGAAATATAAATAGGTGTGTTTGTGTAGGACTTTTGGGAAGTCTCCTTGAAAGAGAACAGGTGTGCCTATCCTTACTTCTTTTTGCTGGCTAGAGTAGGATTGTGATGTCTGGAACTACAGCAGCTATCTTTGACCATGAAGTAACAATAAGAACAGGAGCTAGGCACTCAGATGGTAGAATAAAGAGAAAAGAGCCTGGGGCTCTGATGACACCATGTACTTGCTATACCAACCCTAGACTGCTTGCCCTCTGACTTCTTTGAGAAAAAGAAATTAATATCTCTCCATTCAAGCTACTGTTATTTTGGGGTTAATTTCTTAAATCCAGTTGAAATTATTCCTAGTGGATATATTATAATACTTTGTTTTAAAAAGATGCAAAGGCTACTATGTCTTCATGTCTCTATTTGATGTTTTTCAATATATAATACACTAAGTACTAGAGGAAATTGTCAGTCCAGTAGCCCTCCAATTTCAGATAACTATTGTTATGCTTTCTGACAATACTTTTTTTTGTGTGTGAAAATTCATTGTTCCCATGGATTTTCTTGTCCCGATTGATAGAAGTTCACAGTGTATGTTCATGATATTCACTTTCTCTGTTGAGAAGTTCTATTCATATGTTCCGAGTTACAACATTGATGTGGCTATTGTTATCATTATATTTATACTTTGATAAGTCCTTTTAAGCTTTTGCACTATTTTGGTTAAATCAAGATATCACGCAACAGCCAAAATCAAAAATAACAAACATGAACGATAACACCAAATAAAATGCAATTGTAAAGAGGGGTTGGGGAAAAACATTCAACTTGCCAGGTTTTCTATGCATAATAGTTTGTAATGGTCTCCTGTCCAGTTTAGGTGTGAGGTGGATAAAGAGCTTGTGAGTGTGACAAGTGTAAAGTAAGAAGTTCTTGGTGTGAGAGCACAAAGGTATGCACATGTGTGTAATATAAGCTCACCTCTGTAAACTGCCTAAGATGATGACAAAGAATGACATTAATTAGAACGTTGATCAGAAGTTGATGACTAAGATAATATCTACATACTTTTCAATCTGTAATATGAAGTAAAAACCATTTAAGTGTTCACAGGAATTGAATGTTAGAGTACAGTTCAAAGAAAACAGTTGTTCATACAGACTGAAGTAAGTCAGAAAGAGAAAAACAAATACCATATGCTAACACATATATATGGAATCTAAGAAAAAAAAAAAAAAAAAAAAAAGGTCATGAAGAACCTAGGGGTAAGACGGGAATAAAGACACAGACGTACTAGAGAATGGACTTGAGGATATGGGGAGGGGGAAGGGTAAGCTGGGACAAAGTGAGAGAGTGTCATGGACATATATACACTACCAAATTTAAAACAGATAGCTAGTGGGAAGCAGCCGCATAGCACAGGGAGATCAGCTCGGTGCTTTGTGACCACCTAGAGGGGTGGGATAGGGAGGGTGGGAGGGAGGGAGACGCAAGAGGGAAGCGATATGGGAACATATGTATATGTATAAAAGAAAACAGTTGTGAACAGATAGAGGAGGATGGAACCTCCATTCTGACCAAGACTATGGCACCTGGGACCACAGGTCAGGCTCCTACAACCACAGACCCTCCTCCCGTCAAACTGTCAAAACCACCCTCAAATCAAGTGGCATTATGGACACTTTTCACTTAAGAATACGTGAGGAGCATCTGCTGTATCCACTTGTTATAAACCCCTCATAGCTCTATCACATTATCTCCGTGGGTCTCCATGCTTCCAGCCTAGATTAAGAAAAGGTCACATGCCTCTATATCCCCTACCTGGGCAAAGAGAGGTGTGGGAAGGAGGGGATGCCTAAATGTTTAAAGATCTCTTGCTTCTGCCATTTATTTTTGGTCCTTATGTGGTCTGGGGCAAGATCTGTCTGTGTGTGAAGTAGTGCTTGCAAACTTTTTGAAATTCACACCCAGCACAAACACAGTAATGAAGATGAACCAAATGTTAGCAGAGACAGCTGACTCACATGACCTTTTGACACAAGCAATGCTTTTAGAATATTTTGGTTTGCTAGGAATATAACAGGATCTCACTGAAGCCTATAATTAATCTTACACTGCAAATATGTGAAATAGATATGGACAAAATGTTTATTGCTTTTTCCTGCAAAGGTGTCACACTTTCTGAAGACTTCTTGATAAACTGCTGGGCCAACCAGTGGTCTGGGGAGCCCATTCAGACCTCCCGGCCCTACGAAGCAGAAACGTCACAGTGAGAAAGTTTATAGCAGAAGAACCAAGAAGCCCTGAAAATACTACTTTGGTGTGAAAGATTGATAAGAAGGGACTCTGACAGCCAGTACATAGCACTCAAACAAACTAGTTCTAAAGCACAGGTACCTTCTGAATTCATCAGAAAAAACTGAAAACCGCAGCAGCCTGTGTGCAGGTCCTTGGCAACATGAGCGTAGTAGCTGGGCTGTAAACAACAGCTGCCTAAGAGATGGGATTGTATTTTAAAAGGAAAAAATCATGTTGTGCTTTATATGGATTTATATGTCTGGCCTCTGCTCCAATTGTAACTCCAAGAAGGTTTACTATGAGCGTTGAGAGAAAAATGTCTCTGCCAAGCATAGTTTTATGACTGCCCCTGGAAGAAGGGCGTACTATGGGAGCTTTAGTTATTCCATCCTGGGAAGTATAGGGTTAGAATTCCCTCCATCCAGCCCCTTCCTAGTCATTACCGGCTGGTAGGTGTAAGCCAACATTTTGGGGCACAGGCAGAGGCACCAGGGGAGTGAATTGAAGACCACAAACAGAGCTGTTGTGTCTGGCTACTCACAGGTAGTGCCCTGCACAGCTGCAAGGGTGCCATCCCAGGGTCAACAGCGTCAATGGCACGCCCTGGGGTTGTACAATGCGGTGGCTTTGGCCCCAAAGGACCCTCTGCCTTAAGAACCTTCTCTTCCAATCTCCCCAGTGCCCAATTCCCACTACCCCAGAGCCTTATCAAAAACAGATGGAAAACACTTCACAAAATATAAAAAACTACGCAAATCTAAGGGACCTGGGAGAGTATGGTACTCTTTCCAGTAGCCCCGTGTTAACATATCAATATGTTACCTAGAGAAACCTATTTGTTAATATATTAATCCATTCAAATAAGTTGATTAAATGATGTAATATACTTAAAAACACTTAGAATACTTTAAGGAACTCTACGAATGTAAGGTATTTGAATGATGATAGTGAGTGCCTGGTAAAGAGGTACTCTAATCAACAGAGCTTCAAAAGAATAAGATGAAGACAGGCAAAGTAAGGGGTTTTTTTGGGTTTTGTTTTTTGTTTTTTCTTTTCACACACACATACTGTATTTTATCTTTACAAGAGATAAATAAACTGACGCCAAGCATTGTAAATGTATGACCACAACAAAAGCAACAATGATTGCAATTACCAAACACGAAACACACTCACACTATGTCATAATATTGACATTCAGTCCAGTAAACCTCCACTGTAACAGATTCTTTACTTTGCAGTGAAAATTGATTTGTATATTTTTTGCCTCTGAGTCCTTGTGGGATTTTTTTTTTCTTATTCAAACAGAAAGTCACAAAAATTATAATCATCCTCATCAGTTCACTCAGTCCCATGTAATTAATTTTTTTTCATCTTGATCTTTTGTTAGCACTTTTATGAATTCATCAGTTTTCCATTAGAGTTCTGAAAATGCTTCTTCATTCAGTTCAGCAGTACAGTCAGTTACCAGAAACCTGTACTTGTCAGAGTCTTTTCCATGAATTCCTTGAAGATGAAACCCTTTTATAGGAACATTTTTGCAAAAGCATCAGAGTACACCCAGAACTGTCTGTAAATGACAAAAGACTTAAAAATGACCACGGTTAAAGATTTGATGAAAGTTCATAATAATGCAATTGACAAGGTAAAGTAAGGTTTAATGGTGGAAAGGGTCCTGGTGAGTCAAAGGAATGTCATCAAAGCAGGGGGAGTGACCAGAGATAGCAGAAGGTCACTGAGACCCCAGTGCAAAGGGGGTTGGGGGCCCCAGAAGATAAATGGTGATGCTAAAAATAAACTTCATTTCCTTAACCATTTACTCATTCTATTTGGCTTTCTGTCTCTCTTTTACCATATCCATGCTTGTCAGACTTTAAGTTGTTAAAATAAGAATGAAACTTCTCAGTTCACTCAACCAGGGCTGTTAAAAGGTTAATTAAATGTTCGGCTCTCCTTAAGTTTTCCTATGCTGGGAATAAACACCCTGCCTACTTTCTTTAATGTGCTTAATGCTTAATGAAATCTTAGAGGAATGACAACTGGTTTGCTGCCCCTGATTTCTGCCCTCTCCTCCCTAAGAACTGGCCATGTGTTCCTCCAGAGTACCTCACTCATAAAGTTTCCTTATCATTTTTGTTCCCCCTCCCTCCAAACACACCAGATTTTAAATCCCTTGAGACAGTGCCAGCATCTTATTCCCTTTCCAGTGTCCATTGCTTAACAAGGAAGATGATTAATGCTTTCAACTACATTGAACTAAGCAGCCTCACAGGTGTGCTATTAGCCTCGAGAAAGGGACGATAATTATATTAAGAAAATTTTAAGGACCTAACCTTAAGTACTTAAGAGCCTTAACAATTATTTCTCTTCAACAAATTAGAGGTGGTATTTATTATTTTAGTCTTTACATACCAGTGTTCTGGGCCCACTGGAGATATAAAAGAACAGGTTTGAAAGAGTCCAGGTTTCTCATGCCACAGTCCCAAGAGGCTCAGAGAAGAGATGGCAAGATAGACAATGAAACTTAAAATCTAGTGGTGGAGACAAATAACAAACAAATGAATAAAATATACAGACCCTAGATATGGTCATTACTAGTGTATATTTGAAATTTAAACCCAAATTATACTCAATAAAAATCTCCCTTTCCCATCTGTAAGGAAACTAATATAGGTTACATTAAAAATCCTTCTCCTTTCCCACCTGTAAGGAAACTAATACAGGTTACATTAAAAAAATCATTCTCCTTTCCCACCTGTAAGGAAACTAATACAGGTTACATTAAAAATCTTTCTCCTATGTGACATTGCATTTCAAGTGCAAAGTAGAAAGTCTGACCCAATTAGAATATTACTTTATGTATCTCCATAAACTTAAGATCATGGTTAAGGAGTATTTTTATCATTTCTTGAAAAAAAAAAAGTAATTTACTTCAAAGCCAACAGGAGTTAGCTGTAAAATGGAAAACACTGGTATGGTGGTTTTTCCAGGTCAACTTGGTAAAGCTGAAACTATATTTCCCAGAATTCTGGGTATTATATACAGAGTTAGAGTTGGTCAAAATTGGGATTTGCATGAGATTTGGAAGATGGAACTAGAGCATCAGCCATTATCTCTCAGGCCATCGAGTTTAGACACGAGTGACAGACAGAGGCAGGTGACAGTGGGATCCACAGTATTGCCACTTTCCTCCGCTCAAGGTCAAGTTCTTCCACCTGACTGCTCGCCTCTGTTTAACAGAGATCCCAGGTTCCTCAAAAGATGTGTGGCTGTGGATCCAGAGAGAATAGTTCCCTACAGCCCTCCCATCAGCTCCCCTTTCAGTCTCACTTTGGCACCTGGATATGCCTGGCTCTCAGACTGACTGACTGGTGTCTCCCGTGATCCTCCAACTCACCCTGCACACCTTCACTTCCCCAGCCTCCCACAATTTATAGCGTCCGCTTCTTGTAATTATTCCTTACCCATAGCTCAGAGAAGTCAGCTTCCTGGTTGAACCCTGATGTTACAACTGGTTAGAAAGGATTGTTTCAGTTCTATTCACCTTTGCTGAGCATCTATCTGGACCAGCTGTCTTCATGTATACTAATCTCATTCTATCCTCATGACATCTATGTGAGATGGGCATCGTAACTCCCTCTCACAGATAGAAGAACAATAGCTGAAAGGGATTAACTGGCTCATCTAAGAGAACTCAGCTTGGAAAGAAAGAAGAGTGGAGCAAAACATTTCTCCTTGACTGCCAGCCCTGCCCACACACCTCACACGCACGAACACAACCAGCAAAGATGCTACACTTTCACCTTTTCAAGGCCAGTTGGAGAAAGAAGTGAATGACATCATGTCTAAGGAAATTATAGTAATCTAATCATTAATGAGAAAGGGCGGGCTAAGGCTAAATTAGAGGCGGGTGGCGGGAGAGAATTAAGTGTGCTGGCAATACTCCACCAATTCTCAAAACAACATTCTGACTGAGGCGTCACTGCTATTCTCCTTTTACAGATTAGGAAACAAAGCAACTACAAAGCCTCAAAGCAACTAAATCAAGCTAAAGCCAGTCTTCAAACACTAGTTCTTCCATGGTAGAATATTTAGTCAGAGTTCTGAAGAAGCCACGTGACTTTCCCACACAAATAAAAAGAGAAAGGGAGAGGGGAAGATGATGAGAGAGACCCAAAGGGAGAAAAAAGAGAGAGAAGAAGAAAGAAAGGGAGAGAGATAAGGAGATGAGGGAAGGAGGAAGGGAGGGAGGGAAGGAAGGAAGGAAGGAAGGAAGGAAGGAAGGAAGGAAGGAAGGAAGGGAGAATGATAGAAGAAAATGAGAAGTAAAAAGGCAGAATTGGGAGGGAAGGGGGAAAGTTTGGCAAATGAGCTCCATTTATTCCAACCACATTTCTTGGTCACCTGCTCTGGGTCTAGAAGTGCACAGACTCTGGGTATATGATATGAATGTCACCCCCCCTCCCCCATGGAACTTATATTCCAGTAAGCAAACCAGACATGAACCTGCAAATTTAACATCTGCTATATTGTCTGCAATTTACTTTGTATTACTTATACTGTGTGATATATAGATGGACATTTTAATTTATACTCTGGGGGTGGTTGGTTAATATCTGAACAACTCTAATCAGAAATACACATTCTTTGTGTATTACTTATACTGTGTGATATATAGATGGACATTTTAATTTATATTCTGGGGGTGGTTGGTTAATATCTGAACAACTCTAATCAGAAATACACATTCCAGGGGTGGTATTTGAAAGACTCTAATCAAAATCCACCCTCTGAGGACAGCTACCATAAAACTACAGTTACCTTAATATTTGATCAACAGCAGAAAATGTTACTTGGTATAACAGATATTGGAGATAATTTTTCTTTGGTGAAATAAATGATCTTCCAGTTTTAGGAAATGGCTAAGAATATTGTACAGACTCTACCACCATTACATTAAAAAATCTAGGAATCTAGCAAATCTAGTAGCCTTATACCTTTTGAAATGATGCCCTAGGCCTTGGTATTTCTTCTGGTTCCATATCCTACCTTTTAGGCAGTATTTGATACTGAGTAGAAATTTAGCCGAGTCCTGCTGCTAGAATATTTTCACATTTGCCTCAAATGAACCTTTTAATTAAGAGCTTGTCTGGGTGCATGAAAAGACAGAGTGCTAAGATTTCATTGAGCTTACAGAACAGGCTGTGTGATGTGTTTTGTGCCTGCCCGATGATATTTGTTGTGCAGAATCCATTTGAGGACTTGCCTTCAGTGTACTATCCCTGCTGCTTGTGAGTTCTGGAGAAGATATAATAATTATAAATGACCAAGTTAGCCCAACAGCTATTAATTAATTACAACAGCAATTAATTTCAAATGTTATAAATGCCTTAAGGGAGAAATACAGGTAGCATGGAAGCATATGACATCTATTCCTGATCTAATCTAATAAATCAGAATTAGGGGTTACATGAGGGTGGAGGGAAATTAATCCATTATAGGTAAAGGACCAAAGATCAAAGAAGGTTGGAATATTTAAGGCTGAAAGAAGGCCACCTGTAATGAGTGAGCTGTGTCAAAAAGAAGTGACATTGGATAAGACAAGAAGGAGCCAAATGCAGGGGCCTTCAGGTAAAGATTTAACGAGATGGAACTAAAACAGGCAAAATGAATGAATGAATGAGACATTCCAAAGCAGAGACCAGAAGAAAGAATACTAGATCCAAACACACAAATCTTTTCTGTTTGACAACAATCGAAGACCAAACCAAAAAGGAGGTGCTAGGTGAAGAAGCGTGATCTTGGACAGCTTGGTAAGCCTTCAGCCTTAGCAAGGAAGAATAGCTGTTCTGATTAAAGCCCCTGCCCTAGTGTTACCCCAGAACTGGGTTTGCCTCTTGGTGGGTGTCAGGCCAATAGACACAATGAAGCCGAAGGTCAGAAGAAGGAAGGATTTATTATTTGCAGCAAGTAAGAACACCAGGGATCTTCAGAAGCAGTGTCTCCCCAAACAGCAAAACTGGGGACGTTTTAAGCTAAGGGAACATGCATATTCATGAAGGGGCTTGAGCAGAGGAGAATTCAGCATAAAATTAGGACAAAGGTCAACAGAGTCCAAGCTTTAGTTGACTGAAGTCAGGAGGGTCAATATCATCATTCCATTATTATATGTATGTGCTCCTCCTTGAGGAGGAATTAGGACTCTGCTTTATCACTGTGCTGCTGTTTGACTGCCTTTTCTCTGTTCCTGCATTCCTTTGTTCCCCAAGGTCATTAATGACTGAGACCTGTTCAAGGGAAGACGTTGTAGCCAGGCTTAGATCCCAAAATGGCCTAGGCCAAAACGGCTTCTCTTATGTCAAGAAAGCCATGTCTGGTTCTCTTTTTCTGGAGACCCCCTAACCTATCTGACTACACTAGATGAGTTCTGGCATTTCATATTTGTTCTTGGACGTTAAGTTTATCTTGTAGGTACTGATGTGCTGAAAGAGATCTCAGAGGTAGAGATTAGTGGGATTATTTCTGGCACTGGGTTTGACAATGGTGTTTTTGTACCAGTGCCCAATTAGCCCACAACTCTACAGTAAACAACAAACCTCATTCATTTGCATAATTGTTTCCTTTGCTGTTTCCTTTATAAAAAATAATGAGCCATTATGCACATAATTAAAGCAAACTTAACAAATGAGGGCCAGGCTGACAAGAATCACATGAGAAGGTCAAGAGAAATTAGCATCAAAGCCTGTCTGCTAAGCATAAAACCTATCTAATCTGCACCGTCTCCTGGGAGCTGTAGGACTCCTTGGGAGCCTCTGCTTTTAGATTTTCACTGAGGTCAGGCTTCCTGGAGAAAACATGATTTAATTTCATCCAGCCCTTCTTCTTCTGCTTCTCTCCTTCTCCTCCTGTCCTTCTCAATGACAAGTGTCTGTCTTGCTTGTTAGTAGGGCCCTTTGCAACAAATCCTTTGTCTCCTTTCCCCCTTTCTCTGAATCAGACATTTTCCCAGTGAAACTTACTAAAAAAAAAAAAAAAAAAACCTAATAGAAATAAGCAAAGTTCTTTAATCCTAAAGAACTAAAAAGTCCAGTGATAAGCTTTATGGAGACCAGTATTTCCATCTTTAAAATAGCAGTAGTATTGGATCACAGAGTGGCCAGAGCAAGGCAGAGGCTGATAAGTCCCTTTCTTGCAGCTACATGTGGGTCTCCTGGCCATGTGACCCCTAGGAAGTTTCTTTCTTCTGGTTCCAGTGGATTGTTTCATCTTACACAGATCTTAGTCAGTTTCCAATCCCTCAGGCTGAATATCCCAGTTCCTAGAAGGTACTATCCGTCATTCCTTGATGTGCCAGATTCCCAGATGATTGGAAGGTCATTGATGAGTGATGCAGTGAACATTCCAGGTCTCCCTGGTCTGGATTCTCTTTCCCTTTGGGCTTTATTTTTCACTGTGTGGTCTAAGGGGCAGCTGCATCACCTGGGAGCTTTTTAGAAAGGCAAAATCTCAGGCCCCATGTAAGACCTTCTCTAGACCTACTAAGTCAGAATGGATATTTTAACAAGACCTCCAGGTCATTGTTTCCACACTAAAGTTTGAGAAGCAATGATCTAGGGCAATCAGTGGAACTCATTCAGTTTAGTTTCTTCTAGGGTTTTTGACCACCTCCTATTCACTCTGTTGGTGAAAGAGGAACTCTGGTCCTAAGGCTATGGGGATGGCCAACACCCAACACTGGACAGGTGAATCACAGCAGTTTGTTAGTCACATATACTCAGAGCTCAGATGCAGGAAGACATCACATGCCTCACAGACCACATGGGGGTTGTACTCAGTGACAGAGTGAATAACCAGGGGCTCTGGGAGATAAGCTTTTAGTATCAAGAGAGTGATGCACCCTCTCTTTCCCATTGAAAGATGCAATTGGCTTGTTTGAGCAATTCTGTGGGCTGGCCAGGAACTTAAACCTGCTACTTGGGGATAAATGGGAACTGTACTTGGTCTATTTGCTATGAAAGAGGGTTGTTTGGCTTGGGAAGCTTACTGAGGAGTAGAGTTGGAAGGGAACTTGTGGTTAGGATATTTGAGGGCCCCCCTTGCATTCTTCTTTCACCAGATGTCAAAGTAGCACATAATATTTGGACCGTAATTTTGTACTACATGGGGATGTCATCTTATAAGAGCACCTACCAATTCTACCATATCAGACTATATGCATATAAACCACCAAGCATAGTGCCTGGACTATGGGAAATGCTCAGTAAGTATGATTCACTCCATGTCTCCTCTCTGCTTTTAGCTTGAGCCCTATAATAACTGTAGCCTCTAATGATTCAGACTCTACCAACATTACTTGAATACCTACCATACACCAGGCACTATTAATTGCACTCACATACATGATCTTCTAATATGCACCCCAACACTATGAGTCAGTTGTTCTAATCCTTGTTTTATAGACCAGGAAAATTAAAGAGAACTTTACCCCATCAAACATGGACTGTGTTTATCATATCTCATCATGGCATTTATCAACGCAATCTGTGATCTATTATAATAATACAATGAGAAACTAGCAATGCAATAGAAACTTCATAAATATACAGATGCCAGTCACAATTTGTGAGAAACCTGCCATAGAAAAAAATTGAATTTATTTGGCTAACTCAGTGATATGAACAGCAGGGAAGATGGGCAGGTATAAAATGTTTTAGACTTGCTTTGCTAGTCTGATGCAGATGAAGTCTGACGGTAACTAGAAGGTTACTTGAGAAACAGATAATTGAAAGAGACAGTCTAGGAGATACCATAACTACCAATTTTTCTAGGTTATCTAAGTTCTATCTGATTAATTTAAATCATCAGGAGCAGTGCACCTGGACTGTATCTTTTTAGTCCCCAAAAGAGATGCCCTCACTCATGGTTAGAGGTATTGTAGGATAGTTGTTAGGAGTGCAGGCTCTGAGTCCAGACTTCCTAGGCTCAAATCTCAGCTCCTCTGCTTTCAGGCTGTGGGATCTGGTGCCAGTCACTTAACTTTTCTGTATCTCATTTTCCATCTGCAAAACATAGATAATAACAGCTTCTATTCATAGAGTTGTTCTGAAGATGAAATGAGTTAATATACCTAAAGCACTTAGAACAGTGCCTGGTACAAGCACTATCGAAGTGGAGGGTATTATTATTACGAATCAGTGTTCTGTCCTTGACTCACATAGAGGGTCAATAAAATAAAGTGATCATGTGAGACTTACCCAAATAAATGGAACAAAATAGACAGCCCAGGAACAGTCCTCAGTATACAAAAGAATTTAGTTTATGGTAAAGAAGATGATTTCAATCAGTAAGAAAGATAGGGTTATTCAATAAATGGTGTTGGGAGAACTGGATAACTTGGTGTCCCAGTACCTTGCCCTCCATCTGTACTCCATCATATTCTGCTACTGGTGATACTTTGAGTAATCATGATGGCACCACATACTATGGATTACCAATGTTCCATTCCCCCCCAGCAAGGAAAAAGTTTATTCATATATTCATCAAATATGTCAGACTCTCAATTCCAGAAACCCATTTTAAAAGCTCATTACAGGGGCTTCCCTGGTGGCGCAGTGGTTGAGAATCCGCCTGCCAATGCAGGTGACACGGGTTCGAGCCCTGGTCTGGGAAGATCCCACATGCCGCGGAGCAACTAGGCCCGTGAGGCACAACTACTGAGCCTGTGCGTCTGGAGCCTGTGCTCCGCAACAAGTGAGCCTGCGATAGTGAGAGGTCCGCGCACCGTGATGAAGAGTGGCCCCCTGCTTGCCACAACTAGAGAAAGCCCTCGCACAGAAACGAAGACCCAACACAGCCAAAAATAAAATAAATAAATAAATAAATAAATAAATAAAAGATTACTATATATAAAACAAAAAAGTTCATTACAGGGACCCCTCCTGGTACCAATTATGTAATCCATTTAGGGTGCCGGCAGGATACAGATGGCACTTTCAAACACGGTAATGGAGAAGGGTTTAGTTAAGACACTATTGACAAAAGTGTGGTAGTAATGCACAAGAATGGTGAAGAACCACAGGGCTAGCAACAAGAGGTTGACTATCATACCTAGGTCTAAAGAAATGGAGCAGTTAGCAGAGTGCAGTAAGACCTGTAGTTATTGGACAGTCACCTGACAGGAACTGTGGCCTTGATAGGGGAACTCAGCCACTACCAACCTAAAGCCTGGCAGGGAGGGAGATATGGGAAAAAAAATTTTACCTCTATCTCCTCTGGCACCCTCTGCACTTCAGAAAGGAAAGGAGCCTGGTTGGTCCAGTTGATAGATCTCAACCTCCTAGAACAGAAAGTAAAGTGAATAGAAGAGAAACATGAACCTCAAGAATAAACAGGGAATAAGAGAATATGCCAGCATACCCAGTAATGAAGCAAATATTTCATTCTAAATAACTGGGGGGAAGGAGCATTGATTATCTTCCTAGTTTGCTGAAGTTTCCTAATAACCAGAGGACATCAGCCTTAAATAGGCCTAAATCTTTGTCTTATACTGATAGGAAGAGTTCTATTTATAGTAAATGCTTTAATGGTGCCAAAATTTAAAAAGAAGGCCACATAACCTACATCCCCTAAATTTGCTCATATTATTATTAATCTTCAAGTTAGCTTAGAGTCTATAATCCCCATCCAGATGACTTCAATCTTTGATTGGATTTTGACATATGTAAATAATAACAAATTATCAGAAAGAGAAATTTTTTAAAAAAATCCCATCTACAACTGCATCAAAAAGAGTAAAATACTTAGGAATAAATTAACCAAGGAGGTGAAAGTTCTGTACACTGAAAACTATGAGATGCTGATGAAAGAAACTGAAAAAGACACAAATAAATGGAAAGATAGCCTGTGCTCATGGGTTGAAAGAACAAATATTGTTAAAATGTCCATACTACCAAAGCAATCTACAGATTCAATGCACTCTCTATCAAAATTTTAATTGTGTTTTTCATAGAAATAGAACAAACAATTCTAAAATTCATATGGAACCACAAAAGACCCCCAACAGTCAAAACAACCTTGAGAAAAAAGAAGAAAGCTGGAGACATCACATGTCCTGATTTCAAACTATATTACAAAACTATAGTAATCAAAACAGTATGGTATTGGAATAAAAACAGACACATAGATCAGTGGAACATAATAGAGAGCCCATAAATAAACCCATGGATATATAGTCAATTAATTTATGACAAAAGAGCCTAGAATATACAATGAGAAAAAGATACTCTTTTCAATAAATGATATTGGGGAAACTGGATAGCCACATGCAAAAGAATGAAACTGGACTACAGTCTTACACCATACACAAAAATCAACTCAAAATGGACTAAGGGCTTAAATTTAAGATCTGAAACTATAAAACTCCTAGAAGAAAACGTAGGGGGCCAGCTCCTTGACATTGGTCTTTTCAATGACTTTTTTGGACACCCAAAGCAAAAGCAACAAAAGCAAAAATAAACAGGAGGGACTACATCAAACTAAAAAGTTTCTGCACAGGAAAAGAAAAAAAAAATCAACAAAATAAAAAGGCAGCGTATGAAATGGGAAAAAATATTTGCAAATCACATATCTGGTAAGGGGCTAAAATCCAAAATATATAAAGAACTCTTACAACTCAATAGCAAAACTCAAACAATCTGATTAAAAAATGGGCAATGGGGGCTTTCCAGGTGGCACAGTGGTTAAGAATCCACCTGCCAATGCAGGGGACTCAGGTTCAAGCCCTGGTCTGGGAAGATCCCACATGCCGTGGAACAACTAAGCCCATGCACCACAACTACTGAGCCTGCATGCCACAACTACTGAAGCCCATGCGTCTAGAGCCTGTGCTCTGCAACAAGAGAAGCCACCTCAATGAGAAGCCCATGCACCACAAAAAAGAGTAGCCCCACTTGCCGCAACTAGAGAAACCTGTGCGCAGCAATGAAGACCCAATGCAGCCAAAAATAAATAAATAAATAAAATAAATAAATTTATTTTTTAATAAAAAAGGGCAACGGAACTGAATAGACATTTTTCCAAAGAAGACATACAGGTACATGAAAAGGGGTTCAACATCAGTAATCATCAGGGAAATGTAAATAAAAACAACAGTGAGATATTACCTGACACCCATTAGAATGACTATCGTCAAAATGACAAAAGACAACAAGTAGTAAGGACTTGCCAGCCCCCATGATCACGTGAGCCAATTCCTTAAAATAACTCTCTATCTCTCTCTTTTCTCTCCTTCCCTCCCTCTCTTTCCCTCTCCATATGTACATGTGTATTGGCCACCTCACAGGACATGCAACCAAGAATTCTCAAAAAGGGAAGAGAGAGGGATGGAAAAAAGAGGGATGGAAGCCCAACTTGGGAAATGAGAGAGAAGGGTGAAACCTCCCCTTCCCTGCCTTCCTGCCTGAAGGAAACTACCAGCCAGGGAAGTTGAAACACTTTATCTTTAAATCAAGTTCAGAGTTTAGATCATTACTTGGAACTGGATGTCTTAATTTCTGAATTGAAACTGAGGTTGTGATTGTACAATTATTTTTTATTGTTAGTATGTAAAAGTAAACCAGGGCAGGGAAACACTTCCTCCATTGAATATATTTTAAACAGACAAATAAAAAATAAATATGCTTTTTGAATATTATCCCAAGAGTCCTGCTCTTCAAGGTACCAATTACACAAGTATTTCTTTCTATGATTAAAACATAGCCAATATTTAATTTTAATATCAATTTAATGAATATTTCCCATATTTCTTATAAATCCAAACTGCATACATTATCTGTTGTACTATCTAATAATGTCTTTTATATGGAGACTTACATGATAAATTCTTCAAAGATCCCCCTAAAAGTTAGATTTTTTCAGGAAAAAGAATATATTTTTTAATTTATAATAAAAATTATATTACCTTTATTCCAACTAATATTTATTGCCAATCTGCCACATGCTAGACATGTGCTAATGATAGCAAAGTGGATACTGCTTCTGCCCTCTGGGGCCACTGGCTGGTAGGGGAGACAGTAATTGCATAAATAAATATGAAATTACAAATTTTGATAAGGATTATAAAGAAAAGCATTGTGGGAGGATATAACAGAGGATGATAATTTAGATCAATAAATTTAGGAACTGTCCCTCTGAGAAAGTGACATTTAAGCCTAGCCCTGGAGGAGGAGTGGGAGTTAATTAGCTCTGCAGAGAACAGAAGCTCATCCTGGCAGAGAGAGGAGCACGCCCCCCGCTGGAGGTGGGAAGCTTTGTGTGTGTTGAAGAAAACGTGACTGGAGTGTAAAGAGGAAAAGGGAGGGCTCTGGTGAAGGAGTCTGGGAAGCAGTCAGGTTGGGAAGGGCTTTGGGGGACACTCTAAGAATTTTAGATTATATCATAAGTTTTGTTGGGAACCATGAAACGATTTGAAGAAAGAAAAAGACAGTTTGATTTATGTTTTTAAATGCTCACTTTGGCTACAGTTTAAGGAATGGATCAAGGTGGTTGAGAATGAAAGAGGGAAGATGCTCCAGATAGCTACCAAGCTATTACAATGGTCCAGGGAGATCATGGTGGCTAGTGGAATGGGGAAGACTGGGGGTGTGAGCTTTATTTTGCCAGGTCAAGTGATGGATTGGATGTGGAGAGTGGGCGGAGGGGAGGAGGTGTTGGGGATGACTTCTATGGTATAAAGTTTTCCACTTTCCCTTCTTTGCCCTCATTCCTGATCCACTTCCCAACCCATCACCCCTCCAACCTACCATCCATTTATCACTTGAGTTCAACAAAGATGGCATGAGGCAAAAGGACAGCCTCTGTCCACCACCCTAGAGTTTGGACATCCACACTGAAAGAGTGGAAAACTAAAGAGAAAATCACAGACCTGGCACTAAAACCACTAATAAGGAGCATAGCCATTTGGCCTGCGACTGATTGGCAAGCCACAATTACAGGCCCTAATGACAGCCCTTGTCAATGTATATTCTTTTTGACAATTGCGCTTACAACAAGAATTCATCATCCAAATATTAACATAATATTAAATTTTAAATAATACTTAGAAATTTAAATGGTAATGATTCTATTTTATCACCCAAACGTGAAGTAATAATGAGGGCATTTGTCTTAGGAACACAGTGGTCTCTTGCTTTAACTATTTCTAAAGTTATTCCACCCATTTTATCACTGCTGTCTGGTCGAAACTCAGATGATGCCCTAGTGCCAGAAATTGAACAGATCCATAAATCAGACAGACAAGTACAGCAGAATGTCTTGGTAATGGGCTCTGAAGCATGCCAGAGAAACCGGTATTATAGCTGGAATAAACTTTAAATTACTGTTTTAAAAGAGAAAATAAAGGAAAAGAATGACTCCTGGGTTTCTGGCATGAGCATCCAGGTAGATGGAGTTAGCATTGATTAAGACAGCATGGTCAAAAGGGGGCGGATGAAAGAGGATAAGCAAGCTTCAAACATGTAGCATTTAAAATGCCTGTGAGGTACCTGGGTGGAGCATCAATTTGTCCGTTGTATATGTGGATCTGAAGTTTAGAAGAAAGATCCAAGCTAGAGATAGTAAACGACCTTAAATTGTTGGATTATAAATTATATGTAAAACTTTGTTAGCAGATAAGATTACCCAATAAAATAAGTGTAAACTGAACTGAAAAAAAAGTCCAGGCCTGAATCCTAAGAATATCTACATTTAGAGGCAGAGGAGAGAGAGAGAGAGAGAGAGAGAGAATGCGAAAGACAATGAGGAGTGGTGGCCTAAGAGCTCGGAGAGGAAGAGTAGGACCAGGGTGCCATGAAATCCAAGAAAAAAACAATTTGCTCCCTATTTGCTTTTAGGAAATAGATCTGGTTCTCAGCTGTGGGAGCTAACTCACCCCACATTTGGCATATTCTGGGTACTAATACTTCTCCACTCTCTGCTATCCTATAAATCTTCACGTTTCACTAACTTTGCCTGCTCATTCCCCAGCTGGGTTGCAGACAACACAAGTTTTGTTGGGCATTTGCTCAAGAAAACAAAGAAAATAAGACCTCAGGGGCTACCAGTTGGTCTAAGACAAAGCTCATAGCTTCAAATCACTTCCCCACCCAGACCCCAAATTTAACTTTGAAACTTCCTTGAGTGAGGAGTTAGTGCAGGAGAGGAACTAAAAGAGAGATGTTGGAAAGCAAAGAATAAAAGACAAAGAGAAGGAGAGAGAGAGAGAATTACTTTAGAGAGATGTCTTTTACCAGACTCTCATTATTAAAATCTTTAGCCAGGCCTTTCAAATCTTTACATGCTGAATGGCTATTTTGGAAAAGAATGATCTCAATTTGGCCTAAGGTCAGTCAAATAATTTAGAAGGCCTCTACTTGCCTCAGGGAAATTTACAAAAAAAGGGGAAATTATCAGTTCGGGATTCCCCCTGCTTTAAAAAGAGAACTGGATCATTCAAATCATTTCCAAACAGGCCTTAAAATTTTTTCAAAGACAAGCAAAATTATTGTGACTTGAATGTTTAAGCAACACTCATTGTGGTTAGTGTTTGGTGATAGGTTGTATTTTTTCTTTTTGACATCAAAGATGATATCTATTGTTTATTTAATTCTAAATTTTAAATCGGGAATTCAACTCCAGATTATTTAAACAACAACAAAAAAAGTGCTTAATAACAGACCTTAGAATTAGATCTGTATTTGAGGCTAGCTACTACAACTTACTAATTATACAACCTTGAGCTAGTTACCCAGCCTCTCTAAGCTTGAAAGTCTGCATCTGTAAAATAAGTACCTCCCAGAGCTGTTTTAAGGATTAAATGAGATACAATATATGACACGCCCAGCTACTTAATTGATGTTCCTAATCGCTGAATAAAATGATCCTCCATGCAGAAGTTATACATTCCCTTGGAGACCTTCCTTTGGACTGGACAAGGAAGTAGGGCTTACATTATTGTCATTGCCGATATCAAATAGTGGTCTGATATTAATCACTGGAGGTTATATTGGAAACATACTAATTATTCAGGAAAGTAAATCCTTCAGATTTCTGGGTAGGAGCATAAGCTATTAGATGATGTTGATAGTCACTCTGAAAACCAAAAGAGAATGCCTTCACCTAACCAGCTTTGCATTATTAGACACTACATTCCTGGAGAACAATTCCACTTTCTCCTTTTTTCCATTTTCTTTTTGTCAGTAACAGATCTTTGAAAGGTGACAGAGTCAGTCCTGAGCAGCATAAAAGAGTGGGTGTGCGCATAATTACAAGAATTTGATAATAGCAAACATATGGCCATACACAGAAAATAGGAAAAGGAAAAAATGATAATTTAGTTTAAGTCCCAGAAGGTTTACAAACAAAATCTGAACATTTTATTATTTAGTTTTAAAGATGAGTAAATGAAGACTCAGAAAGATTAAGCAACCTCTCTGAGACATTTAATTATAAACAATAGAGTTGAAATTTGTATCCAAGTCTTTCCCATCTTGACACAATAGGGAGACAGAATTACTATCCCCCGATTCTTCACCACCCTATATCCACTTCCCTATATCCACACCCTTTGCATATAACTTCCTACTTCCTCCCATTATGTAGATGAAGTATATCCTCCCACCCCTTCACTTGTTGTGGCCAATAGACTGAGGGGAAAGTAATGATGCGTCACGGTCCTCAGAGTCCCTGCATGCTTTCTACTTGCTTTGTTGGACCTCTGCCACCACCATGAAAAGTACACGTCCAGGTATTTCCCAAGAGGAGGAGAGTCACATGGAGTAGAGCCACCTCAGCCAAGCCTAGCCACCCACCAAACCCAGAGCTAATCTGCAGAAATAAAAGCTATAATATTAAATGATTGTCATTGTTAGCCACTTAGTTTTGGGTTACTTTGTTTTACAGCAATAGCTAACCGATGCACATGCTATCAACAGATTGAGCTTGACATTATTCATATTACTCTCATTAAAAAGACTTGCTTCTGCAGTCATGAGGGTGGTAACACAGAAGATCAGCTTGCCATCTTTGAGAAAGTTCTTAAACGTATTGCTGGGAGGTCAAAAAGGCTCATTGGAATATTTGATATCTTATATATGAGCTGGAGAAAATCTATTCCTGATTTTCCCTAACTGAACTTTCACCTTAGTTTCCCCAGCTTCAATCTTAGCTTTCTGTTACCCACTGTGACCTCCTCCATCAGCATTTCCTGAGTCCAGTCAGCCCAGCCACAAATGGCTTTACTGAATGCTCCATCTTTTATTTTCTCTTGCTCTGAGCCACTTATGACTTTCAGTTGCAATTTTCTAAAGCAGACTAGGTCTTCATTATTTATGGGAGCCTGTTATTTATGAAGCAGTCTCTTGAACATAGATGTCACCTCCAAAGTATTAAATAATAATTGTGGTGGCTTTCCTCCAGTAGCAACCTGAGGTAGATGCAAAGCTATTCATTCCAAGTGAAGGCTATGTCATTAATCAGTAAGTCCCCAAGTAACTGTCTCTTTCTACATTTACTCTTCTCTGTCATCTCTTGATTAGTCTATTTTTTTCAGTTTTTCAATAAAACTGCAATGAAAAATTAGGATGATGATCTCTGGGGAGAATAAAAGCACTGGTGCTCCTCCTAAGAAAAGCTATCACAAGATGATATATAATTAGTCATCAGGTGTATGATTGTTTTTTTTTTCTTAATTTAACTTGCTATGCAATGTGTCCACGTGTGTAGATAAATGCATTCGTTTGTTTTGCCACTCCTAATATGTTGTAAACTTCTTAAAGATAAGGACTCTGACTTCTCCTTCTCTGCGGCTCTAGTGTCCATCAGTGCCATGAGCATAATAGGCACTCAATAAACACTTGGTAAATGAGTGAATAAACCCTCATTCTGCATTGCTCAAGTTTCAATAGAAACAATTTTCTTCAGTTGTGCTTTCCAAGTAAAATAACCTGCAGAAGCACCCAGCACAGCAGGGGACTCATGGGACTACCTTGTTTGTTAAATATGTTTTTCACGCTTGGGGAACTACAACACTCTCAAAGAGGTAGGTGCTAACAGTTGCTTTAAAATGATTAACCCTCAAGCAAAAGTAACAGAAAACATCCCTCCCTGTGTGCCCCCATTAGTTGCAAAATAAGCAGCACTCCAATGATGCAGAAGCTTCTCCTTTTACCATCTTTTCCTCTCCCTCCTTTGCCCTACCCCCACCTCCAGGCACACACAAAAACCAAGAGTTGTTTTGATATTTGCATTATGTAATTTTCTCACTCAGTTTGGTTCCTTGGGTGATCCTCAGAAAATAGAGGAAGAAAACCAATGTGAGTCTTTCTGGCTCACTGTTACCTACATCTGTGTTCCTGAGTCCACCCTAAAGGGGTGATGCCCTAAGCCCTGTTCAGGTACCTTTGCTGGAATGGCTTCAGTCATCTGCTGCTGTCTCTCTTTCAGGCAGTCCTCACTCTGTTCCATTTCTCATTTTGTACCAGAGTGATCTTTCCAAAACACATGTATTCCCCTATATGAGAACCAAAATAGCTTCCATTGCCAAGAGCAACAGTTATTAACTTTTTATGGAGGAATGCTCTCGTCCCACCCAAATATCCATGTGCATAAATCCATTAAACTTCACATATAATTTTAGATGCTCCTTGGATCCCAGGGTTAAGACTTTGTAGCCCAGGGAGAAGTTTCTACTCTTACACCTAGCATCCAAGATCCTCTGGAAGTTTCCCAAACTATGTTTCCCAGCTATCTCATCTCCCCAAATTCTCCTAACTAAATTCCAAGTAGATTTGTCACCCACAATGCTTTTCTCATTTACTTTTCCATGCCTGAGAAAACTGAAGTCAGAAACCCTGGATTCTAATTAGCTAAAGGAGTTTATGAAGTCATTTGTACTTTCTGAAGCTCAGTTTCCATGTGTACAAATTGACAGAGCTGGTTTAGATCAGTGTTTCCCAAAATATGACATGTGAGCCACTGATTTTAGGTGGCACACAATCCATTATTTTTTATTTTAAGAATAAAATTGTGTGTTTGCAGAGAACAGACTGGTGGCTGCCAGAGGCAGAGGGGTGGGTGAAATGAGTCAAAAGATACAAAATTGTAGTTATAAAATAAGTAAGTCATGGGGATGTGATTTACAGCACGGTGACTATAGTTATCAATACTGTATTGTATATTTGAAAGTTGCTGAGAGAATAGATCTTAAAAGTTCTCATCAAAGGGAAAAAAATTGTAACTATGTGTAGTGACGGATGTTAACTAGACATATTGTCTGATCATTTTACGATATACACACATAACAAATTATTATGTTGTACACTTGAACCTGATATTATATGTCAATTACATATCAAAAAATTTTTAAATAACTTTAAAAAAGAATCATGTGTTTATTTTAATGCAATTTGGGGAATATGTATATTTATAAATTCTATATTTTTTAGTTTGTAACATAAGCTTAATGGCACATCTAAACTATAATTTACAGATATTCTTACATAGGACAAAGATGAGTGTTAAAAATAAGTCAGTCCGAAATCTATTTAAATATATATTCAGCATATAATAGGTGATCTAAAGATACTGCAAAAATTAGCAAGAAAAAATGCAGTTCTGAAACCTGAGGAGTACTGGACCACTGGATCTCCAAGGCTCTTCCTATCCCTCAGCCACGATAGTTCCTTAGACTATCTCTTCAAGGAGAACTTGGCTCCCAGAGATGAACTTAAGCTACTCTATTCAGAAAAAATAAGGAAGGAAATCAAAGAGCTACCACTTTATTCTCAACAAGAGGAAAAGGTGAAATTTTTTAAAAAGCATTCTCCATTTTTAGATGGAGACAACGAGAAAGAATTTGATATGAGCTGCCCAAAATCCACCAGGAAAGTATTGCTGGGAACAGAACTCAGATCTTGCTCCCTTGAGACTGGCATTGACAGTTTTGTTGGAGTCAACTGATGGCATAGTTATGACTCAAGACATAAATGAGCATAAATTTTTTTCTTAATGACTAACACATACACACTCAAATCCAGATAGAAACTGCAGCTGCTCCCTCCAACTACTCTTAAGTTTGATGAACAGATGGCAGGCTTCCTCTGGGAATGGAAAGATTTAGGGCTGTCTCATAGATAGAAATTGCATAAAGTTAGAACACCAGGAGGAGTGGGTGTTGTAACTACAAATATATTTAAGAGTTCCTGCAAAAATGTCTGGGTCCTGTGTGCTGCACATCATTCTTGGCTATGGTGGGTTTGTATTTAAAATATTGATGACTCAGAGGCCAAGTATCATTCAACCAGTAGATATAGATATAGATATAGATACAGATATAGATATGTGATGACTATTGCATCCAAAGGGATTAAAATTTCTAAAGGATGAGTTTTTTCTCCATAATTTACCATATGATATCACTTACATGTGGAATCTAAAATATGACACAAATGAACATATCCACAAAACAAAAACAGACTCACAGATACAGAGAACAGATTTGTGTTTGCCAAGGGGGACAGGGGGTGGGGGAAGGAAGCATTAGGAGTTTGAGATTAGCAGATGCAAACTATTATATATAAGATGGATAAACAACAAAGTCCTACTGTACAGCACAGGGAACTATATTCAATATCCTGTGATAAACCATAATGGAAAAGAATATATATATATTTAACTGAGTCACTTTGCTGTACAGCAGAAATTAACACAACATTGTAAATCAACTATACTTCAATCTTTTTTAAAAAAGAAAATACTCTGGTTTCTCTTCAGATTGAATAAATCTTTTGCCTTTTCTCCATCATAATTTAAAAATAACCATCCTAACATCTCCATCTTTACAAAAGACTAGGTCCTAGGAATTAGGAGCTGCTTCCTTCCTTGAGAATTGTTTTATTGCATGTTGTTATTCCATAAAGTAAAATCAAACCTAAGGGGGAAAGAGGGAGTTGTTATTTAATGTGTGTATAGAGTTTCAGTTTTGTAAGATGAAGAAGTTCTGGAGATCTGTTGCACAACAATGTGAATAAACTTAACACCACTGAACTGTACACTTAAAGATTGTTAACATGGTTTTAAAAAAATCAAGCCCAAACTAGGAAGTGCTAGAAGTTAAATATGAAGAGCCTCCAATAATCTGGGATTGAAATAAACCCAGAAAAAGCAAAGAAAAGGAAATAAAGATAGCACGCCATATATATTCAAAGATGCATCTAGCCAATGCCCTTTGGCAATAAGCCCATTAAGAGGAACATAAGGTAACTCAGAATGAACTATGAAGTGATAGAAATTGTCAGGAGAAACAAAGGGACCCCTTACAGGGGACGTAAAAACATCAAATACCAAGAAAGTCACTTATATGAGGGGATGGATCTGATAGTAAAATATGGACCAGACCATAGTAGGCTTAGTGGAGGGATAATGAACCAGCAGGAGAGGTACCCATGAGGTAATTTAACCACTGGTTAGATCACAGCAAACAGAGGCTCACCAGGAGGCCCCTTCTAGCCCTTACTGTCTCCTTCCTCTTCAATGCTTCATCATTGTTAGTTCTCACTTCTAAGTAAAAAACCAAGGCCACTTTTTAACCAGTTAACTGAGAGTAAGGAGCCTTAGATTCTGGCCTGTGATTAACCAACAGTTCCCCTTGAAAACTCTTTCTCTCCATCTCCTTATCTCTAAGGCAAGAGCTGGACACCTGGAGTCTATAGGTACTGCATCAGTAAGTACTGATTGGCAAGATGAAGAATATTAGCAAAGTTTGTTATGCTATTTGGCTCTCTGCCTCATTTCCTCTACCTGAATAACATGCTATCTGACACTTCATAGAGAAGAGATCTTAAAATTATACCTGGGGGGAGGTGAGCCTATTCAGTGTTACCTGGGTTTTAGGCATTCAGGAAAAATGAAGTTTGGTAAATAATATATCTTAGACCTTACAGATAATATGATGAAGAGGGAGCAATAGAAAAAATATGTAGATATATTTTTACAAAGAACTCTTAAAAGTCAACAATAAGAACACAACCCAATAAAAAAATGGGTCAAAGACCTTAACAGACACCTCACCAAAGAAGATAAAATTGCAAATAAGATATGAAAAGGTGCTCCACATCATATGTCATCAGGGAAATGCAAATTAAAACAACAATGAGATACCACAATCCAACTACTGGACTGGCCAAAATCTGGAACACTGACAACACCAAATGCTGGCAAGGGTGTGGCAACAGAAGTTTCATTCATTGATGGTGGGCATGCAAGATGGCACAGACACTCAGAGGACACTTGGCAGTTTCTTACAAAAAGAAACATGCTTTTACCACACAATCCAGCAATCATACTCCTTGGCATTTACCAGAAGGAGTTGAAAACATATGTTCAAACAAAAACCTGCACACACATGTTATAGTAGCTTTATTCATAACTGACAAAACTTGGAAGCAAACAAGATGTCCTTCAGTAGGTGAATGGATAAACTGTGGTATATCCAGACAGTGAAATATTATTCAGCACTAAAAAGAGATGAACTATTAAGCCACAGAAAGACATGGAGGAACCTTAAATGCATATTACTGAGTGAAAGAAGCCAGTCTGAAAAGGCTGTATACTGTATGATTCCAACTATATGACATTCTGGAAAAGCAAAACTATGGAGACAGTAATAAGATCAATGATTGCCAAGTGCTGGGGGTGAGGGGAGAAATAAACAGGCGAAGCACAGAGGATTTTTAGGGCTACGAAAATACCATGTATGATACCATAATGATGGACACATGTCATTATACATTTGCCCAAACCCATAGAATGTACAACATCAAGAGTAAAGCATAATATGAACTATGGACTTTGGGTGATAATGATGTATCAAATGTAGGGTCATCAATTGTAATAAATGTACCCATCTGGTGGGAGATGTGGACAATGGGGGAGGTGATGCATGTGTAGGGACAGCGTTTATATGGGAAATCTCAGTATCTTCTGCTCAATGTTGCTGTGAACCTAAAACTGCTCTAAAACAATGTCTTAATAAAATTTTTTAAAAAGAATATCCAAATAAGGTTACTGAAAGCAAATAAACATATCTTTATGGTGAATAAAAAAAATAAATTTATTGTAAATGGAAGAGGATAGGAGCCACAATATGGTTCTAAATTAGAGGGAATAAAGTCATTTAACAAAAGTGCCATAGAAAGTAGAATTATCTCAACTTACAAACAATCCAAGGCAAAAAGATGGCAAGCAGAACAAGATAAGAAAAACTGATATTTCTTAGGAAACTGAGGGAATAAAGCAAATTCTTTTTAAAAACATTCAAGAAATAACATTACAGAGCTTATAAAGCCTGGCTCTCTACATATTAGACATCTTGAACCAGGAAATCAATACAACACTAACAAATTATGATCATTATTCAGTTCTCTTCTTTTTAATTGTTTTAAGTTATTTTATTCTATCCTCTAACTTAGTAATTTTTAATATTTTAGTTGCATTTGGCTTGTAACAAAATGTACAGCAATTATTTCCTCTTCTGTTATTAGCTTGTTTCAGGGCTTCCTCTTAGAAGTTTTCCCATTCTTGACCTCCTCGTTTTGATTATTTCTTGGCTAGTGAGGAGACAGTCGTGGAAGTTTTTCAAGAAGGGTATGCTGGTGAAATCGTTCTGGAGTCCCTGGATAACATAAGATGTCATTCCCTGACCTTCACATACAAAAGATATCCTGACTGTATGTTTCTTCTTGGATCACAAAGTGTCCTCCCCAGACTCTGTAGCTGCCTTCATTGTCTCTTAGCTTTTGGTGTCTCCAAAAATCATCTGAAAAAGGCATCATTTTTGTTCCCTTTGTTGATATCATCTTTTCCCTACCTTGCTGCTTGAGCAATTTTTTCCCCTTGTCCTTGTAATCCATGAAAATTGAGAGAATGTGGCAATTTATATATAGTCATCCCCGCTTATCCTCCGGGGATGCATTCCAAGACCCCCACTGGATGCCTGAAATCGTGAATAGTACTAAACCATATATATATATATATATATATATATATATACACACACACACACACACACACACACACACACATACATATATATGTATATACTATGTTTTTTCCTATACATACATATGTATGATAAAAATTATGTAATAAATTAGGCACAGCAAGAGATTAACAACCACTAATAATAAAATAGAATGATTACAATATACTGTAATAAAAGTTATATGAATGTGTGCTCTCTCCCTCTCAAAATATCTTACATATTGTACAAATCTAATGCCTTTTCCATCTTCACTAAGCACTTATCACGCACTGTGGCAGTATCTTTTGCAGTTTGAGGTGTGATAGTAAAACTAACACGAGTTTCTTTTTCCTTCTTTACAAGTTCTCAGAAGATTCGTTCTTACCATAGATCTTAGCAAACTCGGTATACAATCTTTTTTCTTTCCTTATTAAGTCGAGAACTTTTACCTTTTCACTTAAGAGGAGCTCTATACGGCTTCTCTTTGGCAGATCCAAATTGCCAGCGTCACTACTCTTGCGCTTTGGGGCCATTGTTAAGTAAAATAAGGATAACTTGAACACAAACACTGTGATACCAGGACAGTCAAGCTGATGATCAAGAGGTGGCTAAGTGATGGATGGGCAGGATACACGGGACAGAGGGATAATTCTTGTCCCGCGTGGGACACAGCTGCATAGCGGGAGATCTCATGACGCTACTCAGAACAATGCACAATTTAAAACTTAGGAATTGTTTATTTCTGGAATTTTCCACTTACTATTTCCAGACACAGTTGACTGCAGGTAACTTAAGCCACTGAAAGTGAAGCTGCAAGTAAGGGGGCGTCTAGTGTCCTGGTAAATGTTTAAAAACAAGCTCTCCAAAGAAAGCGTGTGTATATACCTCTGTGTGTTTACTGTAAATTTTAATGACAGATAGGATGCATAGCACACAAGTGGTAAATAATAAAATTTATAATTCTCTTTAAATCCCATATAACTAATTGGTTCTTATTGAATGACTTCTTTGATATTTACTGAACACTTGTTATATAGACATCCTATGGCTGCAATCAGAAAATTAATGTAGTTCCAACATGAATGTTGGTTGATAGTTTCTTTTATGTTAATAAGAAGTGAAACCACAGAAACTTATGTCAGAACTTCACTTATCTGTCAGTGACCTGGGTGAATTCTTTTCTCAGTAGATAATTTTTGAATACCAGAAGAATGTTTCTTCAATTTTTTTTTGTGCTATTCACAATATGATGACTATAGACACAGCACACTTTTAAGTTTAATCTTCATTATTAATGCTTTCTCCATCTACTTTCTGCAGTCTAGACAATCAACAAAACAAGAAACCAAGCCCTGATTTTTAGCTTTTATTGATTCCAATGGTATAAATATTCCCACCATGGCTGATTTCAAATTACCACTGTGACATCACTGAGCCCAGAGTAGGGAAAGATGCATGACAGCCCACCGTTATACAGCATTTCCTCTGTACAGTTACCACAGGCGTAAAGAACCTCGAGAGCACTGATAACAGTAACATGTAGTTAAATAATTACGGAATGATATTTTGAGTATTTATTACCTTTGTTTTGTTTTTTAATGGTTCTTTTATTTATTTTTAAAATTAAAGTATAGTTGATTTACAATATCATATTAGGTGTACAGCACAGTGATTCAGATATATATATATATATATATATATATATATATACATATATATATACTTTTTTCAGATTCTTTTCCCTTATAGGTTATTGCAAAATATTGGGTATAGTTCCCTGTGCTATACAGTAGGTCCTTGTTGGTTATTTATTTTACATATAGTGGTGTGTATATGTTAATGCCAACCTCCTAATTTATCCCTCCTTCCCCCCTTTCCCCTTTGGGTTTGTTTTCTATGTCTGTGAGTCTCTTTCTGTTTCGGAAATAAATTCATTGGTATCTTTTATTTTTTAGATTCCATATATAGCGATATCATATGATACTTGTCTTTCTCTGTCTGGCTTACTTCACTTAGTATGATAAAATCTAGGTCCATCCAAGTTGCTGCAAATAGCATTATTTCATTCTTTTTTTATGGCTGAGTAACATTCCATTGTATATATACCACACCCCAATGTTCATAGCAGCACTACTTACAACAGCCAAGACATGGAAGCAACCTAAATGTCTACCTTTGTTTTTAATACAATTTACTTAATTGTAAGTTTATAACTTTTCACTTTTAATAATGGCTGTGTTTAATGACCAGCTCATAGAATTTCTGAAAATTTAAAATTTAAAAGGCAGCTTTCACAAGCTAGTATGAGCTTTCTCCAGCACACCATTGGATGTGGCCCTTTGTTGGGATCTTAGAACTGATTTAGCCTGGAATGTGAGGAACCAGATCAATCTGCATCTCTCTTCTCTATCTCTCTCATTCTTTCTCAAGTTCCATATAGTTTTTCTTTAATCACAGCTTTTGTCCTCATTGTTTTTATTTCTGCCCTCCGTGGAACACCTATGATTCTAAAGATAAATCACTGATTCTCTATTTCCATGCCAATAATGTTCACTTTCATAATGTTGGGTTTTTTTCTTTGAATTTACATTTTCTCCCATGAACCTGGGAAAATCTCTCATGTTTGAGCCAGGTTTCTGCAGTATAAATTGAGCTTTCACTGCCATTGTATTCGTTTCTCTGTTAACTTCCAGTGTCCCATTATTATATTTTTGGTTTAGGCAATTCTGGAAGCACTTTTATTTTTAAATCATTGTGGAGAAAAGATAATAGTGGTCTGTTGTCTCAAATTTCAGAAATTACCCTGTATATCTATATTGAGAAAAAAAAAATAAAACAGAAAGAAACAGGATAGAAGAAAGGAGAAAAATACAGCAAGTTCAATATAAGTTTCTTACATATGAAATAAATTACATAGTCATTGTGAAGTAACTGTTACTGTTACTGTTACACTAGCCAAGTTCCACATCTTTTTTCAATTCTCTAAAATTTGTCTCACCAACTTTAATATTTATAAAAACAGTAATGTTTAAATTCCAGACTGATGAATACAAACTCTTTAACAAAATAATTTGACAAAGGCATCCATTTTGCTTTTCTTTGAATGACAGGAAAACACAATAGAGGACTTTGTCACTTATGATAAAGAAAGGAGACTAATCAAATTTAAGTAGTAGAGAACATTTCCTCTAGCTAATTAGTCAACTAACAAAGGCTCTTTATAGTTTATTAATTCATAAGCTCAGTGTCCATATAAAACAGGGCAGGGAATTTGTAGCAGAGCATCTAAATAAACATAGCATTTTTAGTTTCAAAAGATTTGCCTTTTAGTATTCCTTAAAGCTGACTCTCTTTTTAAAAGAAGACATTATTTCAGATTTCATATTTTCCCTTTGTTAAAAGGGGCTTATATTGTTTTTCCATGAACACATTTTCTTCCTATCTCAGTCTTTTCTCTCCTTATGATTTCCTATTTCTGTTTCATGGAGTCTGAGTCTTCTTGAATGGTATTGAGAATTCCCAATTTTTTTTTAAAGTTCTTCTGGTTCCGTATTCATAAATATCCTTATATATCCTTAGGTATATACTGTCTTCATTCTTGAAACTATATACCTTCTCTGAGAATTCAGAATATTTCCCTTCCCTCGCCTTCCCATAGATTCTATATTATTGTTCTTGTTTTTTCTCTTTCGTTATTCATCATCAAATAAGGAAAAAGTCCTCAGTGTTTGCCTGTCTTCCTGAGTGCTGGTTCTTAGATCAACATCTGGAAAGCAACATGATAAGCAAAGCCCTCTTTCTCATTTCTTGTGTTGACCAGGCCTTCATCATATGCAGCTTTACTACACTGAATTAAAATGACCTGCTAACCCCATTACTTGATTCTTTGATACTCTAAATTACTGGAGTATGCTGAAAATAGCAATACCTAGGATATAACGCTGCCTAGTCTCTTCCCCTAGTTCCCTAGTCTTATTCAAGGGGCCCAAATCTCTCAAGATTCAATGCCCTATCTAGTCCCTGAATGCCTTCTGCTTTATTCTTTTTTAAAAGTTTCAGCATCTGAATGGATCCAGAAGAAGCATTGTGAATTTGGGAAGGTATAACACATTGGCTCTTTCAAAAGTAAGATCCATGGAGTAGGGGAATGAATGGCCAGTTATCTTTTCAAACAAACTGGAGATTTTGTCTGGAGACCAGAGGGTGGAAAGGTAAAATATCTTCTCCCTTTCTTCCAGATAGATGAGGTAATACTGTTTCATAAGATAAAGTGTGGACAGGCCACCTATGCTTTTCTGAATAGTTCCATTAATATTTATTTATTTATCTATCTGGATATATTCAATCAAACTTTAACTGGGCATGGTTTTCATATTATCACTAGAGTCTAGTCAATTAACATACAAGCCTAAAGTATATCGATGGATGGAAAGAAAGAAAGAAAGAGAGAAAGGGTGGAAGGAAGGAAGGGAGAAAGAAAGAGAAGAAAGAAGGAAAGAAAGAAAGAAAGAAACAAAGAAAGAAAGAAAGAAAGAAAGAAAGAAAGAAAAGAAAGAATGAAAGAAAAAGAAAGAAAGAAAGAAAGAAAAAGAAAGAAAGAAAAGAAGGAAGGAAGGAAGGGAGAAAGGGAGGGAGAAAGATGGAAATTTAATATATTCAGGGGCAAACCTCAACCAATAGGGACTGGAATCAAAGACTAAATGTCCCAGATTTTTATCTCTATGTGGGACAATTCTGAGATGTGCTATACATGGCTCCTCAAAGTGTCCCCTGGGGGATTGAGATCTAGATGTCCACAGCTCATTAACATACTTCTTATTGCTTTTCCCTTACTCCCTCACTTGGGCTTCCTGCCTCTCAAATAAACTACTTGCACCCAAGTCCTTATCTCAGTGTTGCTTTTGGGTGAAATCAAACCAAGACACAGATGCTACAAAAATATTACACATTAATCTTTGGTTTGGTTTGGGATAAGAATTTCAGCCTGAAATTTCAGCCCAGAACAATAATCAGATATTATCAGTCTGCAGATGGCAATGCCATCTCATACAGTAAACTCTCTTATTATTTTTTAATTCCTATTCTTTCTTCCCCTTTCATCCTTTGTTGGCCTCTGCTCTTTGAGCATGAGTCAATTAGAATCGTTCACCTACCCATAACCTCCTCTGATTCTCTCATTTCTCCCTCAGCCAGTCTACAGAAAAGCAGTTCTTCCCAGGACGACTTTTGAGGCCACCAGCAGATGGAACAAGCCAATGGGAGACTCTCATCTGGAAGTCTGTGCTGTTTGCTCTTACTCACTCCCTACGTATCAACATCGAACCAATGCAATCCATCCACAAGGACTTAACAATGAACTACTGAGTTACTACCAAATTTTTAACAGGTACTTAATTTAATCCCCAAATCCCCATGAGGATCTTTAGAAGAGCTATACATAAGTGACAAAAACCTTAGGTAAATTTACACATAGCTGAATGCTATCTACAGAGACAGTGCAAGCCTTCCTGGTGATTTTCACATTTGAATATTTTTAGGGCCACTCTAAACTTTTTAGTTGCTTTGCTTTTCTGTTTCAGTCATATAGATTCCTTACTCTGCAAAGAAAAGGAACAAGGCTACTGTTTAACTTTCTGTTTTAAATTGGCAGATATTATATTAGGAAAAGGTAAAGGAGTCATGGAGGTTCCACACACATCTGGAGAAAGCTGCTTCAGTCTGTCAACACTGCCCGGGGGCCAAGCCTTGTTGTTGGTGCTATTTGGTCTATAAAGAAGCAGATGGCCCATAAGAAGCTGTTTCCTCTGTTTCACTTGCTTTCAACAAAAGCACTAAAGCTCTGCCTTTGGACTAGGGTTCCCATGACTAAGCTATCTAATCCATTTGCCTTTGAGATTCAGGTTCAGATGAGGGTCACCCCAAAGTCAAACAAACCCTTCCCAGGATGTCCATGAGGTGATTGTCTTTGTGGGCATTCAACCTCAGAGACATGCTGCACAGTGCCAAGGAAAATTTTACTCAACTTTATCCTAAGCTTACAAGCCTCAGTGAACATGAGGGTGGGACTGTAGTCAGCTCCTTCTGGAGCTTAATTATGCTGAGTCACTTGGATAGTTATAGGTGACCTGTTCTGGGGTGAAATGGACTTGCTTTCCTACATCGCCGTTCATCATGCTATGACCAAATGACCCAGACACATTTTCCAGGCTGCCTTGAATTTCTTCCTCATCCTTCACCTCCAGGTTTACTGCCAAAGAATACAATAGCCTCAGACCCAGGAGTTCCCCCTCACGTAACCCTAGACACAAGTATGTAGTAGCATCATTAGAACCACAGGGCTAAGTGTAACTTTCCCCAAATTTTCCTCAGAAATGAGGCTGGGATAAGATATGATTAGGTGTCCCATTTGGGAATCCAGTAAATGATGATAACAAATGCTTACTGAGCAGTCACCTGAACCAGACACTGTTCTACGTGGCCTACATTCTGTAGCATATTGGTTTTTTGAAAGATGGCTACCACTATGTACCCCATCTCCTATACTCTTCTTGCAGAGTGATGCTGACACGCCTCCTATTCAGTGGTAGGATCTGTGACCTTTCGCCTTGAACCAGAATGGACCTTTATGGCTACTTCATTCAAAGGCATATGGAAGAAGTGACACCATGTGAGTTCTGAGGCTAATTCATTAAAGGCGATACACCTTCCATGTAGGTCTATTGGAACACTTGCCCTTGGAACCCAGTCTCCATGCTGCAAGGAAGCCCAAACCACATGGAGGCTCCAGACGGAAGTATTCCAACCAACAGCCCCAGCTGAGGTCAAGGTGACTCCAGCCCCAGCCGCCATCTGACTGCAACTGCAAAACAGACCCTCAGTGATGCAGCTGAGCCCAATCAACTGCTAGAACCATGTGCAACAAAATAAAAGGAGTGTTCTTGTTCTAACACACTAAACTTGGAGTTATTATACAGTAATAGCTAATTGGAATATATTTATAAACTTACTTAATCTTTATAAAAACCAATGAAATAAGTATTATTATTCCTACTTTACAGATGAGGAAAAACTAGGGCATTGAATAGTTAGGTTAGGGGCACAAGGTAAGTGGCAAAGCTTGGTTTCAAACCCAAGGAGTCTGGTTTATTCGAGTTTATGCTCTTAATCTCTATGCTGTTTCTTTTAAGCCCCTCTTCCCCATAAAAAGACACTGAGAGCAAGGAAAAGTGAAAAATCGGTGCTGGAAGGGGTGGAAGAGGGACTGTTTTTTCAAGCAGATGGCATCCATCAATTCAAAATTCCTTCAGCCATGAGCTCCCATCCCTACCTGGGAGACTGGGCAAATATAAACTTCTTTGGGAAACTAGCACCAGTTCCTTTCTACACTTGCAATGCCAGGAGCTGGGGCTGAAGGCACCCCCAGAGAAGCCATTCATTTCACTCCATTCTCCTCTGCATCATCTTCTTTACCTGGAGGATTTACCTAGCCTACCTGACCCTAGAATGAACCTCTGGAGAACACCGATTTCTCTAGGGTGCTTTACCAAACCAACAAGCTTTGCTGTTAAATCTGAAGCCTGAAGACAGAAACTGTGTAAATATTCAGCAGCAATTCCACAGCAGCCGCCTGGGGGGCCCAGAAGTGGCGCACTTGGACTTCTGGGAGGGTGAGGATAGAATAATTTGAAGCAGACTCTCAGAGGGGAGTTGGGTGAACCCTTCATACTTACCATTCAATGTGGACAGTGCCAGGGAATTTGTAATAATCTCCTGAAACATCACACCCAGCTGCCCCAACCAACAAGCAGCCGAGACCTCCTATGTTGTGACTTTGTACTCCAGGAAGAATGGACTTGACTTTTATGAGCACAGGCCTCTGGGAGTGAGGGACCCTAGAGAGAGGGACAAGTTACATAAAAATCATGTCTAAGTGTTTATGGGCAAAATTCAAAGCCAGCCCATACCACAGGGACGGCATCTGAAATCAGAGCAGGCGGGGATACAAGCAGCCTAGCTTTCTGAAGGAGGATAATTATTTCTGAAGTTACAGAAGTTACAGAAATGATTCTCTAAGCTGTTCATTTTTTAATACCTTTCAGATTACCCCTTCAGCTTCACAACGGATTTCACAGCACTGGCAGGAAAATCTATTGGCCTCTCTCAGACAGGCAACTTCAAATTAAAACTGCTGATGTGAAAATTAAAATCCAAATGAATCAGTATTTTCCTTCTGATTCTTTCTAGTCCTTTCTAGTGCCTGAGATCTACCCAACTTAGCCAGAAGAGTCCCTCATGCCCTGCACAAGGCTCTCTCCCATGCTCCCGACGTCCCCACCCTTTCATTCCCAAACTTTCTTGGGTTCACACCAAATGGGTACCTCACTTTACATTAAGAAACAGTTTCTTAAAAATTGTCTATCAGATTTTTGTAAGCTATATTATATCCCCCCTTTACTTGTTTTATGTTTCCAAAGTCTTTGTCTTTTTACCTAAAAAGTTCTTCAAATAACTGTGCTCCCCCAACCCCATACTTTAATTGCAATATTCTCTAGACCACTTCTTCCTCCCTCCACTACTGTTTCTTCAAGTCATCCACAGATGGTTAGAACAGATAAAAACACTGAAGGGAGAAAGGTTGGGGTATGGCTTTGTGACCTATCATCTCTTAATTGACAGTTCTGAAATTCTGGAAGTTTTTCTGACCTCTGAGTATACCTCCAAATGTTCACAGGACACAGATCATGCAGCTCACTGTGAGTTGAACTAAAATTTAAGTCAAGAATTAAAATACATTCTTCACCTACAAGCATCTTGCCTTCCTAATGAACCTATCTTTAGAGTTTAAGGCAGGAGCCAAATCTCAACTATTTCAGGTCATTAAAACCCGCAGCACATTTGGAGAGTGGAAAGGTGCTAAATCATGTCTTCTGGCCACACTCCACTTTCAGTAATGATGATTGACACCTGCAAATCCCCTTTGTGACATGGGGATTGGATCTGCAATTGAATTGCCCTGTTTAATAGCTGAGGTGTTGGTCCCTGAGGAGACTGCCTCACATGAACATGGTCTCTTCTCATCATACCATCAGGAAGCGTTTTCTGAAGTTTGGAGGCTCTCTCTGAAGTCCTCCCCACTCTTACCACAAAACAAGGAAGCTGGGGCACTTTGTACTCTCTGCTCTCTTTACAGTTACTTTTCCTAAGGCTCTCAAAGCATAAAAGGAGGGTTGTCAAAATTGAACTATTTCTTTAAAAATATGTTTTTTAACCTTGAAAGTGGAAATGGCTGAGAATTCCGCAAAACTGGAAGAGAAATCATCAGTGAGAAAAGCATTGATGTGGTCCTTCCCTACTCCTCAGCAATAAAAAAAACTGATACACACAACACTCTAGATGAATCCCCAGAGTATTATGCTGAGTGGGAAAAAGTCAATCACAAAAGATTACATACTGTATGTTTCCAGTTATATAACATTCTTGAAATGACAAAATTATACAAATGGAGAAGAGGTTAGAGTGAGTGCCAACAGTTAATGAGTGGGTTGGTGGGGGGGCGGCGGGAGGAGAAAGTGGGTGTAGCTGTAAAATAGCAGCATGAGGGATTCTTGTGATAGAACTATTCTACATCTTGACTGCATCAAGGTCAATATCCTGGTTGCAACATTGCACTATAGTACTATTGTAGTACTATTATACTACTATTGTAGCACTATTATAGTATTATTGTACTATAGCTTTGCAAGATGTTACCACTGGGGGAAACTGGGTGAAGGATACAAGGGATCTCTACTATTTCTTATGACTGCATGCGAATATACAACAATCTCAAAATAAAAGCTTCATTTAAGAGGAAAAAAAAAGAAATCATTGGATTGAGACTGACAAAACCAGGCTCTAGCTCAAGGTCTGCCAATAAAAAGCACGAGCCAAGTAATTCAACCTCTTTCATTTTGTTTCACCAACTATGAAATGGGGTTGGACAAGATCATCTCCAGAGTCCCTGTGAGTTAAACAGCTGAGTGATTCCAGAGCTGCTCCTGGTCTACATAGCTATTGAAACAGCAGGGGCCATGTGAAGAATCAGGCTACCATAGCAGAGGGGAATTTACATAAATAGTCTCTGTAAATACCATTAAAAAAAACAGAAACCAGAAGCAAGAAGAACTACAATCCTGCAGCCTGTGGATCAAAAACCACATTCACAGAAAGATAGACGAGATGAAAAGGCAGAGGGCTATGTACCAAATGAAGGAAAAAGATAAAACCCCAGAAAAAAACTAAAACCCCAGAAAAACAACTAGGCAACCTTCCAGAAAAAGAATTCAGAATAATGATAGTGACTATGATCCAGGACCTCGAAAAAGAATGGAGGCAAAGATCGAGAAGATGCAAGAAATGTGTAACAAAGACCTAGAAGAATTAAAGAACAAACAAACAGACATGAACAATACACTAACTGAAATGAAAACTACACTAGAAGGAATCAATAGCAGAATAACTGAGGCAGAAGAACGGATAAGTGACCTGGAAGACAGAATGGTGGAATTCACTGCTGCAGAACAGAATAAAGAAAAAAGAATGAAAAGAAATGAAGACAGCCTAAGAGACCTCTGGGAAAACATTAAACACAACAACATTCGCATTATAGGGGTCCCAGAAGGAGAAGAGAGAGAGAAAGGACCCGAGAAAATATTTGAAAAGATTATAGTTGAAAACTTCCCTAACATGGGAAAGGAAATAGCCACCCAAGTCCAGGAAGCACAGTGAGTCCCATACAGGATAAACACAAGGAGAAACACTCCAAGACACATAGTGATCAAATTTGTAAAAATTAAAGACAAAGAAAAATTATTGAAAACAGCAAGGGAAAAATGACAAATAATATACAAGGGAACTCCCATAAGGTTAACAGCTGATTTCTCAGCAGAAACTCTACAAGCCAGAAGGGAGTGGCATGATATACTTAAAGTGATGAAAGGGAAGCACCTACAACCAAGATTACTCTACCCGGCAAGGATTTCATTCAGATTTGATGGAGAAATCAAAAGCTTTACAGACAAGCAAAAGCTAAGAGAATTCAGCACCACCAAACCAGCTCTACAACAAATGCTAAAGGAACTTCTCTAAGTGGGAAACACAAGAGGAGAAAAGGACCTACAAAAACAAACCCAAAACAATTAAGAAAATGGTCATAGGAACATACATATCGATAATTACCTTAAACGTGAATGGATTAAATGCTCCAACCAAAAGACACAGGCTTGCTGAATGGATACAAAAACAAGACCCATATATATGCTGTCTACAAGAGACCCACTTCAGACCTAGGAACACATACAGACTGAAAGTGAGGGGATGGAAAAAGATATTCCATGCAAATGGAAATCAAAAGAAAGCTGGAGTAGCAATACTCATATCAGATAAAATAGACTCTAAAATAAAGAATGTTACAAGAGACAAGGAAGGCCACTACATAATGATCAAGGGATCAATCCAAGAAGAAGATACAACAATTATAAATATATATGCACCCAACACAGGAGCACCTCAATACATAAGGTAACTGCTAACAACTGTAAAAGAGGAAATTCACAGTAACACAATAATAGTGGGGGACTTTAACACCTCACTTACACCAATGGACAGATCATCCAAAATGAAAATAAATAAGGAAACAGAAGCTTTAAATGACACAATAGACCACATAGATTTAATCGATATTTATAGGACATTCCATCCAAAAACAGCAGATTACACTTTCTTCTCAAGTGCGCACGGAACGTTCTCCAGGATAGATCACCTCTTGGGTCACAAATCAAGCCTCAGTAAATTTAAGAAAATTGAAATCATACAAGCATCTTTTCTGACCACAACGCTATGAGATTAGAAATGAATTACAGGGGAAAAAAAGTGAAAAACACAAACACATGGAGGCTAAACAGTACATTACTAAATAACCAAGAGATCACTGAGGAAATCAAAAAATACTTAGAGACAAATGACAATGAACACACGACGATCCAAAACCTATAGGATGCAGCAAAAGCAGTTCTAAGAGGGAAGATTATAGCTATACAAGCCTACCTCAAGAAACAAAAAAAATCACAAATAAACGATCTAACTTTACACCTAAAGGAACTAGAGAAAGAAGAACAAACAAAGCCCAAAATTGGCAGAAGGAGAGAAATCATAAAGATCAGAGCAGAGGTAAATGAAATAGAAACAAAGAAAACAATAGCAAAGATCAATAAAAGTAAAAGCTGGTTCTTTGAGAAGATAAACTAAATTGATAAACCATTAGCCAGACTCATCAAGAAAAAGAGGGAGAGGACTCAAATCAATAAAATTAGAAATGAAAAAGGAGAAGTTACAACAGACACCGCAGAAATACAAAGCATCATAAGAGACTACTACAAGCAACTCTATGCCAATAGAATGGACAACCTGGAAGAAATGGACAAATTCTTAGAAAGGTATAACCTTCCAAGACTGAACCAGGAAGTAATAGAAAATATGAACAGAACAATCACAAGTAATGAAATTGAAACTGTGATTAAAAATCTTCCAACAAACGAAAGTCCAGGACCAGATGGCTTCACAGGTGAATTCTATCAAACATTTAGAGAAGAGCTAACACCCATCCTTCTCAAACTCTTCCAAAAAATTGCAGAGGAAGGAACACTCCCAAACTCATACTATGAGGCCACCATCACCCTGATACCAAAACCAGAGAAAGATACTACAAAAAGAGAAAATTACAGACCAATATCACTGATGAATATAGATGCAAAAATCCTCAACAAAATACTAGCAAACAGAATCCAACAGCACATTAAAATGATCATACACCACGATCAAGTGGGATTTATCCCAGGGATGCAAGGATTCTTCAATATACACAAATCAATCAATGTGATACACCATATTAACAACTTGAAGAAGAAAAACCATATGATCATCTCAATAGATACAGAAAAAGCTTTTGACAAAATTTAACACACATTTATGATAAAAACTCTCCAGAAAGTGGGCATAGAGGGAACCTACCTCAACATAATAAAGGCCATATACAACAAACCCACAGCAAACATCATTCTCAATGGTGAGAAACTGAAAGCATTTCCTCTAAGATGAGGAACAAGACAAGGATGTCCACTCTCACCACTATTTTTCAACATAGTTTTGGAAGTCATAGCCACAGCAATCAGAGAAGAAAAAGAAATAAAAGGAATACAAAATGGAAAAGAAGAAGTAAAACTGTCACTGTTTGCAGATGACATGATATTATACATAGAGAATCCTAAAGATGCCACCAGAAAACTACTAGAGCTAATCAATGAATTTGGTAAAGTTTCAGGATACAAAATTAATGCACAGAAATCTCTTGCATTCCTATATACTAATGATGAAAAATCTGAAAGAGAAATTAAGGAAACACTTCCATTTACCATTGGAACAAAAAGAATAAAATACCTAATAATAAACCTACCAAGGGAGACAAAAGACCTGTATGCAGAAAACTATAAGACACTGATGAAAGAAATTAAAGATGATACCAACAGGTGGAGAGATATACCATGTTCTTGGATTGGAAGAATCAATATTGTGAAAATGACTATACTACCCAAAGCAATCTACAGATTCAATGCAATCCCTATCAAATTACCAACGGCATTTTTTATGGAACTAGAACAAAAAATCTTAAAATTTGTATGGAGACACAAAAGACCTCGAATAGCCAAAGCAGTCTCGAGGGAAAAAAACAGAGCTGGAGGAATCAGACTCCCTGACTTCAGACTATACTACAAAGCTACAGTAATCAAGACAATATGGTACTGGCGCAAAAACAGAAACATAGATCAATGGAACAAGATAGAAAGCCCAGAGATAAACCCACGCACCTATGGTCAACTAATCTACTACAAAGGAGGCAACGATATACAATGGAGAAAAGACAGTTTCTTCAATAAGTGGTGCTGGGAAAACTGGACAGCTACATATAAAAGAATGAAATTAGAACACTCCCTAACACCATACACAAAAATAAACTCAAAATGGATTTAAGACCTAAATGTAAGACCAAACACTATAAAACTCTTAGAGAAAAACATAGGAAGAACACTCTTTGACATAAATCACAGCAAGATCTTTTTTGAACCACCTCCTAGAGTAATGGAAATAAAAACAAAAATAAACAAATGGGACCTAATGAAACTTCAAAGCTTTTGCACAGCAAAGGAAACCATAAACAAGACAAAAAGACAACCCTCAGAATGGGAGAAAATATTTGCAAATGAATCAACGGACAAAGGATTAATCTCCAAAATATATAAACAGCTCATGCAGCTCAATATTAAACAATCAAACAACCCAATCCAAAAAAGGGCAGAAGACCTAAATAGACATTTCTCCAAAGAAGACATACAGATGGCCAAGAAGCACATGAAAAGCTGCTCAACATCACTAATTATTAGAGAAATGCAAATCAAAACTACAATGAGGTATCACCTCACACCAGTTAGAATGGGCATCATCAGAAAATCCACTAACAACAAATGTTGGAGAGGGTGTGGAGAAAAGGGAACCCTCTTGCACTGTTGGTGGGAATGTAAAATGATACAGCCACTGTGGAGAACAGTATGGAGGTTCCTTAAAAAACTAAAAATAGAATTACCATATGAACCAGCAATCCCACTACTGGGCATATACCCAGAGAAAACCATAATTCTAAAAGACACATGCACCCCAATGTTCATTGCAGCACTATTTACAATAGCCAGGTCATGGAAGCAACCTAAATGCCCATCAACAGACAAATGGATAAAGAAGTTGTGGTACATATACACAATGGAATATTACTTAGCCATAAAAAGGAACGAAATTGGGTCATTTGTTGAGACGTGGATGGATCTAGAGACTGTCATACAGAGTGAAGTAAGTCAGAAAGAGAAAAACAAATATCGTATGTTAACGCCTGTATGTTGAACCTAGAAAAATGGTACAGATGAACCGGTTTGCAGGGCAGAAGTTGAGACACAGATGTAGAGAACAAACGTATGGACACTAAGGGGGGAAAGCTGCAGGAGGGTGGGAATGGTGGTGTGATGAATTGGGCGATTGGGATTGACATGTATACACTGATGTGTATAAAATTGATGACTAATAAGAAAAAAAACAAAAAACACAAACCTAGCGTCTATTAAACATAACATGCTATGAGATGAACAAAGAAATAATTTGAAAGACAAAAAATTTAAGGCAAATAGTATGCTCATCATTAAAGTCATGACGGGTTAAAGAAATACTCTACACAATAGTGTGATTAAGCAGCATATTTTGTTCACTATAAATCAAGAAAGCTAACCAGCATTTCTGCTATCTTCTTGACATAGTACACATACAACACCCACTCATTTTCCGGTCTCTTTTCACTGTTAAACTATTCTTGTTCTTAATGTTCTGCTCTCTGGGGAAACTGCAACACACAAAACAGGAAGTTCTTTAATACAACTTACAATTTTAGAAGGGAAAAACCCAAGCAACTGATTAAGAAATGAATATTTTATTCAAATTGTTGTTTGATTTTCATGTCACCAAATAACCGGCATGCTTTTAATCATCAAACTAAATTGAGTAGTTTATTTGGCATCAAATGTATAATCAGATATAAAATTTGTATATTTAACAAATATCAACAAGCTGGGTAATCTGTTGTATCAAATTAGCAGCCTTTACTCTTTCCTGAAAAGAAAGGATGTCTTTTTCAATGTACATTTTTTTCTAGGAGCAGTAAATATTATTAAAGAAAGCCACATGGAAGAAACAGTTACAAAACAGTATGTAGTCACCACCATCTGTAGGATTTGAGAAGTCCATGGAGTGTTCAGGTTCATCAATCATGACGGAACTAGATTCCATGTTAGATTTTGATAGCCAAATAACTCAATTTATCATTACACATACTAAAACTATGTGCAATGTAATTTATCCTCTTTTGATTGCTTACTGGCCACCATAAAACTCTGCACTGTCTCTGATAAACATGACCTCATTTGCTACTGAACAATGCTGAGATACAAACAAGCTTGATGTGATCTTGTGAAAACAAAGGGCACCACTTTAAAATTTGAAGAACCCCCGCTATTGGTTTAATGATTCCCTTTCTCTCTTCAATACAAATTCCCAGGCAGAAAATGGCCTCCTTGGCTTTCAGCTACTGTCATTTTTCCATCTAGGTTGAAGGGGTGTCTTCCCTAATGATTTTGTTTTCTACACTAAAATCTCTTCCTAGTCATTAATATCTCAAGATTCAGAAGCTTCTATATTCTTTTGTATTCAGAAGCTCCACACACTAGTTTTGTAATATCATTTCTATGTTCCTGTTCAACTTTTGCCACATTTAATACTTCCTTCACTTGCTCTATATCAAAAAGCTTGTCCACAAACATTAATACAGTTCCGGTTATATGTAAGGCATATTATTTTCATTTCATTTATTGTCTGAGTATGAAGGAATAGGCTTAAATATTTCAAAAATCGATGTTATCTGTTCCTGTAAGATTTATTCCAAAAAGAATACCAATGCTTTTTCATCATGAGAAATTTGCAAAAATAATGATAGGTCATGGTTTTTTTCTAGACTAGCCTTGAAATATCATACTTAACATAATTTCAAGCACAAACAATCATGATAGAATCATAAGCACAGCATTTTAATGAAACACATTATTTTTCACCAGATATATCTAGCTTCCTGATATCACTTTAAGATAGGAAAGTAATTTTTCAAAAAAACAAAGCATATGATTCACTTAATTGTGTTTGCTTTTGAAATTACAGGGACTTTGCAAAGTTCATTGGAGCATAGATAGGGGCAGTGGTTCAGTCAGAAGCACTCAGAAAACTTTATCTGGCTCTGGGGCTTTAAGCAGATGTGGAGGATCACAAAGCTTTCTTCTTTTTACCAAACAAAACAAGTACTTTTTACTAAATCTCTTTTTTTTTAATTGATTAAATCTCAAGATTATAAAGGACTTTTTAAAAAAGAAAGATCTGGCCTTCATCCAATGTTTGACACACTCCCACGTCCCACTACCAAATATTCATTGGTCCTCCATTTAAACAAGAGATATAACTCAGTGCTTCTCAAATCAGAATCATCTAACTTGCTTCTAATAATTCAGATCCTGAGCAACTTAGTTATGCACACATTTGTCACAGGATTTTTGGTAAACACGGACACTTAGTTATAGGTGAAAGTTATGGGTTTCATCTCCACAACCCCCTGAAAGCAAGTTTGACTGAATCCTGACACACACATTTCTCAGCAAACATGTGACAATCACACCACCCATATGGCAAAACCCAATGGAGTTCCAGCTCTCAATTCCTTCCTCTAAGAGCTCCGACCAAACATTTCATGGACAGTTCACTGGAGGCAAAGGAAGCAGGATTCAGCCAACTATCTAGTCAGAGTCAGGAGACCAGGAAGTCTCCAAATTAGTAGCTGAAACAGGCCATTGAGGAGTCAAGCTCTGGGTGCCATTTCTGACGATGCAGACTGCTGGGCCTGCTATAGCTTTATGGCCCATGTATGCAAGGTTGTGAGGGTCTCTATGATACTGCCAGAAAATCCACATATAATGAAAACTAATAATTCATCAAGAAATACCCAGTTCTGATATTCATTAGTCAAATAACAGAATTTCTCATATTCACTGGAGGTGAATATAACTTAATTCCTCTGGTTTGTGGACCTTTGATTAAATGTTAGCTAATGACACTGGAGTATATATTTCTGATTAAGACAACTAACCACAACAAGGGTCTAGATTAAAACTAAATCATACATACATGTTCATATCACACAGTCTATGCTGAAATATTTTCAAGAAAATATGCTGAAATATTTTCAAGAAAATTATCCAAGACCTACTGACTCAGAACATCTGGGTCTGAAAATCTGCATTTTTATACAAGATCCTCATAAGATGCATATGTGTGCTAGAATTTTGTGAACCACTGTCACAGATGTTCTGATGACTCGGCGGGGCACAGACTTGTGTTAGAATCCTGGCTCTTCCACTTTATAGCTATTTAAAGCTATTATACTTTATTTAAACACTGTGATTCCGTTTCCTCATCTATACAATGGTCAGAATAATACCTGCCTTACAGGATTAGTGTAAGAGTGAATTTACACTAACTCTTCCCTGGGACTTCCCTGGTGGCGCAGTGGTTAAGAATCCACCTACCAATACAGGGGACGTGGGTTCAAGCCCTGGTCTGGGAAGATCCCACATGCCGCGGAGCAACAAAGCCTGTGCACCACAACTACTGAGCCTGCACTCTAGAGCCACGGGCCACAACTACTGAGCCTGCATGCCACAACTACTGAAGCCCGTATGCCTAGAGCCCACACTCCACAACAAGAGAAGCCACCACAAGGAGAAGCCCGTATGCCTAGAGCCCACACTCCACAGCAAGAGAAGCCACCACAAGGAGAAGCCCGTGCGCCAGAATGAAGAGCAGCCCCCGCTCGCCACAACTAGAGAAAGCCCATGCGCAGCAACGAAGACCCAATGCAGCCCAAAAAAAAGAAAATTAAATAAATTAATTAATTTAAAATAAATAAATAAAATAAAAAATTAGGTTTTAAAAGTAAAATTCTTAGCACAATGATCTGCATATATTATGACTTAAATTTATATGAAATATCTTGAGTTTTCTCTTCTCCAGGGAACACAAATCCTGGCTAATACTATGATTTTTCTATACCTCTTTAAACTGGAGTGTTCACCACAGAATGAACTCTCCCAATTGTGATCTGAGTAAGGAATTAGAGAATAGAATTATTACCATCTTTGTTCCAGAAAGAACTTCAACAAACATTTTTGGAGATCATTTCACATGGTCGATTTGATCTTGCTCAGTTAAAATACAGAAGTATTCCTTATACATGCTGTTGCAAAGTCAAGCTTATATGTTCTGTATTTTTTGGGGGGAAACAGATGCAAGACTATATATCCTGTTGAATTTCATCTTGTTGGATGCAACATATCAAGATATTTTTGAATTCTTATTCTGTCATGCAACCTATTTGGTCTCCTCCACCTTCATATCATCTCTAAATGTGATTAGTATACCCTTAGATTTTTCAAGTCTTTGATTTTACAAAATGTTGAACACACAAGAATGTTCCAACCAAGTTGGAGCCATCACATTTTTGTGAGGGGTTGTCATACCAATAACTGGTCTCTTCCATTGTCGTTACATTCAACTAGTGGTTTCCCATTTTTTCTACAAGACCATCATGAGCAAGAATGTGTCAAATTCCTTCATACAGGCCAAAGGACACCATGTCTATCATAGTAACTTAGTCTGTCTGATAATTTTTATAAAGAAAAAATAAATAAAATTGGTACAACATGATTTACTTTTACTGAAATGATACTGGGATCTAGGAACCTCAACTTTTTGCTTCTAAATAAGAAGTAGGTTTTAACTCATGTATCAATAACAATTAATTGGCTGTGACTGCCTAGAGCATAATTTTGACAATGATTCTAGGTCTGGTCCAAACACAGCAGTCAGGGATGCCATGATCTGATTATTTTGCAATATCTTCCATGGATATACAAAGTAAGAAAGTGGTAGCACACTTGTAGCAGATTTATATGTCATCTTTAGCCTGGATTTTGAAAATCTAGCCCTTAATTTACTAGACTCTAGAATCTTATTTGTCCTGCCATTTATCAAGTCCATCTTTTTCCTCCTGTGGACAGAATGATATGTACTAACTTCCCAGTTTGCCAGTGGCTCTTATTTTTCATATGTCTCAGTAATATGATTTGTGAGTTTTCTTAGTACCATAGGATGTAATTCATCTGGGTGAAGAGATTTTAACTTATTCACAGCAAAAAAAGTGTTCTATTATAATGTTTTCAACTATATTGAGCTTCTATTTGTCTTTACTAATTTTTCGATAGTTTTCCATTAAATGATTGGTCTCAATGGCAGATTTTATCTTCCAAAGATAGCCACAATACTCCCATCCCTCATGGTTTCTTATAATGTCCTCTTGACAGTCCATGAACCTGGACAGATCTTGTAACTCCCTCAACCTGATGGCGTATGATAAAAGTGATATTATGTGACTTCCAAGCTAGGTTGTAAAAATAACACACACTCCCACTTTGTTCTCTCTTGGGATATTCACTCTTAGAATTCACCTGCCATGCTGTGAGGAAACCCAAACTATCCTATGAAGAGATACATGGAGAGGCCATATGAAGGTGTTTCAGCCAACAGCCCTGTTGAGGTCTTAGCCAACAGCCTTCATCAACTACCAGGAATGTGAATGAAGAAGACTTCAAATGATTCCAGCCCAAAGCAGTAGAGTCACCTCCAGCCTTCAAATCTCACTAGTGGAGGCCCAGATATCACGGAACAGAGAAAGGTTGTCTCTGCTGTGCCCGTTTGAATCTCTGAATCCCAGAATCCAGGATTGTAATAAAATAGCTGTATTATGCCAGTACATTTTGGGGTGGTGTGTTGCACAGCAATAATAACTGGAACAATCTCCTTGACAGAATAGACAAATGCAAAAGAAGCTCGTTCTTCAAATGTCACTGTTTCTCAGTTACCGTCTGCATTGGAAATACCTGATATGCTTGTTAAAATTCAGATTTCTAGACACACACACACACGAGCGCACACGCACGTGCACACACACACACACACACAAAATGGTCCTGGAACAGCTATGCCAAACCCAAAGGAATGGTGGAATCACTGCCCTGGAGAAGGCCGGTGGTGTATGTGGGTTGAGTGCTCTGGACAATAGGGCAACCTGAGCTTGAATTGAGAAATCTCATTTCCTGACCACTCCAGAAACAACTGGCACTGTTTCAAAAGTCCTAGCTCCAACATTCAAATGTTTTATTATTCAACAGGACTGCAAAAATAGATCAGTGTCAGATAAAAATTTTAAAATATCATTTCAACTTGAAATGGAAGATGAATCAAAGGAGAAAGTTATTGTCCCAGACCACAATAACACCACCTTTTTTATCATTATGACCCCAGATCCTGGACCTGGTCCTGGCCTCTCATTGCTTGTTCAGAAGGGAACTGTCCAGCACCACTGCTTCCTGAATGAAAGCCATTAAACCCAGTGAAAGGAAATCGTGGATCAGCCTGCAACCTGTGTTCTAGGACTGAACCCCTCCCTTCAAGAGAAACCAAGGCCCTTACTCATCTAAACTCCATCGTTAGCACAGCCTGACGTGCATGAATTCATGCTAATGTCGTAGAAAACAAGTCATGCAGAATGGGGCCAGTCTACTCAAAGCGTTTGCCAACAAGCACTTCCATCATCCCTGAAACAGAGGGGAATTCAAAAGTTTGTCATCTCAGAAAAGCAGAATTTGTACTCTCAACTTATCTTCTTGCCTAGCGAGCACTAGGTTCAAAGAAGAACCTAAACTGTAAAATATATTCAAATATGAAACTTTGTGATGATTGCCACTAAGAGGTAAGGTTTGCTTTGTAAAATAAGAATGTTAGGGGGATTTCCCTGGTGGTCCAGTTGTTAAGACTCCGCGCTTCCACTGCAAGGGGCACGGTGAATGTTAGGTGATGATCTCTTCAACATGACAAATTGTGTGGGTAAAAATTTGACTGCTGGGCTTCCCTGGTGGCGCAGTGGTTGAGAGTCTGCCTGCTAATGCAGGGGACACGGGTTCGAGCCCTGGTCTGGGAAGATCCCACATGCCGCAGAGCAACTAGGCCCGTGAGCCACAACTACTGAGCCTGCGCGTCTGGAGCCTGTGCCCCGCAAAAAGAGAGGCTACGATAGTGAGAGGCCTGCGCACCGCGATGAAGAGTGGCCCCCGCTTGCCGCAACTAGAGAAAGCCCTAGCACAGAAAAGAAGACCCAACATAGCAATCAATCAATCAATAAATCAATCTTTAAAAAAAAAATTTGACTGCTTCCTTATAAGTAGCTATTTATTGGGGGAAGGGGATGAGTTGTATTCATGATTATTTTCTTTTCCTGAAATTTAATCACTAAAAAGTAGGGTTTTTTCATAACCATTATTTATTGAATATCCACTATCCACTATCCACTTTGCTAGGCGCTTTTTTTGCAGCTCCCTTTCTCTTTCATTTTTTTTTTAAATTGAAGTATAGTTGATTTACAGTATTGTGCTAGGTTCAGGTGTATAGCAAAGTGATTTAGTTATACGTATAAATATGTATATATCTATATCCTTTTTTTTCAATTCATTTCCATGAAAACTAGCTTTGAGAGAATAAGAATCTTGCTATTGATGTCATAGAGTCATGCTCACAAAAGATAAGGACTGAATGAATGATCATGAAATGGTGGTCATGCTTCAGATGTTTTAGAATTAGCATATTTTCAGATCATGTTTATAGCTTTTAATAAAGTCTATTTTTATTCCATTTTCAGTTTAATATTTTTAATAAGGAATGCAAAGGAAACAGGATGCCAGTGTGGTCATCCAGATAACAAGATATTGGGCTAGATGCTTAAAATGCAACAAGATACAGGTAAAAATGCTCCATATGGCCCATTCCTAAAACATTTGGTCTGCTGCATTTATTATCATATTTTTACTTGTACTAAGCAGTTCTGAAACCTACATTTCCTAAACAATAAATTGTAAAGACCAATCCAAATCTTGCATTTTCTGGCAAAACGTATCCCTGCTCCTTTTTTTTTTTTTTTTTAACATCTTTATTGGAGTATAATTGCTTTACAATGGTGTGTTAGTTTCTGCTTTATAACAAAGTGAATCAGTTATACATATACATATGTTCCCATAACTCTTCCCTCTTGCGTCTCCCTCCCTCCCACCCTCCCTATCCCACCCCTCTAGGTGGTCTTTTTTTTTTTTTTTTTTAATTAATTTTATTTTTGGCTGTGTTGGGTCTTCGTTTCTGTGCGACGGCTTTCTCTAGTTGCGGCAAGCGGGGGCCACTCTTCATCGCGGTGCGCAGGCCTCTCACTATCGTGGCCTCTCTTGTTGCGGAGCACAGGCTCCAGACGCGCAGGCTCAGTAGTTGTGGCTCACGGGCCCAGTTGCTCCGCGGCATGTGGGATCTTCCCAGACCAGGGCTCGAACCCGTGTCCCCTGCATTGGCAGGCAGATTCTCAACCACTGCGCCACCCGGGAAGCCCTAGGTGGTCTTTTTTGTTCTGCAGGCATTTTTGTCCTACAGTCCATGCATGGTTCATATTTGCTCATATAAAGGATGACGTATTTTGTAGTTTGACTCCTGTCTTCTATAGAGGCTGTTATTTAGATTTATTCATTTGGACTCTGAGTATGTAAGTTAGGATGATCAAATGGTAACCGTGGCAACAGAAAGCAGGGTTCACATCTTAGCAGGGTCATGTCATTCTTTCCCACAGTGCAGAACTCACATTCTAAGACGAATCTAGTATCTAAAAATAAATCTCAGGACAGCTCATGTTGCCATTTATGGGAAAATATGACTGAGTCAGTTAACTAATCTTCCTGTTGCAGAAAAAGAATCCCTCGTTAGTAAACTAAAGGATCCTGGTTTTAGGGAAATGAAATGACAAGGGGAGAGGGAGAACATTCTTCTCTTCCAGAGTAATTTTTGAAGCTTAGAACTGCCCCGTAACCAACAGGAATACAAAACTAGATCCAGCGAAAAGACCTACAGTAAAGGCAATAATAACTTTAATGAAATAACTATTTCACAGTACTTATGATATATTCACATACATGGTGGCAAAGTAGTCACTAAAGAATTCCTCCAACTGGGATTTTCTCACAAATGGACCTGTACTGTTTAAGTACTTGGCTTCGTTACTGGCTCAATCCCAGGAATGTCCATGGCCTCAATCATGCTGTAGAGGGGCTGGTTCACGAGCTGATTGCACACATGGCCATGGTCTTATCTGCCCTTGGTCAGCCCTAGTCATGTGTGAGAGACAAGTTTGATACTTCTTCTTAAGCCCACTTTAAAGTTTATAATGAGGGGCTTTGTTTTCATTTGCTCCTGGGGCTTCATATTAGGCAAACAGAGTGATAGAAACTGACAGAATAAAAAATTTAACTTACTTGCAAAAATACTACTATTGAGTATCCAGTCTGGTGCTTAAACTAGCTGGACACAGCTAAACTTTTTAAATCAGTTTTCCTAGTTTATTATTTTATTTCTCAGTCTTAATTATACTTGTATTTTTCTTAGCTCAGCTCCTTACATATCCCCAATTTCCATCACTAGTCTTCCCACATTCCTATTCTGAAACCTAATTAAAATTATTTCTATTATACAACAGTGTTATCACTGCAGTCTAATGTTATACACTAGATCCTCAGATTTTATTCATCTTATAAATAAAAAGTTTTATTTATAAGATGAATTTATTTATTTACTGAAAGTTTGTGCCCTTTTACTAAGCTCTCCCCATCTCCCCCACTCCCCAGACCCTGGCAGCCACTTTTAATGCTCTCTGTTTCCATGAGTTTAATCATCAAATCATCACCTTGTACACTTTATCTTATGATTTTGTTTGTGAATTATACCTCAATGAAGCTGAAAGAGAAAAAGAAATTTTTTCTCTTTCAGCTTCATTGGACATTAAGGAAGAATGCTTCCTCTGTCTATTTCAGTTCCTGGACCTTCCTTTCAAGCTTAGGTCGTTCATTTCTACATAATAATATTTACCCAGTTTCCTATTTACAGGGACCTCCACCCTGCCAAGTACAGAGTTTATTTCTATTCTCTCTGATTACATTTACAGTGTTTAAAGAGTTCAAGTAGTTCTATCATAGGTACAGACATAACCTAAGACTGACTCACAACAAAGATAGATGAAATAAGCTTATCATTTAACAATATAATGTTTATATATTGTAAATAAATGTGAGTGTGTTTAAGGCACTTCTTAGAGAAGAGATTGCCATAGTCAGAGCACTTCTCTTGAGAATAAACCTGACTGGATGGGCCAGGAGTAAACAAGACAGAGGACAGGAGACTCTTTTGTGCAATTCTGGAAGAAGGGTTTGATGGTGAAAGAGAAAATAAAGCTATTACAGAGTAACTGGAAAAGGTAATATGTGATGGCTAGAGAGAAGAGCCTGAAGATAAAGACAGCGAGCTAGTTTAAGTACATGACCGTGCATGGGGAACTTATCTTCCTGAAAATAGTTTGTACCGTGAGATGTTTTCACAGCACACAAAGTAGTTCTGTGGCCTAGCCAGCCAACCAAATGGGAACGATCACAAGGAGCAGGGATGGGATGATGAGGAACTATGCATTCTCCAAATCTCCATCTCCAGGAAAGAAACTTTGAGAGGTAGCAACCACAGCAGAAAAACTACAAGCAGTGCAACAAGTCACCTATCTATTTGAGAGATAAGCAGGGCACATTTAGTCTAGATTACACTGTATCTTTTTTTGGAAGGATGCCAGTATTTAAAGTTGCTAAATTTGAGCCAAGAGAAGTGGCTCTAGCCCTGGGGCAAAGCTTGGAGGCTCATGCCTTCTTCATTTAGCAGAGCACCCAGGACTGAGGTGTGGGACATAAGAACATGGGTGGTTTCTCAGAGGGTCAGATCAGAAACCAGTGCAGCCTGACCTTGAGATGGCTTGAGTGTAAGCACAGCAGCTCTGCCCTCCATGGCACTGTCCACAAAGACTGGGAAGCACGCTGAGAACTTCCAGTGTCTTTTATTTACCCAAAGTATAGAGTCAACTCCTTTCACTTTGCCAGGATCTAGTTTAAGGCAGTGAATAAAAGACTTAGGCTATTAGTCAGAGAGATTTATAACACAGTGCTTTTTATTCTCTACTCAAAATAATATTAAATAACAATCAAATATCTCCAGTTCTAGCTTTTCAGCTTTCTGCTGGTGAAATTTCTTTCCTTGATTTATTCCCAAAGGCTAAAAAGTGAAGACCACTCCACCAAATCAGGAATGTTGGACAAAGAGAGGTCTGCCCTTCAGCAAGCTCTGTGGACATAACCTGGTTTCTTCTTCCCTGTAGGCTAGATGACATGTCTCCCTCTTTTATACCAAACAGAAATGACAGTGATGAGATCCAGTTCGAAGTCTTCTTTTCTCATGTGGCACTCTGAGAGGTGGGACTTCCTCTATTCTCCAATGTCTAGAAATATCAGAGTAGCAAGTGACATTACAGAGCAAGATAGAAAGACTTTGAAGATTTCATGCCTTCTTTCCTCCCCCTTATGGTTAATTATATAAATCATCACTTAGGAATGCAGCAGCCGAAGGCTTGGGACACTATAATATTCCACGAGAGTTTATCAAGTCCGTACACTTTTCAGATGAAAAAAGGATTGTCACAAATGAGTAAGAGACTTGGATTCCTAAAGTAGAATTGTTCCGGGTCTCCTGGCATTCCAATTATGGATATATTAATTATGACTCAACTATTTACTTGAATGGATTATGTTTGTCCAGCAATACAACAGACATGGTAGTGCTCTCGAACATTCCATGTGCTTTCTCTTCCTACACATCCCAGCTGCCGTGGTTAGGTTGGGACCATGTGCCTTGTTCTGGCTAATGCCTGTGAACAGATAGGAAGTGTGTCACTCTCCATTTGAGGTCCTTAAAAGTAGGTGGGTTTTCCATGCTCCCTCCCCTTGCACCAGCAACCCTGCAGAGAGCTGGGATTCCTGCGCTGCTCTTGGGCGGTGCAGTGCCCTGGAGTGCCAGGCACTTGGCATTGGACTTTCTGGGAGCAAGAAACAAACCTTTGTAATGCTTAGCCACTGATAGTTCAGGGTTCATTCGTACCTGATACATAGTTTACTCTAGCTTGACAAATTCAAAGGGAAATACGCTTTATGAGTTTACTAGCTATTGTCCAAAGTAGTGCTTTTGCATGTTTGTGGGTGACAAAGCTATTGAAACTTCAAATCCAAGTATTCTCAGTGAACAAATCTTTGTTTAGATTAGTGGCTAAAAATTCTGATTCTGGGCCTGGGTTAAAAATCCAGGTTCCATCACATACTAGCTATATGACTTTGCACAGCTTACTTAACTCCACAAGCCTCAATTTCTATATCTACAATATGCAGTTAATAATATTACTCAGTTCAAAAGCTGTTGTGAGGATTAAATGAGTTAAATTATATAAAGCAAAATGGACACAATCAATATTATTATTATTACTATTTTAGAGAGTTTCATCATAAAATTTTGGTCATGAGGCTCTTAATAAAATTGAATTAAAGTGATATCAGGATTGATGATGACAATGCTGTAGCCAAAATAATGGTTGTCAGATTGAAAACGGTGGAGGTTCTGGAGCTGGCAGGGGTGGCTGTGATTGTGAGGTGGTGGGCTATGGGTCTATAGAGGAGTCAACGGGTTTTAAAATCAAAGTCTGCCAGCATAAATCTTGCTGGGAAACTGACTCATAGTGCAAGGCCAGGTATGCTCATCTCCATTTTCCTACCTTTATTTCAAATACAGATGCTCTTTGAAAGACTGTGATAAACGGCACCCAGCAAATCCCTTCCCTTAAACCTTTACTTTTTATTTTTATTTATTTTTTAACATCTTTATTGGAGTATAATTGCTTTACAATGGTGTGTTAGTTTCTGCTGTATAACAAAGTGAATCAGCTATACATATACATAGATCCCCCTATCTCCTCCCTCTTGCGTCTCCCTCCCATCCTCCCTATCCCACGCCTCTAGGTGGTCATAAAGCACCGAGTTGACCTCCCTGTGCTATGCAGCTGCTTCCCACTAGCTATCTATTCTACATTTGGTAGTATATATAAGTCCATGCCATTCTCTCACTTCGTCCCAGCCTACCCTTCCCCCTCCCCATGTCCTCAAGTCCATTATCTACATCTGCGTCTTTATTCCTGTCCTGCCCCTAGGTTCTTCAGAACCTTTTTTTTTTTTTTTTTTTAGATTCCATATATATGTGTTAGCATACGATATTTGTTTTTCCTCTTTCTGACTTACTTTACTCTGTATGACAGTCTCTAGGTCCATCCACCTCGCTACAAATAACTCAGTTTCGTTTCTTTTTATGGCTGAGTAATATTCCATTGCATATATGTGCCACATCTTCTTCATCCATTCATCTGTCGATGGACACTTAGGTTGCTTCCATATCCTGGTTTGTAAATAGAGCTGCAACGAACATTGTGGTACATGACTCTTTTTGAATTATGGTTTTCTCAGGGTATATGCCCAGTAGTGGGATTGCTGGGTCGTATGGTACTTCTATTTTTAGTTTTTGAAGGAACCTCCATAGTGGTCTCCATAGTGGCTGTATCAATTTACATTCCCACCAACAGTGCAGGAGGGTTCCCTTTTCTCCACACCCTCTCCAGCATTTATTGTTTGTAGATTTTCTGATGATGGCCATTCTAACTGGTGTGAGGTGATACCTCATTGTGGTTTTGATTTGCATTTCTCTAATAATTAGTGATGTTGAGCACCTTTTCATGTGCTGCTTGGCCATCTGTATGTCTTCTTTGGAGAAATGTCTATTTAGGTCTTCTGCCCATTTTTGGATTGGGTTGTTTGTTTCTTTAATATTGAGCTGCATGAGCTGTTTATATATTTTGGAGATTAATCCTTTGTCAGTTGCTTCATTTGCAAATATTCTCTCCCATTCTGAGGGTTGTCTTTTCGTCTTGTTTATGGTTTCCTTTGCTGTGCAAAAGCTTTTAAGTTTCATTAGGTCCCATTTGTTTATTTTTGTTTTTATTTCCATTACTCTAGGAGGTGGATCAAAAAAGATCTTGCTGTGATTTATGTCAAAGAGTGTTCTTCCTATGTTTTCCTCTAAGAGTTTTATAGTGTCCGGTCTTACATTTAGGTCTCGAATCCATTTTGAGTTTATTTTTGTGTATGGTGTTAGGGAGTGTTCTAATTTCATTCTTTCACATGTAGCTGTCCAGTTTTCCCAGCACCACTTATTGAAGAGACTGTCTTTTCTCCATTGTATATCTTTGCCTCCTTTGTCATAGATTAGTTGACCATAGGTGTGTGGATTTATCTCTGGACTTTCTATCTTGTTCCATTGATCTATGTTTCTGTTTTTGTGCCAGTACCATATTGTCTTGATTACTGTAGCTTTGTAATAGTCTGAAGTCAGGGAGTCTGATTCCTCCAGCTCCGTTTTTTTCCCTCAAGACTCCTTTGGCTATTCGGGGTCTTCTGTGTCTCCATACAAATTTTAAGATGATTCGTTCTAGTTCCATAAAAAATGCCATTGGTAATTTGATAGGGATTGCATTGAATCTGTAGATTGCTTTGGGTAGTATAGTCATTTTCACAATATTGATTCTTCCAATCCAAGAACATGGTATATCTCTCCATCTATTTGTATCATCTTTAATTTCTTTCATCAGTGTCTTATAGTTTTCTGCATACAGGTCTTTTGTCTCCCTAGGTAGGTTTATTCCTAGGTATTTTATTCTTTTTGTTGCAATGGTAAATGGGAGTGTTTCCACAATTTCTCTTTCAGATTTTTCATCGTTAGTGTATAGGAATGCAAGAGATTTCTGTGCATTAATTTTGTATCCTGAAACTTTACCAAATTCATTGATTAGCTCTAGTAGTTTTCTGGTGGCATTTTTAGGATTCTCTATGTATAGTATCATGTCATCTGCAAACAGTGACTGTTTTACTTCTTCTTTTCCAATTTGTATTCCTTTTATTTCTTTTTCTTCTCTGATTGCCATGGCTATGACTCCCAAAACTACGTTGAATAATAGTGGTGAGAGTGGACATCTGTATTTAATTTTTGATAGTTTGATTAATATGTGTCTCAGGGTGTTTCTCCTTGGATTTATCCTGTATGGGACTCTCTGCACTTCCTGGACTTGATTGACTATTTCCTTTCCCATATTAGGGAAGTTTTCAACTATAATCTCTTCAAATATTTTCTCAGTCCCTTTCTTTTTCTCTTCTTCTTCTGGGACCCCTATAATGCGAATGTTGGTGTGTTTAATGTTGTCCCAGAGGTCTCTGAGACTGTCTTCAATTCTTTTTTCTTTATTCTGCTCTGCAGTAGTTATTTCCACTCTTTTATCTTCCAGGTCACTTATCCATTCCTCTGCCTCAGTTATTGTGGTATTGATTCCTTCTAGGGAATCTTTAATTTCATTTATTGTGTTGTTCATCATTGTTTGTTTGCTCTTTAGTTCTTCTAGGTCCTTGTTAAACATTTCTTGTATTTTCTCCATTCTATTTCCAAGATTTTGGATCATCTCTACTATCATTACTCTGAATTCTTTTTCAGGTAGACTGCCTATTTACTCTTCATTTGTTTGGTCGGGTGGGTATTTACCTTGCTCCTTCATCTGCTGTGTGTTTCTCTGTCTTCTCATTTTGCTTAACTTACTGTGTTTGGGGTCTCCTTTTCACAGGCTGCAGGTTCGTAGTTCCCATTGTTTTTGGTGTCTGCCCCCAGTGGCTAAGGTTGGTTCACTGAGTTGTGTAGGCTTCCTGGTGGAGGAGACTGGTGCCTGTGTTCTGGTGGATGAGGCTGGATCTTGTCTTTCTGGTGGGCAGGACCGCGTCCCGTGGTGTGTTTTGGGGTGTCTGTGACCTTATTATGATTTTAGGCAGCCTCTCTGTTGATGGGTGGGGTTGCATTCCTGTCTTGCTAGTTGTTTGGCATGGGGTTTCCAGCACTGTAGCTTGCTGGTCATTGAGTGGAACTGGGTCTTAGCATTGAGATGGAGATCTCTGGGAGACTTTTCGCCATTTGATATTACGTGGAGCCGGGAGGTCTCTGGGGGACCAATGTCCTGAACTTGGCTCTCCTACCTCAGAGGCACAGGCTTGACTCCCGGCTGGAGCACAAAGACCCTGTCAGCCACATGGCCTTTCTCAGAGGACTTGTTGGGAAGATATCCAAGATGCTGCTATTCCCTCAGATTAGAGTGCAAAGAGCTTGACTTGGAGGGGTGAGAGCTGAGGTGAGGGCAGGCCATGGGAGAGACAGGGACCAACAACCTTGAAGAACTTTTCTCTGTGATGTGGATCAACAGCACTGTTAAACTCCCCATCGGAGCTACTAGTGTTGGAGGGTCTCCTGCAGAGGCGGGGGGTGGCTTAGGCTCACCGTGGGGACAAGGACACTTGCAGCAGAAGTTTTGGGAAGTACTCCTTGGCATGCATGAGCCCTCCCAGAGTCGGCCATCAGCCCCACCCCCTTAAACCTTTAAAAAAAAAAAAAAGATGGTATATGCTGGCTTCGGAGCTGTAGGCAGCATCAGTCAGCACAATGAAATGTGCCCATTTTCCAGCCTACAGCAGAAGCCACAGTTGTCTCTGTTCCCTGCATCCCAGGCTATACAAGAGGGACCAAATGATGCTGTGGAGTCTTAACTAAATCAAAGTGAAGGACAAGTATGATGGATTTATCACTGTCACTGACCTAACATTGACTGATGGAAGAATTCCCTATCAATCTCTAAGGCAGATTTCTACTAAGACTGTGGCGTCACTTGGGATATAGAAACAAAACACCCCTCACAAGTGTCAAGTATTAGTTAAAGAACAAATCAAAACCATCAGCTATTATTTTTAAAACATAAAAGAAAACAATTTAAGGGCCAAGTATGTAGGAAACATATTTCATGTGGGAGGGAAGGAGGGTAAAGATTGCTTATGGAAAGAAGCATCATACCTTAGAGAAGGCAACCATCTGGAAATTCCATTTGAGTATCTGAAGCAGAACTGTGGAGCTGGAAAAGAAAAAGAGTAATCAGACTGTGTGATGAAGGAATCAAGTAAATGTTTTCCTGACAACAAAACATCAGAACAAGTTAATTTCCTCTTTCCCCTTAAGAAATATTTCAGGAAACAGGATTTCCGTTCTTTTCTCCTTTCCAGCTTTTCAATACAATTAGCAAACAGGCAAGGGGAGGAATCACATTCTTTCAGTGAAGGTGAATAGAAAGACCCATATGTCAAGTGGAAGAACAACTGAGAACTATCCTGGTTACTGTGTGTTAATAACTTCCTTCTCGTTTTCAGAAGACTGTACATTTTAATGAAGACACATTTTTAAAGGCTGTCTCTTCTTGTTCTTTACAGAAGGTCATAAAGTCTTTGATGGAAGACAGTACAGGTAATTGATGCTAATCTCCTCATTTTACAAATAAGGTCCCTGAAGCAAAAGCAATCATAGATTTTTAGTGACAGAACCGGAACTAGAACACAGCTTTCTTGACTTCTATTTAAGGCATAGTTTCTTTTTTCCTTAGGGCATCTCTGAAAGCAAACAGTTGCTCTAGGTCCTTCATATCTGATCATAAACTCAGATGGGACATCTCAGATTTCTAAATTCAGATGTAACCTTCACAATTTCTGCTGGTAAATGTAATGGTAGCAATGGCCTCCAAGAGATATGCAGGCATGGAAGACACAGTTATGTACATGCAGGTATTTATCTTACTTTTGGTTGCCAAGATCCATTCTTCGTGTGATGAATTTATTCAACAGATATTTGTTGAGAGCCAACTATGTGCAAGTCTCATTGTGCTGGTTATTTGAAAGAATCTAATCAAAAATAATGAGAAACATTTCGAGTTTTATTCCTAGGAGTAAGATGCCCATCCTCCTGTAAAAGGAACTGACCCTTAAAGGAGCTAAAAAATAAAGATAAAATTAAAAAGGAGGGGGAGAGGAAGGAAAGATGAAGGAGGGGAGTGGAGGGGAGAGAAAAGGAAAATCCACATTCAGGTGAGCACTGTTCTTTGTACAACATCACATTTGAGAACTCCAATCAGTCAGCACTCTACAGATGGTAGATGGCCACACGACACTGTGATCTACGCAAGACTAAACTAATGCAAGATTTGAAACTAAACATTCACTATTGGATTGCCTCAGGGAGACTGATTAGGACTGATAGACATTGCCTCAACCAAGGAGTAATAACAGAATCCTATGTATTTCACACCTTTACCAGGGTTCGTGTGACAAGAACACAATGTAAATAAATGCTAATTTTAAAATTGGCCGAAGATCTAATAGTCATAAGAGAACAAAACTGAAAATAGCCCCAAGGCAGTCTTTTCTTTTCCTCAATACTGTGCACATCTGCATTCTAAAATGGCAATTAAGCAACTGTCCTCTTCTAGTCAAATCTCTGCCATGACAAAAGAGATGGACTTGAAATGCAGTGGAAAAATACCTACTTTGGGTGGGTTTCTAATCAGATTTCCTAGATGCTGCCAGGAAATGTATTGTGCATAATGCTGTTCTAGAAGAGGGGGCATGCTGGTCCCCTGCCCGGGGGCCCGCCAGGCTGTCAGCCAGCTGGTAGCCCACAGAGCTGAGGACACCTGGAGTCCCCGCCATGCTTTGCTCCCACTAATTCTGTAACTGCTGCCTGAGGCAGGAGGCAGGATGAAATACATAAACAGCAAGAGAATTAATAACAGCACTTGAATCCAACTGAGATGGATAGCAAGCTGTGGAGGATGCAGTCAGGTATGAAAAAAGGAACCTATCAAATCATCTGATACCTAAAACCCTTTCTTAGAAAGTAGTACGAGAAGAAATCCTGTACTTTAGAAATAACATTCCCTTATATTCAAAATTCCACTGGAATCAATTCCCAGAAAAATCCACCAGGGCTTTCTTCGTTCCAGGGTTGATTTGATCAACAAAGACTTCCTCATTAGCTACTATGACCACGGTGCTATATGAAGTGTGTGTGTTGTGGCTGGGAGTGGATTAATCCTCAAGGGCACAAAACATGTAAGGAGGAAAGAGGAAGGAAATGAGGCATAATATTAATGAAGGTACTGGGAACAAGAATCTGGGTGCAAACGACTTAGTATTTAGAAGATGGCTCCGGGAAGGGCTGGGAGGAGTGCAGCAGCAAGATGGGGAAGGAAAGCCAGTAGAGTGTGCGACTGAGCAGGTGACCACTGTGAGTAACAGGTTCAATGCTACTGGAGACCTTCTGAGAGACTGTGTGGGACATGTTTGAAGAGTATCCCACCGCAGGGTGAGCAAATGCAGTATTTGTCCATTCCTATCCCCCGCTTTTTGAGGGTAGCTCCTGGGATGTTAATTTCCCAACACTCTGACCTATGCTGCACATGGACCAGAGATGCACCCAGGTGAGAGGACACCATCAGGCAGAGAGATGCAGGAAGCCATCAGTGCATAAGAGAGGTGACTTCTGGGCAAGGTGAAGGGGTGTGGGCAGAGTGCTGACATCATTCACTCCAGAGTGATGCAGGAGATCCATGATATTGGTGCTTAGGAGAGGGACACGTTGTCATGGGCAAAAGAAATCAAGGCAAGCTTTCATCTGGTTCTTTAAGGATGAAAATGTCTGAGACAGATTAGAAGTAGTGAACCTCTTTTGTCTTCATGGTTCCCTTTCTAATACTGGCATTTTTCACCAACATACTTGAAGGTCTTAAAATGTCAACACCATTTTCTATTTAAAGCAAGTTTTACTAAATTAAAAAGTTCTTCTACAATTATCCCCTTATTCCTCATTCACCCTTCAGCATGGTATGCCTCCAAGAGACTTGTTTACTCTCTTGACCATGTTCTCAGGAAGCAAAGTTCTTGAACATTCTGCTAAATCTGTCCTCTTTCTTTGATATTGACTTAGGAATGTGCTGTGCTTCAGCAGAATATTTCATGCTGTGGAAATCACACGTATACTTAGTTGTAATGAAAATTAATTTTGTACATTGATAAAAACTTGGTGACAGAATGCATGGCACTGCTTAAGTTTGAAGGATGACCCCATAATTTATTCTTTAAATTAGCTAGACATATGAAATGGAGGGGAGGGTTCCAGATGAGAGGAATGGCATCTTAGGGGTAGGTATGACAAGACATGCTTGGTAAATGCTAACTAAACCGGTCTGACAAGAGGGTAGGGTCCACACTGAGGAGGAGTGAGTGTTAAGGCTACAAAAGGAGGTCACAGAGCCAGATTCTGGAGGGTTCTGAGCATCAGGTGAGGCGTAAGGGGACACTGAAGGCATTGCATAAGGAGATGAGATGGCAAAAGCTGTTTGAAGATGAAGGATAATGAAGCAGACGTGAAACAAATTGGAAAGTCAAAAGGCTGAAGGCAAGGAGACCAATAATAAGGTCATTTACTAATTCAGGCTTAAATTTTAAAGGCTTATAAATACGTCACAATTTATAATCAAGTGTATATAGTTGCACAGGTATAACAGAAAGGGACCCAGCTGAGAGAAGGAGTGAAGGAAAGAGCAACTGTTTCTAAATTGTCCACACAGAGGGGGTGCCTTTTTATAATTCCAGCAAAGAAACTGTATATGCCAGCAAGAAACTTGTTTTCAATTAAAACCCAAACACACACACACAAACATACACACACAGAGAAGTGTTTGCACCAGGTAGGTAGCAGTGGAATGGGAAAAAGATAAATAGGAGAAACACTTAAATTGGCACTGATAACAACTGTTCCATAGCAATACAGTAAAGACATATAAATTAGAATATTAAAATATTAGATGACACTATCTCAATCATGGTTTAATAAACTTCATTTAATACAAAAAAACTCCATTTAATTTAAAAAAAGTCATCTAGGTTTTAAAATATTCTTAATAATATTACTGAATCTATAAAATTTCTATCATCTCTAACTTGCAGGGCTTGTAAACATAAGAAAACATAGCTGACCATAAAACCAAGTGGAAAAAAAAAAAAGTGGAGAGAAACTTTATTCCTTCTTTGGTAATTCAGAAACCCTCAGAAGCTTCCAGAGGCTCGGGTGATTGGTGGGGTAATCAACAATTGCCATATAGTACTATGAAAAAAGAATTGGGCATTTTATTCTCTCAGGTTATTTTAATGCTCTCATTTTGTAATTTATCCTTTCTTTTACAAATGTAGAAACACATTCAAACACACATACACACGCACAAGCCAAACCTGTAAATACACCCCTTAGAGCTCTTTATGACATTGTTTTCAGATGTGACCTTTGCAAACAGCTTACTCAAACAAAGTTAGATCAGAAGGAAATTTGAAGGATGTTCCATCTTTTATTCTTTTAAATTAGCTAGGAACTAACTCTTCAATATTTATGACCACTCACTGAAAATACATGATTCTTCTACTGGGAAAATAAGGTTGCCTTGAGCAGAGTTGCAGGAAATCTGATTTGAAAATCCAAGTTAATAATCTCCACAAGTCTAATAGGGCAATGTTGTAAATGAAACAGAAGTTAATAGGTACAGCAAAAGAATGACCTCTGTGGATTCCAATTAGAAGAAGTATATCAAGGAGGAGAAATGGGGGCTCAGGCCATAGATTGATATGGGTGGTAGTTAAAATGCATGTCATGAATAAAAAGCAAAATTAAAAACTGAATAGAAGCAAAGCATCCTTCTCTTTCTTATTCTCTAAGACCTTAATTACCTGAAGTATGGGTGTTGTCGAAGGTTTAAATAATTCTTGAAAGAAACTCAAAGTGTTAAGAGCGGCTAGAACATGAGTGTTCAAGATCTATGGATTCAAATATCAGCTCTGTCACTTACTGGTTCAGTGACTCGGCCAAGTTACTTACTGTCTTTGCATCTCCAAGTCTATTATCTGAAAAATGGGTGGGTCTAATAATAGCTGACCTGTAGGATATGTGAAAATGCTGAACACAGACTTGCTTGCATAGTAGGTGCTCGACTGTTCCATCTCTCCTCTCCTGCCCCTTCCTTCTTGGAGATGAGAAGAATCTTGGAGAGTCCCAGTGAGTTCTGAAATGTGAACGCATTGGACATTCCTCCAGGAGTAAAGGGTAAATTTTGCCTGTCTAACTGCTGTCTGTTGGTATAGCTCCCTCCTTACCAACAACAGGAATTTGGTGGCCCCGGGAAGCAGTGTGGCATGGGGCACAATGTGGAAGACTGTGGGCTCTCAGGCCATCCTACTGGGTTTGAATCCTGTCTCTGCCACCCACCGGCTGCCTGACCTTGGAAATGTTGCTTAATCCGTCTCTGCTTAAGTTTCCTTAGCTGCAGAATGGAGGTTAATAAAAACATTTTCTCTTAAGGTTGTGAGAATGAAATGACCTAATCCAGGAAGGAATTTAAAACAGCGCTTTATACACAGCAACCATTCAATTGAAGGTAAGGCCATTATACTAAGATTTCAGCCCCAGGAAACAGAGAAATTCAGATTGGTTTTTCACAATGGAGGAGTCCACTTCCACTATGAAGGGATTTCCATGAAGATTCCTTCAGAAATTACAGCTCATTGACTGGAAAAGGCCCTCAGTGGCAGCAGTGTGATCAGCACAGATGCAGTTCATCCATGAAAGTGGATTAATTTTAGAGCCCACTATGTGCCAGACCTCGTAACGGTATCGCAGATCCAGACTCCTCATTATTTGGAGAATTCCCACCCAGAGACTCCTGTAGCGTGTTTGATCTTATTTATATATTCACGATAGATGTTTTCTTTACTGTGGACTTAACGTAAAATGAGCTCCTTCCTCTAATAAAGGTGCCGGCTTTACATGAAGTAGGTAAATCATAACGAAGGAATAATCACACTTCTCTGAGTGTGTTTCCCTGTTGGAATCAATCCTGAATGGCTATTAATAGGGCTCTTTAAGAGCTGAATTTCAGGGAACGCTAACGCTTGATTTAATCAGCCAGAGCTCCTCCAGATTAGTATAAGATGCCAAAAGTGTCACCTTTGCATTTCCATCACATTCTCTCCAGGGAAGATGGGGGAGGCTCCAGAAACGTGGAGGTTGATGAGATGACAGAGCATGTACTCTTTAAAGCCAATGAGAGCCTCCAAAATTAGCCAAGGAAGGCCATTTTCATCAGACTTAATAGAAAGAAAGGGGCTCAGGGCTCCCTCTGAAGACTGGTGTGGCCAGGCTGGGCCCTCAGCGAAGGGCCACGTGCCTGCTGCCCTCACTCCTCACCTTTCAGTCCTGGCAGACACTGAACAGCCTGTCTCTCTCCTACCTGCACTTCAGGCGTGTTTCTGTTCTCTTTATCAACCCCCTCAACCTCCCATAAGGTAGGAAGGGAATATGTATTATCACTATTTGTGCCAGTTATAAAGCTATTAACTCTCAACTCCAAATTCATTTTTCTCTCTGCTCCACTACTGTGGCCGGAATTCTGAAAACAATTTTCTTCCCTGGCTTGCTGTTCCTATAGGTTCTTACCAACAGGAGGCACGAGAGGGAGGCTGGAAGTCTAGGGAAGAGGAGCCAATCGCCAATCTTGTTCCTCCCCGGTTTGCTTGCTATTGGTCAGCGCCCTCAGCAATGGCTTTTTGCCCTGGCAAGGCAGTTGGTCCCAGGTTCCAGCATCTTTTTTTTTTTTTTTTGGAGTATGATTGCTTTACGATGTTGTATTACTTTCTGCTGTACAACGAAGTGAATCAACTATATGGATACATATATCCCCTCCCTCTTGGACACACTACCATGTGTAAAATAGCTAGCTAGTGGGAGCGTGCTGTATAGCAAAGGGAGCCCAGCTCAGTGCTCCGTGATGACCTAGATGGGTGGGGGATGGGGAGCAGGGGTGGGGGAGAGGTCCAGTGTCTTTTTTTGGCTTCCTCAGAACCATCTCACCTTGTCCCCCCTCAGCAGTTCCATGGGACCTCTCCTCCCAGTTTCTAGGTTCTCATCATCATAATCTCTTCCCTTGTTTCACCCAGGGCTGGGGGTGGGAGTATTTCCTGCCATTCCTATCTCTGTGATACCCTAGTGTCCCCTTTTTGCTTTTCCAGTTTCCAACAGTTATTTAACCATTTTCTTATGTTAAATTCTCTCTGTTGAGATGGCCAACAGACACATGAAAGAATGCTCAACATCCTTAATCATTAGAGAAATGCAAATCAAAACTACAATGAGATATCATCTCACACCGGTCAGAATGGCCATCATCAAAAAATCTAGAAACAATAAATGCTGGAGAGGGTGTGGAGGAAAGGGAACTCTCTTGCACTGTTGGTGGGAATGTAAATTGATACAGCCACTATGGAGAACAGTATGGAGGTTCCTTAAAAAACTACAAATAGAACTACCATACGATCCAGCAATCCCACTACTGGGCATATACCCTGAGAAAACCATAGGTCAAAAAGAGTCTTGTACCAAAATGTTCATTGCAGCTCTATTTACAATAGCCAGGACATGGAAGCAACCTAAATGTCCATCGACAGATGAATGGATAAAGAAGATGTGGCACATATATACAATGGAATATTACTCAGCCATAAAAAGAAATGAAATGGAGGTATTTGTAATGAGGTGGATGGAGTTAGAGTCTGTCATACAGAGTGAAGTAAGTCAGAAAGAGAAAAACAAATACAGTATGCTAACACATATATACGGAATCTAAGGGAAAAAAAAGCCATGAAGAACCTAGTGGCAAGACGGGAATAAAGACACAGACCTACTAGAGAATGGACTTGAGGATATGGGGAGGGGGTGGGGTGAGATGTGACAGGGTGAGAGAGTGTCATGGACATATATAGACTACCAAATGTAAAATAGGTAGCTAGTGGGAAGCAGCCGCATAGCACAGGGAGATCAGCTTGGTGCTTTGTGACCACCTAGAGGGGTGGGATGGGGAGGGTGGGAGGGAGGGAGATGCAAGAGGGAGGAGATATGGGAACATATTGTATATGTATAGCTGATTCACTTTGTTATAGAGCAGAAGGTAACACACCATTGTAAGGCAATTATACTTCAATAAAGATGTTTAAAAAAAAAAAAAAAAAATTCTCTCTGTTGAAATATCGACTGAGGTGCTTTCTCTGATTGATCTACTATGTCTGCTATAAAAGATTTGAGAAAATGGAGGCAACAATATGAACTAAGTGAAATAATCCGTTCTGTCCTTCTCCATAGCCCTATCTATGCCATCTTTTCTCCCAACAAAAGTGTTAATTTCCTATTAAGGTATCAATTGATAATGGCTTAAAATGTAAAACTCTCAAGTTTTTTACATTTTTCAAAGGCTTTCAATAGTTATGGTGTTGGGGGTTTTTTGTGTCTTTTTGGTGGTGGGGGGGGGGTTGTTTTTTTTGGCTGCACTGCATGGTATGTGGGATCTTAGTTCCCTGACCTGGGATGGGACCTGTGCCCCCTGCAGTGGAAGCGTGGAGTCCTAACCACTAGACAGCCAGGGAAATCCCAATAGTTATGTTTTAAATTGTATATAATTGTTTAGTTGATTTGTGGATGTTTGGCACTGAGCTGGACACTCAAGGAGAGGATGGTATGAAATAATATCCCTACCTTCAAGAAACTGTAGTTGAGAGAGGAAAGTCAATGTACAAATATGAATAAGAGAAATACATGAAACATAATATAATTATAAACTGAGTTGGATGGTGCAGACCAGAAATGCATTAGGAGGTGAAAAATAGAAGAGGTCATGAGGTCAAAGTAACCAGGACTTCACAGTAGATTATGAAGTGGATTTGGAAGGATTTAGATATGGGAAGAGAATGGGGAAAAACTGTCCAGATTGAGAAGCAGCATGAACAAAGGCATGGAAATGGAACATTAGATTTTGGTATGTATATCCATTGGTACCAATTAATATGAGTTTGCCATTAGATTCTCCTAGGTTGGCCACCTAAGTAGAACCCAGACTCCTGTGAACTTATAAATAGTTAAGCCACTTGGAATTCCAGCTGCCACTTAAAAGGAGCTTTAAACTCAAGTGTCACTCAACTGTGATCATTTAGAAGCATAGCTCATACATTTCTACCAACAGCTGGGGATTTGATATTTGGGATTAATACCCTGGTAATCCTATTGATTGACTTGGAGGTTTATCCAAGAAGTTTCCATCCTTCAGGAATGACTCAGATGCAAATATCAAATGCAACTGCTCCTTGCAAAAATCCTCAGGAGCCAATAGTAGCCTGTTTAATTAGAATGAAATCTCTAGAATCAAATCTATTTCAAACAAAATATAGGTTGTATCATTAAGCACTGAAACGAACCACTAAGTAATTTGTGACTCTTGATACCTGGTTAGAATCAGGTTTCAAAACGGGATTTTAAACGCCTTTTGCAAAGTTACATAAGGAATCAAGTAGATTACGCAACAACCCTCACCAAGCACTTTCATAAATCAGTGAATTCAAGTGGGAGCAGAATTCTTTAGATTATAAGCAAGAAGATAATAATAGAATTAAATCCTGACCTTTCCCATAAGAGCAACCATCCTCTTCCTTGCCCCCATCCTTCTCTAATTTACAGTAATGTAGTCCATATGGAAGAAGTCGGTGTGTGTTTGGGAACCAAGTCCTTCACTTTCTTTTCCATCACAAAAGCCAGTTGTTCTTCAGAACCATCCATCAGGATCATTTTACATTCTGCAGCATTAAAAAGGAGGCCTGAGCTCAGACCTCCTGCCGAAAAGTTAAGTTGTCAGTTGTTAGGCAGAAAATCAATCAGAAATGCATTTGGGACAATGGCTTGCTGCCTGGAATTACACCAGGCTAGAAAAAAGTCAACCCAGTGGCAGGAAAATACTAATGGTTGGAGATACCCATTCTGTCTTAGACAAGGTGGATCGATTTATTTAGACACATTTGCTGAATGGAAATATGCTGGTGCCAAGTCTCAGATTTACATATAATTATAGCAGAACACTTGCAAAATGTTCTCAGAAGGATCAAGATACTCTATTGCTCCAACATGTGCCAGGAACTTCAAAATTGTTATAGATTTCTTTGGCTAACTCACCTTCCTACCCCTAGGTCTTGCAGTAGGTACAGAGCCTTTGCCAGAGTTTGGGTAATTTATCATTTTTGCACTTTTGCAAATGCTCGTGGAAGACACATGGGTAGCTGGTGTTACCACAGCTCCTTGTAGCCCCTTGCTGAGTGAGTGGGAGGCATCCAAAAATCCTGGGCCGTACTCTTCACATGTAGGTTAGTCTTATTCCAAAGTGATAATAGAGTTGGTTAAAATCTAGTGCCACTTGAGTTGGCCCTTGGTCTCCTAAGAATGATAATATTAAAAATAATAGCTAACATGATTTTAGCATTTAGTATGACTCCATCACAGTGCTAAGCGCTTTACATGCTCCTGTAACGCTCCCACCAATCTTAAGAGGTAGGGTCTCTTATTTTCATTTTACAGTCAGGGAAACTGAAGCTTAGAGAGGATGAGTCATTTATTCAAGGTCACTTGGCTGATGGGAGGGACTAGAAATCAAGGTCAAGCTGAATGATCCCTGCTCACCTTCCATACATAGTTAAATATCTATGCACAGAAGAAAAACTGTTCTAAATCATGGACGACTGCCTCAACCCCACACCAAGTACCTTCCAAATGTTTCTGTGCCAACAGAATCAAGAAATCTGGAGAACTTGGCACTATCACACTCAGAGTCCTCCTGGGAAGGAGGAGTGATATCTTCATGTTTGCCCTCTTAAGTATGAAGGCCAGTAAATTATCAACCACCGTGATTATATGCTTGGAAAGTTTGAAGCCAGCGCTCAAGCGCTCACATTCTGAGCCTTCTCCACCCATCACTAAACAACTAGCTGGCCCTGTATTTAGAAGTATACCTTTCTATAGTTCTCCACCCATCTCCTCTTCATTGTCCCATGCTTTTGCCAGGACTTCTGGAATTTATCAACCACGAGTGTGCTTGTTTGGGTAATCGTTTTTTTACCAAACTAATGTGACTACTTAGAGTAACTGCTTTAAATGCTATGATTAAAAATCTCCAAAGACTTTCCAGCATTTATTTCTATTACAATACACCTGTGGGGAGAAGAGGTATTTCCATTTTACGGATGCAAAGACTGAGACACAGAAAAGTTACAAAACTAAAATTTTCTAGCACTTGGCTAAGTACACTGCTGGAATTAATGAAATAGAGAATGACTGGAATATCCAGGTATGCTGCCCAGGTCTCTGAACTCTGATTCGATGCTCCTTGCTGCAGGACAGACAGTTTATAGCCTTGAATGTTTAATTGTTTCTTCCCAAACTCCTTCACTCTCGCACTCTCCCAGTTAACTCACAATCCAGTTTTTCTTCTAGCCTAGGCTTTCAGTGCGGTAACCATGTTTCCCAGCATTGAACTATGCACAGGCTTGTCTGCGATAAACATGAGGTCATTTCCCTTCTTTAAAAAAGTTTGCTGAGTAGTGCAGTAAAACAGTTACATGCACAGATACTGGAGCCAAAGTTCTTAGGTTCAAATTCCAGTTTCAAGCATGTGTGTGTCCTTGAGTAAATTGATTAATAACTTGGTGCCCCATTTATCCCATCTACAAAATGCAAATAATAATGGTACCTAATTCATAGTCATTGCAAAAATTAAGTGAATTCAAGCGAGGCCTCTAAATGGTTCCTAAAACACATGAAATGTTTGCTGTGTTTACTATTCCAAACAATCCTCCTCCCTCCATCTCAGAGGAATGACTCTTTTATGCTGAGACATTCTTATTCCCTATCAGTCTCCTTCAGAAGGTTCTAATCAAATAAAACTCATCATCCAGTACTTCTTCCTCTCCTCTCTTCCTCGGAACAACACTCGTATCTGACAGCATAATGTCAGACCCTATCTTAGTCCCATAGGCAGGCTTAGTTGTAGCAGTTTTTCTCTTAAAAAGTCAGACCTTCCTCTAGACAGAAATAGTTCTCAATTTCTAGAAATAACCCTCATAATAGGTAACACTGGTTAGTCAAATCACAAGCCAAATCTGTCTTTTTTTTTTTTTTTTTTAATTTATTTACTTTTGGCTGCGTTGGGTCTTCTTTGCTGTGCACGGGCTTTCTCTAGTTTGTGGTGAGCAGGGGCTACTCTTCGTCGCGGTGCACGGGCTTCTCATTGCGGTGGCTTCTCTTTGTTGCCGAGCACGGGCTCTAGGCGCACGGGCTTCAGTAGTTGTGGCTCACGGGCTTACTTGCTCCGCGGCATGTGGGATCTTCCCAGACCAGGGCTCGAACCCCTGTCCCCTGTACTGGCAGGCGGATTCTTAACCACTGCGCCACCAGGGAAGTCCCCAAATCTGTCTTTAAGAGCCTGTGCCTGATCAAAAATCCCTCAGAAATCCCCTTTGCATCCCCACCCCCAATCGGGGGCACCATCTGGGAAATGTGACAACACGGACATCAAAGTCCAGTTGGTGTTGATGGGAAGGTACAAGGGACTTCTCTTCAGGTGTGTTTTTTCTTCCTTTTTCAATCTCAGGTTGCTCACTATCACAGTCATGGCTAATTGCTCCTCAATATCCATTCTTCCCTTCTTCCATTGCAGTGCAATTTTAGCTGGGTTCAGGTGGCCACTAGAATAAAGATGACATTTCCCAGCCTCTCGTCCAGTTTGGTGGCACCATGTCACTGAGTTCTGGCCAATGGGATGTGAGTGTAAGTGATGTGCACCACACCACTTCTAGATTGTGTCCTTAAAGGAAGAGCCATCTCTTTTTTTGCCCTCCTCTGACCTGTGGCTTAGAATGCAGATTTGGCGGCAAGATAACTCGGACTGTGCGGATGAGAGCAATATCCAGAGATAGAGAAGCAACAAATAGAAGGAGCCTGGGTCTCTGGAGAATTTAACAAAGCATAGATACTGTAGCAGCCCTGGTCCCCCTCCCTTGGGACTGTACATCAATCACAAATAACATAAATGGTTTAATCCACTGTAATTTGGGGTCTCTTTTACATAAACTTAATCCACCCCCTAACTAATAACACTCATCTATTTTGCATTCTTTTTAAAGGAATTTACTTCTGTCCTGATTTTAGATTTAGCCTTATGCAAAAGTTGTTAAGATCCTTCGATTCTAATCCTTTTTTGTTTTCCTTTTTAAAGCATATGCTCAGGAATTCCCCGGTGGCCTAGTGGTTAGGTTTCTGGGCTTTCACTGCCGTGGCCTGGTCAGGGAACTGAGATCCCGAAAGCCACAGGGCCAAATAAATAAATAAATAAATAAATAAATAAATAAACTGCACGCTCACTAGTGAATAAGTTTCACCTTAAGGCTGTATTTTGTTACTTTGTATAAAAGTAGTGATCTCATCGCCAAAAAATAATTTTTCCCCAGATGTTCCATATTAATTTGATGTAGGACTTTGGACTTAACTGGCATCCATTTTCTTGATTTCCATATAGCTTACCTATGCCAGAATCCCACATTTCTGAATGATAATGCTGTATATTATGTCTGCTTTCTAATCTTATTTATTCCTTCCTTATTTGAAATGACATGACTACTTAGGGATAAAATCTAGGTTTGGAGAAGCAAAGAGGTATTTATGTACATTTTCCATGTGTTGTACAGCTTATTTCACCAATAACAAATTTCATTTGAACATTTGGTATACACTATACATCTTTAAATATCCTGGTGGGCATTTTAGTTCACTATTGTTAATGTTTTATTTATAATTTCCCTTTAAGAGATAAATTTCCTCAAATATATCTATATGAGATTTACTGTAGGTATCAATGTGGGTTTTTTGAGTTGCTACTTCAACAATTCAGGGTGGGTTTTTTTTTCCTAATTATCATTCAGTTTATTAAAGTAGACAAATCAAAAACATAGTTTTCCTTAAGCTTTTAATTTCAATTTATAAGTTTTATTCCATTTATAAATGGATGGATCTTAAGGATATTATGCTCAGTGAAATAAGTCAAAGAAAGACAAATACTCTATGATCTCACTTACATGTGGAATCTAAAAAAACTGAACTCATAGAAACAGAGAACAGATTGGTAGCTGTCAGAGGCAGGGGTGAAGGGTGGGCGAATGGGTGAATGTGGTCAAAAGGTACAAACTCCCACTTATAAGATAAATAAATTCTGGGGATGTAATGAACAGCATGGGTGACTATAGCCAACAATACTTTATTGTATATTTGAAAGTGGCCAAGAGAATAGATCTTAAACGTTCTCATTACAAGAAAAAAAAATGTAGCTATGTGAGTTGATGCATGCTAACTAAACAGGTTGTGGTAACTATTTTGCAATAAATACATGTATCAAATCATTACGTTGTAGACCTTAAACTAATATAATATTATATGTCAATTATATCTCGATAAAATTAGAAAAAATAAATTAAAAAATAAAATAATTTCAACAATTACTCCCAAGGAGTCAAATCAAATATTTGATTAATCTTTGATCAGCTCAGTTTGTTTGGTTTCTGTTATAAACTTAAGATCTCTTAAACATTTTTTACTACATTTACATATTTTATATAACTGCATATTTTAAAAGCACCTTTTGTATGCCACCATAAGGAAAACCTTCCCAAACACTTAAAAATTCAACTAAATTCAATATAATAAATTTAAAATATAGTGAATTCTAAGCTCTCTTAAATAGTAATATTTACAAACTTAGTAAAATATTTTATGCATTTAACTTTAAAATCATGTCTAAATCAGCTACCGAATTACATTTTTTAAATGAGAATCACAAGGCTGATGTGTTTATAATATATTCAATTTTCTTTAAATCCAAATGTGCACCTATTCTAGTGCTTAATTAACAGAAAAAATACTAATATTATGATTTTGAATTAAGTCATTTTCTCTAAGATTACTCTATTTTTCCCTTGGGTGAAATGCATTTTGTATACACACTAAAGAAATAGAGTTTGTCATCTCAAGTGAATTTCAGTGACTGTGTTGGTGTAATGAGGTTGCTTTTTGGCCAAAGGCTTTGGCCAGGACTGACTTTCCAAGCCACTGGTGAACAAGAGGAACCCTTACACAGAGCCTCTCTGCAGAGAGGGATTCCAAGCCCATGCCTCCAAATAGGTCAGCTTCATGGCCCCCTGAATTCAAGTAACGCATTTTCTATTTCTTCAATATGATTAGAGTCTGCAATCCCCACCAAGGTTGTTTCAGCACTTGATTAGATTTAACTAATCCATTTACTGCCTGGTTTCATTCTGAACACTTTTATATTTTGCTGTGTGCTCCCACCACAAATCTTATAGATATTTAAATAGCCTCTGATTGAATTCTGCATCTTTCTCATCTCTCTCTGACTTGACAGACCCCAGGCATCATACTAATGACAGTAAGGTGATGGGTGCCTCTGAACATTATTATTAGTTAGGGCTCATTTGTAACAAATATATGCCTTCAAATTGTTTTTACATTTTTAAATCATTTTCATCCACAATTCACATTGTTAAACCTGATATTTTTGTTGTTCTTAAACTTGAAGAGTACATTTTGTCCTATTTTTTTAATCATTTGGTTTTTTATTATAAAAGCAATATAATCTTCCCCAGAGGCAGGAAACCCTGTCTTTAAAGCCTAAACTTGTCTCCTTTTATCCTTGGCATCTCTAGCCCAACATCCTATAAAACTGCATTACCTATGGCTTCAGAGCTGACACTCTTAAAACTGCCTCTCTAAGACCTTTATAGGGTAACTTAATTTTAAAATAATTTCAGACTTCCAGGGAAGTTTGTAAAATAATACAAAGACTTCCCACGTACAACACCAAGATTCCTTGAATATTATCATTTTATCACATTTGCTTTGTCATTCTCTTGTATCCATTGATATAAATTTATCTGCTGAAACACAAGTAAGTTTTAGATGGGATATCCCTATACCTTTAAATACCTCAGTTGTATTTCCTAAAAATAAGGACATTATCACACATAATCTTAGTGCAATTACCAAAATCAAGAAATTAACATTGATGCAATACCATTACCATTACTAATACCAATATCGTTATCTGATTATAAACAGATCTTGAGCAAAGTTTGCCAATTATCCCACTAATATGCTTTAAATGGTCCAGGAGTAAATCCAGGATCACCGATTACAGTTGTTTGTTATGTCTCTTTGGTCTTCTTTAATCTAGAACAGTTCATTCTTTTTTGTCTTTCATAACTTTGATAGTTTGAAGAGTTCAAGCTAGGTATTTTGTAGACTGTTCCTTAATTTGGATTTGTCTGATATTCCCTCATGATTAGATTCAGGTTACGCATTTTTGTCAGGAATATCATATACATGTTTTTATGTCCTCACGAGGCACCAGATGTCCATGTGTCCCATTTCTAATGAGGTTAACTTTGATCACATGGTTACGATGATTCCCGTCAGGTTTCTCCACTGTGAAGACATAATTATTTTCCTTGAAATTAACAAGTATATCGTGAGGCGATACTTTGAAACTCTGTAAATATTTTGTTTTTCATCCAACGTTCACCCTCTGGTTTTAGGAGTCATTGGTGATTTTTGCCTGAAAAACTTATTATTGTAGTGGCTGCCAAAAAGTGATTTTCTAACTCCATCAGTCTTTTTGACTTTATTCATTGGAATTCTACTGTAAGGAAGAGCATTTTCTTCTCCTCACTTTATTTACTTATTTACTGACTTATGTCAGTATGGACTCAAGGATTTTTGTTTTATTCTTTGGGTTATACTCCATTACTATCAAAAGTCCTTACGATGCTTGAATTTTCCCAGATTTGGCCAGTGGAAGCCCCTTCAAGCTGCCTCCTATGTCCTTTGCACAAGCCCCCCTCTTTTGAACACTTCCTTGCATCTTGGCACAAGAAATGTTCCAAGTTTACATTGCACTTTCCCTGCTCCAGACCCGGAGTTAGCCACCTCTCAAAGGAGCCCTGGATTCTTTCAGTGGAGAATGATATTTAGAAGCCAAGACCTGGGTCCTGCACGCACTCATGGCTACTAAAGTGTTCTCTGAAGCCTTTTCGAGCACTGCTAACAACAACTATTTCAGCTGACAGATGCCTTTGGAAAGTCCACAAGTTAATCACCCAACAGTCTCACCAAAGGCTTTCCCCACACAGCAATAACTGCATCTCCTTCACACCAACCTGTCCCATTGGTGGGCAGCCGGGTTTTTCTCAGTCACTGGGCTTCCTAAGGACCATTCCCTCCTGGATTGTGTCATTTTTCCCAACCCTAAGGTCAAGATACAATGGAGGGGACTCCCATCTCTCCATCATATCCCCAAACTAGAATATCTACTCCCTCCTTGCCTTGAAATTTTCTTCAATACTTCCTCCCCTCCTCTCACTCATCCCCTTCTTCATACAAATTTCTTTCACTGGATTTTTATCCTGGTATTCTTAGAAGTGACTCTGCACAGAACTTGCTTCTTGGACTCTTTTTATAGATTCTAGAATTTGAAACTGGAGAAAAAAACACAGACATCAACTTTCTCTCTCTTCTCTTCTTCTCCATCCCTAAAATGCATCATGCATATCCCAGGGAACTGGGAAAGTAGAGAGAAACTCATCAGACCCTGAAGATTGTAGACTTAAAAGTCTTAAAAAAAAAAAAAAAAAGTCTTGAGACCATTAGAGTTATATCATTTAAAACAGAGAGTAATTGCAAAAGAAAACGAAGTAAAATTGACTATATAATAAAAAAACAAAATAAAATGAAGAAAAGACACTATTTAAAATGTACTAAACATAAGAAGGGATGTAAGTGGGCCTCCTACACAGAATATTTAAGGTTGAAGGTTGCCCAATGAATAATGCATGCAGAGATCACATTAAGGAGTTCAATTTTCTCTTCATAGGTCAGAGGTCAGGCTTTGGTCCATCACGGAAGAAGACTTTAGGGAATCATTCTGAGAATGGGGAGGCAAGAACGGTAGTGAAAGGATTTCTATGTAACCATGAGGTATCTTATGGATCTGGAAGTAGAGAAACCGAGGAAAAGTTAGAAGGAACACTACATGGTGAGTTAACTTGGACATTACTAAATATCTCATTGGTAAAACATTTCTCCTCTCTATATATGTATAGAAATAAATTTATATATATATATATATATATATATATATATAACTATTTATCTTTGCCACAGAAAAGCATTTCACTTTAGAAAGATATGGGACTTCCCTGGCAGTCCAATGGTTAAGACTCTGTGCTTCCACTGCAGGGGGCACAGGTTTGACCCCTGGTCAGGGAACTAAGATCCCACATGCTGTGCGGTGCAGCCAAAAAAAAAAAAAAAAAAAGAAAGAGAGAGAGAGATAACAGAGAGAAATAAATGAATGTATATGTTGCACTTTTAGGTTAAAAGATATCTTTTATATTATATATTATTTGTATATTTATGTAATAACGTCAGAAATAAGTCTATATCCTCTATGAGGATATACAAATAATATATAATATAAAAGATATCTTTTAACTTCTTACTAGCTTTCCAGACAGGGGTTCAGCCCAATGTTCCACATGAATTTCACCTTCAGAAACCCAGTGTGCTCCTGAAATTTTACCCAAGCTGAAATTCTTGCTACTCTTCCAAGATAGAAGGAAAGTGAGAAATAGAATAGAATATATTCCCTCTTCTTCCCTAAGTCACAACTCTTCCTAGACCATGGAAATGATATTCCATGTCCTCTATTCAAAGACAAGAAAAACCCTAGGGTCTCCCCTCCCCAAGCCCAGAGTCAAGAACAGAATTCATCCCTCCCACTGCTGCATCTGCCTCCACACTGTGCTCTACCCTCCACACTGTGCTCTACCCTCTGTAGGTACCTGCGGCTGTAACACAGTCTTATATCCAAGACGAGCTGTCAGGAAGATGTCCCTGGAGAGATGTTTTTCTCTGTGCCCTTCCATTTTTTCAGATGTAATGGTTGTTGTTGTTGATGAGCACATTTCAGTCCTTTAATTTTATAAACCATGATAAGTGTTGTTTTAAGAAAAAGAAATGTCTCACTATGAAAATCCAGAGTAAAGGACTAGAGCACACTTGATTCTTGACCTTGAAGTTCCTCTGTGCATGCACCACTAGGCTAATATTAAACGTCACCCAAATTAGAATCCCTACATGGATGGGGGAATCTTACTGCTCCCATTTAAGGGTAAAGCTAAAAGATAGAAATGTTGTAGATGAATATATCTCGTTAAGTTCTGATTATAAATTACTGTTTTATAACCTGAGAGCTCCTGTCTGTGATCCATAAAGGCAAGGTGTCAACTTCGTTCTACTCTTCAAGATGGGGAAAAGCTTTTTTTTTTTTTTAAGTTTTAGGCAGTGGGAAGGACTTAGGTTAGCTAAATTTTTATTTTGTTTCACTGATCTTGAACTTACATTAGCCCTTTCATTATTCTATGTGTGGGCTCTATGAAAAGCCCATTTCTCTGTCCAAGGGTCAGGGGTCAGGCTTGGATATGTTACAGATGGGATTTATTCCGGGTACAGAAGCTCTTGTCTGTCACTCATTCTCCTTCCCACAGGAATGATGTCCCTGAGGGAGGATTCTCTTCCAAGGCTGGTGATGAAAGGATTAAAGCTGTACTCTTTACTTGGAAAGTCTGGAAAGGAGAGCTTTAGGACAGATAATACAAGGAGATTTAAACTGGATTTTTCATTATAAAACATTTAAAATAATAAATTTCCTCCCAGTGAAAACCAAAGGCACTTTTGTTGATCTGTTTTTACTCATTTACTGTCCTCATCTGAAGAACAAACAAACAAACAAACAAAAAAACAAGTCCTGACTTTTTGAGGTCAGAATGTCACAGCCCATAACACACCATTGTAAAGCAATTATACTCCAATAAAGATGTTTAAAAAAAAAAAAAAAGTCACAGCCCAGCCTCCACCCTCCCTGGAGCTCCCACCAGCTAGAGAAAGTGGAGACTTGCTTCAATCCTTTCTTCCCTATTCTCCCCCCCAAAAACAGCAAGGGAAGGTTTACAATACCGTGCATGTCTTTCAAAAACAGATCCATAACATAAACATGGTCTATAAATGGTTCACTTCTTGTGATCCCTTTTCTGTCCAAGAACTGAGGTGACTCTCCAGTGAGGAAATAGGGAATGCTTTCTATCCCATAGTATACATCATTTTCACCAAAATCCATAGGAATGGTGAGGATGGAGAAAGAAAATCATCCAAACTCCTCTATCATCACCCCATCTCTCCCAACACCCCCACTAACAAACTCCATTCTCAATCTTTCTGAAATCAAGATTCCTCTCATCCACTTCTTGCTCCTGACGTTCTTTAGCAAATTACTTAAGACAGGACACTTAGTGCAGATAATTTGGCATTATCCAACTAGCTAAAAGTCAAACTGTTAAGACACTACTTTTTTTGAATTAACCAGTATTGTATGCAAACTTTTCTTCGTGATACCCACAGGTAATAGGATAGAGTAAAGGAAGGGTTTATAAAAGGCCTAGGATTTGGATTGACAGATGGGGTAAAAAAATGGCTAAATTTTTAACAGTTTGGTTTTAGGCCAAACTAAAATGTCTCATGGGTTATGATAGCTTTGTCAAATGGCCACATAAACAATAGATTCATTACTTTTGTAGATTAGGAGACAGGCAGCATCGGGACAGTTTCAATGCATTTTCCCTATCGTAAACCTAGAGGAAACATCTCGGGACCAATCCCTGTGAGGGGGCAGTACTACTATTCAGGCCCCAGTGGAATGGAAGTGGGTAACCTGACCCCTAAGAACATTTCAGACAGAAACAGCAGAAACAGGAGAGAACATCAAACCCAAAATAAACAACAAGTTTACCTAGGAAACATCCCAAAATTCATATTCAGAGATAAAGGGACCATTTCAAATGTTTTTGAATGGAAGTTGGATTCTCACAGAATGTTTTAAAATTTCAAAGTTGCATTCGTGCCATCACCATTTTACACTCGAACACTCTCAGGTATCCCAATTCTTCAATTCTCTGGGCCTCCAGGCAGAAAAGACCTCATGGACACCTAGACAGAGCCCTCCACCCTCCCACCCCCCATTCCCGCCTTCTCCTGCTCCAGGCTGTGCTGGGAGGGGATCCTCAGAGCCTTAGGTGGAGATCCTCAAGGATGTGTCAAGATCAACACACCAGGCCTTTTCATTTCAAAGTGCAAATTTATTCCCAGAATTAGAAACAACTGCCTTTTCAAACTAAAAAAGTTCTAAAGGACATCTTGGTCTTGAAAAACACTAGGGAGGAAAGAAAGTGGGTGACAAAGTAAAATTATTTTTTAAAGCCAGAAAAGGCGGGGGGCAGGGAATCCAAAGAGAAGGATACTTGACTCTCTGCATTTAAGGAAGTTCCTATTCTAGAGAAAAGATGAAGACCTCAGCTGTCTTTTGTTCTATCCCTGGGAGGAAGGCATACAGCATATACCCTGGCTAGAAATGGGGGTGAGGTTTGGGTTGCCGGAGCTTCCTCTTGTCTCCCTCCCTGCAGGTCTGGGGCACTCACACCCATCCCTCTCGCCTCCAAGGTGGGGTCAGCCTGGAAACGTGAAATAGGAGAGAATGTCCACCTCAAAGGGATGAGCAAAATAACCTCAGAAACATGTCTAAAAACCTGTACTGAGTGGGAAAGGGGCCATTTTGCATGTTTCATAGGAGTAACAGAAAACACGTTTATGTTTGTAAATCTCAACGATCCTCACCATGAGTTTTGCTCAGTCAACCTGAAGAAGACCAAATTTGTGTCTCTTGAGTCCAAGGTTGGTCTTGGGTGCATCACAAAGGAAAGAAAACATGGATTGTCTCTGGGCATATATGGATCTCCTTCCCTGTAGGGGTTCTAATGGAAGGATTTGCTCCCATTCCAGATTCTGGAAGTCTTCATGCTGCTCTCTACTGCGATGAAGGTAGAAAATCAAAGGGACAAGGACTTGTTGCTCCTCCAGTACAGTTACACGTGAGAATCACCAGGGGAGGCAGCTTTTTTAAAATACCAATGCTAGGGATCCCCAAGGGAATTAAATAAGAAGCCCTAGAGGCAGAAAGAACCACTGATTTTAAAACAATTGAAATGTCAGTTCCCCTCACCTCCGAAATATAGAAGTCACTGTGCTCTCCAACAACATTTCCATTTTAAAAGACAGGAGAGGAAAAGATATTTGAAGTACTGTAAGAAAAAAATCACCCCAAATCATCCTACCTGACCTGTCAACTCAGCCCTTTTCCTTCTAAGGGGGAGCCATTCTGATGGATATATATTTACTTCTCCCCACCTTTTTTGGTAAGTTTTTAAGGCATATGGAGCATATTTGTAACCCCAAGCTCTTAAACTGTACTGATAGAAGGGCTGAGACTATAAAACTTAAGGTTGTAAAATGTCCTCAGGTCCCAGATAGGTGAATGTCCCTCCTGCAACCAACAAACAAAGGAAGCTGCATGGCCTTCCCAGCTCCTCATCTTCTCCCAACCCCAGGTCCTTGTTACGGGCTGAGTTGTATTCTCCCCAAAATATATATTGAACTCCTAACTCCTAGCACCTCAAAATGTGACTGTATTTGGAAAGAGGACCTTTAAAGAAGTAATCAAGGGAAAATGAGGTCATTTGGGTGGGTTCCAATCTAATATGACTGGTGTCCTTATAAGAGGAGAGATTAGGACACAGACATGTGGACGTGCAGAGAAAAGACCAGGTGAAGACAGAGAGAGAAGACAGGCATCTGCAAGCCAAGGCGAGCCCTCAGAATGAAACCCGTCAACACCTTGATCTTGGACTTCTGGCCTCTAGAACTGTGAAGAGATACATTTTTGTTCTTTAAACCACCCACTCTGTGGTATTTTGTCATGAAGGCCAGCAAATGAATACAGCCCCCTAAGAACAAGATGCTTTTCTGCCTTTTTCTGCCTCTGCTGCCACCTCTCCTACCTGCCCACATGTGGTTCTCCCTTAGGTTGTCTGGATCTGACTCAGGAGGAAATAAACAAAATCCAGATATTCTAGAGAGGCAAAACAGGATTTTTCTTCCCCAATCACTTATTTCCTTTCTTCTGATCTGTATTCCTAGTGGGGAGCAGGATTTTTTAAGACAGAGTGTAAGGAAATATTTTGTTGACATAAAAATGCATGAGAATTATGCTATAACAGAGGAGCCAGAGACCTGGGTACAAAGCAGGACACTCAACACCCAGAGAGTAAAGAAGGGGAGCAAGGAGACGCAGAGGCTTGGAGACCCCGAGGAAGCCTTATATTAGTGATGAGAACTGAAATCAAATTACTATTATAATTACATCTTCTTTCCTCTCTATGCCCCATACTGAGAAAAGACCAGCTAGACATCAACCAAACGTGGAAAATATTCCCACAATCAATCAAAAAGATGAGAAGTAATCAAGTATTTTAGTCAAAAAGAGGTATTGAGATTAGACTCCTGAAGAATTTCATTTTACCTTCTTAATCATATACCAGTATTAGCCCTTTCATTTCTCTGTAGGCAAGTTCAGTTAAAGAGCCCAATTTTCTGTCCATGGGTTAGAGGTCAGAGGTGCATACATCTCAAGATGGTGAAATCCGATCACCCCACATGCAGAAGTCCCTAAGGGAAGATGATCTGAGGACAATCCGGAAATTAAAACTCAGGTTAAATGGCTCAGGATGAATTGAGTGTTCATTTTAACTGTCAAAATATTGAGATGATAACTTTTCTCAAAACATAGACCAAAGAAAATTCTTCACTAAATATCTAAATTTAGTGAATTTACTAAATGTCTCAATTTGACGTATAATCAGGAAAACATTAACTTATTTTTTGAAACCTATTGTCAAAGAGGGTAACTCAGGACAATTCCTTCAAGTAAGTCACAGAGCCAGTCGGGGGACACAAAAATGACATAATTATAAGCCTTTTAACCTCCTTCTCCCAACTCTCATTTACATACTTGTTTTTCCAGCTCTAGCTGAATTATAAGCGTGACCTCCGTCCTGCCCTTTTCTCCCTGAATTGGGGTCAAAGGCCACCTCCCCAAGGGGCAGATGAAAGACTGGTGATTCTTTTCTCTTTAACCTTCCTGGTCCCACACTGCTCAAACCCGTCCCCATCTTTCCCCTCCTCAGTCTGCCAAATGAACCTAAAAGTCTCCACACCATCTATTCCTCATTTCATTCTTTGTTTTCCCAGAAAAACATAGTGCCTTTCCACTGCTTCCTGCTCCTAGCTTTGTCTTATCCTCAGAGGGCTGTGCTCTCCCTGCAAGGGGCCTGATGACTTTAACTGTCACAGGATATATGAAGTTTGGACTCTCTGTGGACCTCTACAGGGTCCCATCCCTTGGTACAAAGATTGTTGGGAATACAGCAGGAAGGGTGCAGCTGTGGAAATCTGGGAGAGTGGCAAAGCATTCAGCACTGTTCCTGGCTCTGTCCCTACTCCAGGCTTTGGAAAGTTAGAGATTTACTAAACCCCCATGGAAAAGTTGGCAGGATGGTGGGTGCCTTGGATTCTGGTAATGTGAGAGAGAGTGTTCATGAGAACTGGAGACACTTGTCAAACACAGAAAAAAATGTGACTCAGTGACATTTTGAAATGGTAATACACAGGAGCCTTTTACTCCCTGTATTTCCCCTCCTTGTCCCACACTCAAACATCATTGCTCTTTGTCTCAGAGTAGCTGAGTGGTAGGGTTGGAAGCAGAAGAGTACTAGAAGATGTTTTTTTGGCTTTTGTTTTGCAAAACCTAAATCTTTAGGATATGGGAATCTGTGAGAGTAGAAGGAGAAAGGAGAAGGATTTCTCTCATATTTAAAAGAGATATTCCAAAGCTGGGGGAGGGAAACAGAGAGACTGTGGGTCCCAGAACAGCAGGATTCAACCTAGTCTTCTAGTTATAGACTGAGGAGGCAGTAAGGCCAGAATTGCAATAGCTGCATGGGGTATCAAGGAAGACAGAACAGAGGCAGGCTCATAAAGGTTCCTGAGCCCCATACATGGTATTGTAGCACTGGAAACCCACAGAATTGAGCATCTGAGATTCTACTCTACTTGCAAGCTTACAGGTTAAGTGGCCATAGTTCCACTCATGCTGGCAGAAGATACGAGTCACCTGGGACAAAGGCTAAGGCTGTTATTACTCCAAGCACAGCAGGCAGCATTATCTTCATGTACATGTTGGTCTACCTTGTTTCTCAGTCCCACAGAGACTGCATGGGACAGCACAAATGGGTGTTGAACATGTGGTGGGTCTGCATCACAGCTGAAGATGCTCGATTTTAGGAAACCTCAATATGTTAAAAAGGCTACAAGAAAACCATCCCAGCCCTCATCTTGGCATTATCTTTATTACACTGGGAAGCAAACAAATCTTCTCTCTATCCCAGAGAGAGACACTGTCTCTGTCTTCCAAGGCTACTTGCTATATGAACATCCTTGCAAAGATCATCCAGAATAGACTATCTATGCCTCTGCTCGTAAGACAGTAGGATACATGAAACCATGATTGGTAGAGAATTGTTTCCCAACACTGTGTAGACAGGGACAATGGATGTCTCAGTGGTGACCTATGTGGCCTGATGATCAAGGACCAGAAAACAGCCTCCTATCCCCATCACATTTGCGCTCCATAAGACAGGAGAACTATAGCATTACCCTGGAGAGGAGAGAAGAGTAAATGGCTGTGCTGAAAGCAGGATGATTACATAAAAGTCTGAATACTGTACAGTGGGACATTCAGCCCTCTTCCTCCTTCAGCAGTGTCTTACTCAGCCACAGGCAGGATATTTGAGGATGACTATCTGAAAAATATGGACAATCCTAAGAGAAAGACCTTTAGAAATTGACATTTGGTGCTTCCCTGGTGGCGCAGTGGTTAAGAATCTGCCTGCCAATGTAGGGGACACGGGTTCGAGCCCTGGTCTGGGAAGATCCCACATGCCGCGGAGCGACTAAGCCCGTGAGCCACAACTACTGAGCCTGCACGTCTGGAGCTTGTGCTCCGCAACAAGAGAGGCCGCGTTGGTGAGAGGCTCGCGCACCGCGATGAAGAGTGGCCCCCACTCGCCGCAACCGGAGAAAGCCCTCGCACTGAAACGAAGACCCAACACAGCCAAAAAAAATAAATGTAAATAAACTAATTAATTAAAAAAAAAAAGAAATTGACATTTGATAAATTTACACCTTCTCTCAAGAAATGGCTGGATCCCTGTCCAATAACCTGACAATGAGGGGCAGGTCCCACCCCTCTCCTGATGTAACTTCTTATCAGTTTTATAGTACTCAATCTTAAATATGAGTGGATAGCCAGGGATCACCACACCTCTGAGGAAAGTCTTTAAAGACTTAATGTTAAAAAAATAGAAGTAAATATCTCTATTAAAAAAATAGAAATAAATACACAGAAACAGGAACTCAGAGGAAATAAACAATGAAGAAAAACAGGATAAACTTTTTTTTAAGTTAGAATTAAGAGTTCCACTTTCAGGAAGATGGAACAGACATACTTTTCCATATCCCTTCTCCTAAGTACAACTAAAAGCCCTGGACATTATTAATACCCATCTGTTCCTGCATATTGTCCATTCCTCCATTAGAGCCCTTAGTATAGTAAGCGTAGGTGTTTTAAATCCCAGGTCTGATCATTCCAAAATCTCTGCCATATCAGAGGCTGATTCTGACGCTTGCTCCATCTGGTCAAACTCTGTGTGTGTGTGTGTGTGTGTGTGTGTGTGTGTGTGTGTGTGTGTGTGTGTTTCTGTTAGTATCCCTTGTAATTTTTCATTGAAAGCTTTGATTGAGTAAAAGGAAATGTAATAAATAGGCCTTTTGTGTGTTTTGTTTATCTGGCTAGGAATTAGGCTGCGTTTATTGTTTGCTGAAGCTGTAGGTATCAGAGGCTAAAATTTCCTCTGGTGTCCTTGTTTTTGTAGCCTCTTCTGTCTTTGAGTTTCCTTCCCTAAAGACTCCTTCTTAAATAAGATCTGAGACATGCAGTTCTTTACGCTGAAATCCCCTGTGATTTTACAGGAGTCCTATTGAAATGGTGGTAAAGTATGGGGGGGAAAGAATGCGTTCTGGCGTCCAGTGGCTATAGGTCTTAGCCTTTTAGTGAGTTTGTGTCCCAAGGCTAAGACCCTCACAAGGGCTTCTCAGTTTTATTTTTGTCCTCCCTTGGGTGAGACAACAAGGTTACAAAGGGCAGGATTGGCTATTTCCTTTCCTCCGGGTGGGTTAGGCTGTGGTAAAACAACAGTCCATGAGGCTCTTGTTAAATAGTCTCCGCTGATGCAGGCATTGTTAAGAACAGACTACTCGAGGCATATTTCAGTATGGCTGCTCCAGCGTTGACTGTGAGAAGGTGGTGGAGCTCCTGAAGGTAAAACTCACAAAAATGTGGGACCCCCACTAAGCTTAGACCCTTCTGGAGTTTTTAACACTCAAACCTGTCCACACTGAGCCTCCAGCAATTCACTAATTCCACTTTCAGGTTTTCTACCCTATGCTAGTTCCTGCAGAGGTTTCTGCCCATGGATTTCTGCTCTGGCAAATTGTGATCCTCTGTATCCACCTGTCTGTCTTTCCAATTTGGGGGGCAGCACTTCGTCCTGTGACCACGATTTTCTGAGGACTATAAGAAGAGTTGTTGGTTTTTAGTTGGTCCAGCAGTTTTTTGTTGTTGTTATGAAGATGGGAGTGACAACTTCCAAGTTCCTTGCATATGCCTGATGCTGGGCTGGAAATCAGAAGTCCAATTTTATAAACTTTTCATTGTCTCATACTCACACTCTTTTAGAGATATTAACTCTCTGCTCCCGTGCCCTGGCAGCAGGCCTGGGCACAAATTAGACAGAGGTCCCAGAACAGCCAATCCAGTCTCCTCTCTTCAGGGCAATCACTTCCTCCCTAACAGCCTCAGTACGAGAGACACAGGGAGTAGACTGGGAAGTCTGACCCATGGTACCTTAAGAAACATCAATATTGTTGATAAAAACCCTTCACAAAATACTGCCAACCATGCTCTCTTTCCCTAGAATCCCTAGAAGAAAAGAGATGGTGAGACATCCAATTAACCTGAGGGAAAACATTCCTACAAACTGTTATTAGAATGAAAGAGGCTACTTCAAACATTCTTAGCTAAGAGCAAGAGTTGAACTGGGTTCCTGTGATTTTCAAAACTCTAATCCTTTTGAAGCCCTTAACTGCTTTGTACTCGGGCTGAATTAGGAAGTTCAAGATTTTGTCCATGAGTCTGAAGTCTGAAAGAAAACTCTCGTGATTCATTTTGAGTAGAAGGAGACACTTTCAATACCCTTAAGGTATTTCTAGGGATTATCCCAGAATAGGGGTAATTCTGAACTCGAGGGACATTATATATTAAAAAGAGTGGAGAATATCAAACACAAAGGAACTCTTAAATCAAACTAGAAACCCTTTCTGCAACTGTCATTCAGGAGGGGAGAGGCTATTTCCAATATTAAATCAAATAACTAAGGTTGTGAATAATTTTCTCTTTTTTTTTGTAATTTTTATTATAGTACAGTTGATTTACAATCAATGTTGTGTTAGTTTCAGGTGTACAGCAAAGTGAAACACTTATACATGCACATCACATATATCCACTCTTTTTTAGATTCTTTTCCTGTATAGGTCATTACAGAGTATTGGGTAGAGTTCCCTGTGCTATACAGTAGGTCCTTATTTGTTATCTGTTTTACATATAGTAGTGTGTATATATCAATCCCAATATCCCAATTTATCCCTCTCCCACTCTTTCCCCGCTGGTAACCATAAGTTTATTTTCTCCATCTGTGACTCTATTTCGTTTTTTGTAAAGAAGTTCATTTGTACCATTTTTTTAGAGTCCACATATAAGCGATATCATATGATACTTATCTTTCTCTCTCTGACTTACTTCACTCAGTATGACAATCTCTAGGTGCATCCATGTTGCTGCAAGTGGCATTATTTCATTTTTTTATGGCTGAGTAGTATTCCATTGTATATATGTACCACATCTTCTTTATCCACTCTTCTGTCGATGAACATTTAGGTTGCTTCCATGTCTTGGCTATTGTAAAGTGAATAATTTTCTCTTATTTAGATTTTTTAACTGCTTTTGATGGTAGCTATGGTTGCATCAGAAAGGAAAACTAGGTGGTTGCAGGGACAGGAGTGGGAGGGAAACCTGACTTCCCACCCTCAGTGATCGGGGGAGGAGAGTCTCCTCTCTTTTTTCTTTTTGTTTGTCCTCTTATACCTTCTTAAGTCCAGTGGATGATATTCATTTCTCACACACACACACACACACACACACACACACACACTCACACACACTCACACACATACCTCCCCATATCATAAACCTTACTTCTGATAACACCAAAGTCTAAATTTCTCTTTCTTTTCTCTCTTCCCTGACTCACGTCCTGACTTCCTCTCAGGTTCTTCCCATGGGGTAGCTATGGTTCTCATCCAAACAGGGTATTCTAGATTCTGTCCTCTAGGTGAACCCTTAAGAATAGCGTTCTTAAACTCTAAAGTTTCAAAAAGGAAGAGGAAAAAAATAGCGGACAATGGGCTGCAGCTGATTGTAGTTCAAGAGAGGATGTGATTCTCGTAATTCACAGGGGTTGATGATCTGCAGTAACAGTTGGAAGCCAGGGCCAGTGAATTGTGGATTCTAAAAAGAATCCAGCAATTGGAGGTGGGGTGATTATTCACAGAAAAATGGTGATAAACAGGAGTTTACTAGAATCTTCCCTGGAGGACACCTCCTGTGAGACAAGTAACGGGAAATACTTTAACCAGCCTCAAGCCTCAATAGTTTCAATTTATTGTGTGTGACTAAAGGTTCATGTGGAGAAAAGGGCTAGTAAGAGTCATACAAGATTTAAGATTGGTAAGAAAAAAGAGGCTAGAGATATATGAGGGGTGAGAGAAGAAATAATTAGTGGTTAAGAATCTCTTTTCTCCTGCTGACAACAATGATTTTCAAACTCCTTCGGAAGATGTGAGCTTCCCTTCTTGGCCTCCCCCTGACCCACTTCCCTCTTTCTCAGCCTGCGGTTGGCCGGGAGCAGTAGGGTGGAGTTTCCATGGAAGCCCCAGGGTGTCCAAGTGACCCCTTCCAACCCCTATCTCACACATATCCCCCATCCCATCCACCCCCATTTCACACTCAGTGAAAAGGAACACCGCGTTTCCCTAGAAACAAAGGAGTTTAAACCACGCCCCCTTTCTCTCCTCAACTCCTCAGTTTAGAATAAGTAATTCTATTCCGTATACTGATTTCTTTTCAGCTCAGTAGAGAATCTCCTCAATAAAATGGAACAGATTATAATTAGACCCATTTGCTACTTCATCTCATGTGAGCTTCAAAATAATTCTGAGCTGTAAGAAATGAGATTTCACCCTCTTTTACCAATGAAAAAAAAGGAAACCAGCTTCATCGTTCAAACATTAACTTTATCCACAATGCTCCATTTTTACAAGGAAAAACAATAAAGAATTTCTTCTAGTTAACATTAGATTTTACTCAAACCTTGCTAGGAGCAGCAAGTTATTGAAGAAGTAAAGTAGATTCGATGTAAAGTGGTGAAAAAGAAGTTACCAGCTTGGGCACCTGTGGGAGAGGAGAAATGAGAATCTATATTTCCAAAAAGGTGAGTTAAACTGACAGGAGCTTTCTGCCACTGAGGAAACCTAGGGTGTAGGGAGTGTCTGTCTTTCTCAAGCACAGTGACACCCTTCACAGCTATTATTACTTTTCTGCTGAGACCTGTAGAGAAAAGAAGCAGGAGGTCTCGGAGCAGGATGCTGAAAAAGCAAATTAGGGCTTTTCAAATGATCAGATTGAACGGCATGCACTGCTAGAGGAGATCTCCTGTGGCTAAGTTCAGAGACACAGCCAGCTACCAGGGCCACCAATTTAAACATCCCTGAGAACATTCCAAAATGGGAAAATCTCTACCTGCCAGATGGCCTGTCAGGGAGGGTACTGGATATGGATGCAGCCTGGAGTGGGCGCAGTGAGACCCCCAAAGGGTGTGCTTGTGTGACTGACCTGTGTAAGGAGGGTGAGGGTCACTGCAGGACTCTGTTTTTTAGTTGTTTTAGGTACATTCAGGGCCAGAGCTGAATTGCCTGCGATAAGAAAAGAAAGTTTGAGCACCACTCCTGTTTTTGTCCTTCCCACATACAGCTCAGCAGTACTCAGCATCACTTCTCAACAAACATAAATATTTGTTAATATCCATTTGAAGGAGAACCAAATTAATCATCAGTCTGGGCTTCTCACATGTCTTGGTATCATCCTGATCAAAGACATTAGGGTTTCGGGAGAGTCAGGCCCAATGTTCAATATTCAGTGAGTGTTTATAGACCATCTACTGTATGCCAGGCACTATTCCAGGTACAGGGAATACATCACTGAACAAACAGATGAAAGTCCTTGCCCTTGGGAATTAGACTAAAGTTTAGCAGAAGGAGACACAGAATAAATTTAAAATATGTTAAAAATAAATTATAAAGTATGTTATGAAGAAAAGTGCTACATCAACAGTAAAAATAGAACAGAGTAAGGAGGATGGGGGTGTGTGGCAGGCAAAAGTATGTGTGCAAGACTGCACTTTCCATGGGACCATCAGGGTCGACCTCCTTGAGAAGGTGCCATCTGAACAAACTCTTGAAGAATAAGCCTAACCATAGATGGAGAAGAATTTTCCTGGCAGAGGAAACAGCAAGGTGGACCCCATGGTGGGAAAGTGCCCAGCACCTTAGAGGAAGAGCAAGGAGGAAGAGGGCAAGAAGAGGAGATGAAGTCAGAGAGTCAGGGGCAGGGGCATCGAGGAGCCAGACTACATAGGGTCTTGTAGACCAGCACAGGATTTCGATTTTTGTTTTGAATACTGTAAAATAGGGAGGTCTTAGAGGATTTTAAGCACATGAATGATATGATCTGGTTGATTCATGTTTTAAAAATATAATTCTACCAGTCATGTTGAAAATAAGCTCTAGAAGACGTAGGGAAAAGCAAGGAAACCAGTTAGGAGTCCTTTGCAACATTCCGGAGGGAGATGCTGGGGCTGGGAAGCAGGGTTTTGGCAATTGAGGTGGTGAGAATTTATCAAGTTATGGATGTAATCCTAAGGGTAAAGGCCACAAGATTTCTTGATAGATTGGATGTGAGAAAGAAAGAAGGGAGGAGGGAGGGAGGGAGGGAGGAAGGAAGGAAGAAGGAAGGGAGGGAGGGAGGGAGGAAGAAAGGAAGGAAGAAGGGAGGGAGGGAGGGAGGAAGGAAGGAAGAAGGAAGGAGGGAAGGGAGGGAGGAAAGAAGGAAGGAAGAAGGG